>NC_138768.1:572882751-573465251 GCF_965119305.1 Pelophylax lessonae | reverse complement strand
AGAAACATATGGCTTACATATTCTAAAATCAAGTAATACCTAGTTTGTGTAATAATTTGAGACAGTTATCTTTATGAAATGTCTGACCATCAATAGCATTCGTTTAAAGAAAACCTCTACAGACATCCCCTAATGAAAATGCTAGTACCCTCGCTGTCATGCTAATCCAATGGCTTGAGGACTTTCTGAGTCACTGACTTCTAAACACACTTAAATATATATATATACGAGGATCTCTGACTTGACTCTAACTGTCCTGATTTGCATGCTTGTTCGATTTCACAGAAGGTATTGAAGCCAGAGACAAGTCAGGTAACCAGTATTTTCTCAAGGACGCCACCAATGGATATCTCCATATTTCCCACAAAACAGGTTCCATTTAAGATGATTATAACTAGTCGAAAGGAAAGGTTTCCAACACTTTCCATGCAGCAAATTTACAATTCTGGCTCAACTAAAACCTACTAGCTGTAACTTTTAAGAGGATGAAATATACTGTGATAGCCTCTGACACAGCTGGCACTTGAACTTACTTTTCAGTTGAACTGCATGCACAGTTAAAGTAGGCTTTTAACCTCTTTTAGTAAGACCTACTTTACACAGGTAAATATCTACATACAGAAGATTCTAGTGGCATGAATTATTGGACTGTTATGGCTGGAACTGGAAGGTATTTGGTACAACACAGACCCTCTCTGGATTAGGACGCCACTCCAAACTGGATGAAAGAGCTGGGACAAAACTGGTCAGAGAGGCTACCAAGAAGCCTACAGCAACTCTGAGGCATTGCAGCAATTTATGACAAAGAGTGTTCATTGTGTGCATGCGGCAACAATATAACAAATTCTCCGCAAATGTGGCTTGTATGGGAGGGTTGCAAGAAAAAAGCCACTCCTCAAGAAAGGCCACATGTAGTCAAGCCTGAGCTTTGCCAAAATGCAACTTGAAGATTCCAAGGCTACATGGAAAAGGGTGTTATAGTCAGATGAGACTAAATTTGAATAATTTGGCCTCAACGCCAAACTATATGTCTGGCGGAAATCCAATACAGCTCACCAATGTCACCATCCAAATAACACCATTCCTACAGTGAAGCATGGAGGTGGTAATATCCTGTTATGGGGGTGTTTCTCTGCAGCAGGGATTGGAGCACTTGTCAGTATAGAAGGAAAATGGATGGGAAAATACCATCAAACTCTTGAAGAAACATGACAATGACACAAAGCACACAGCAAAAATGACCACAGGAAGGAGAAAAAGGTGAATGTCTTTGCATAGCCTAGTCAGAGCCCAGACTTAAACCCTATTGGAAATCTGTGGAAAGACTTCAAGACTGTAGTCCACAACAAACGGTCACCATTAAATTTACTTGAACTTGAGCAGTTCTGCAAAGAAGAGTGAGAAAATATTGCAAAGGCTAGAAGTGCAAAGCTAGTAGAGACATATCACAACAGACTGAAGGCTGCAATTAAAGCAAAAGGTGGTTTACCAAAATGCTGACACAAGGGGGTGATCCTTTTTCCAACTCCGTGATTCTGTTTTTGATTTTTTTTTGTTTTTTTCTGACATGTTGGTGTTATAGCTTTCACTTGGATGTTATAAGTTGCACTGAATGAATGCAGCTGGATAAAACAAAAACAGTCTCTGTCTTCATTTCAGGCTGCAAAGCAACAAAATGTGATTATTTTAAGGGGGTGGTTCTTTTCTTTACCCACTGTATGTGTATTAAAGCCCTCATTTATGTTCCAGGATCCCATAGTAGAGAATCACACTTTACATGATACCATTCATTTTATTACATCCAAGAAAGTTATCTGCTGAGCAAGCTGATGACAGTAAAGCACAAAGTAAAGCGGGGTATACACTATCGAAGAAAGATTTACATTTTTAGAGCGTTCCTTCATTTTTCTTATCGTTAGTAAAGAGAAATTGACGTACGATTTTTGCTGTAGAAGTTAGAAAACCTAAAGGAGCAAGATGGAAATTTATTTGTCAAATGAACAAATTTCTAATAGTGTACGTGGTTTTCATTGGGTGAAGTTTGTTCACTCCAAAATGAAAATGAATTGTTAGTCCCGGTTCACACTGATGCAAATTTTACGTGGATTAGATCAGATCCGAAAGGCATAGATTCGCATGTCATTTGAAAAACCATTGTTTTAAATGAAGACGGAATAACCCCAAAGTGGGAGCAGGTACCTGTCAAAACCAGGTACCTGCTCCTGCCCCCCCCCCCAAAAAAAGGTGCCAAATGTGGCAGTGGAAGCTCTTGGGTGGAGCTCCACTTTAAATACGTAGAGTATTTCTAGACATTCTGGTTAAGAAATTAAGATTAGGCACTTGTGTCTGACAAGAAAACTATAAAATATCAAACATTTTCACAAATATTGTATATACAGTTTCAAATATGGGATTTACTGTATAGTTAGCCATACATGTAGCTTCTGTAGTAGGGATGGAGGAATAAAAAAGATAGTCAGTGACCTGAAACACAGAGTCCCATTACATGTAATTGGAATTAAGTCATTTTTCTTGCTTTCTTGCATCTGTGTTTGTACTGCGTTTATGGTGCATATAAAGGGTAACTTCACTTTAGCCCCTTTCACCCTTGTGCGACTTGTCCTGCGATTTTGGACTGCAAAGTCGCATGACAAGTCGTACTCTATGATTTCCAATGAGTACCATTCATATCTGTACGACTTCAGATCGCAATGACTTCAAAGTAGTCCCTGCACTACTTTGGCATGATTTTAATGTGTTTTGAGGTCGAAAGACATAGGCATTGCTCAAGTCCAGTCAAAATCGCATCAAAATCGCGTCAAAATCATGGCAACAAAATCACAGTAAAATCGTGCGACTTTTAGGTCCTATAAGTGTTAAAGGGGCCTTATTGGGGGAAAAAAATAGCAAATAAAAAAAATTATAGCGTATACAATTGCGACACAAGTCATGTTATAATTGAATGTTATTAAAAATTACCTTTCAATTTTCAATCTGCAGCCGCTGTAATTTTCTGAAAATGCAATGCAATATGGCTACCTGGAGCTGGTCTGTACATAGAATGTATACTGACCACACCCCAGAAACATAATTTCCTGCTTGTGTGATTGGTTCCCCCAACTTGCCTAGAAGTCTGCCTAAGATACAAGTTAGATTTCCAGCATTCCCTGCAACAAAAATGTCATTTTTGGTGCAATACTCCCAATAGGAACACGTCTAAAGGGACGCAGCCCCTGCAGATTTCCTCATTAGTGCTCTGCAGCTGCACAGCTGATTGATATCTTTAAAACCACTCCCATTAGACCCACTGAGCACAGTGGCACAGAGGAGCAAACAGGCACTTCTTCAGAATAACAAAAGGTAGGAATCTGCAACAAAGGTTATAATAATCCCTGCAAAGTTCTCAGCTCTCAGCTCCCCCCCCCCCCCCCCCATCATAAATGTGGCTTGTGTAGAAATTGTATATGCTATATTACTATTTACTTTATTTTTATGCCCAGGAGAGTGGAGCTACCCTTTAAAAACACTTCTGACTGTATCTGGGGTAAATAAGTACCAAATAAGGAATTTTGCCATTTGGCTAAATTAAAGAAAAGGATTCAGAGGTTGCTGAAGTTTGGAATGTTGTTTCATTTAACACATATTACACAACGAGGGGCATTTGTCAAAACTAGAGCAGACAGAATCTGGAGCAGATGTGCATGGCAACCAATCAGCTTCTATCTTTCGTTTTCAAAACTGAACAAGGTAGAAAGATGAAAATTGATTGGTTGCCATGGTCAGCTGCTTCAGTTTTGATGAATTCCCCTCAATGAATATTCTCTATGCAATGAGCTCCATAATGGCAGAAGCATCAGGGAAAGGGTGCAGCTTATGAAGGGAAATGACAGAGAAGACAGACGTATAAATGTTGATACAGGAACAATAATTCTAGTATTGTATTGTGTAACACCAGAAAACACCTCTAAATGTCACAGAGAAGGAAACTTGAATCCAGCAAGTGTGCCAAGTATTATTTTAATAAGCAAATAGAAGAGAACTTTGATTACAGATAGTAAATCAGTGATTGCACCATATCATCAGAATACGTGGAAACAGGAGCCTCAAGGCCCCAAGGCAGACATAAATAATGAGAGTTAATGGGAGTTCCACTCCCACACAGTTCTTAGCATACGGTTAATATGAAATACACAGCTCAATATTTGCAGGTGATAAGACCATTTCATGTGTTTCCTGCAGTAGCTGGGTCTTGTAGGAGGTTACTTCTAGTAGATAACAAGCAGTTTCCAAACATTGGAAGTGCTCATGATTACACACACAAGTTCTACAATATTTGTGATTGAAGGGATAGCTTCAAGAGGGATCCCACAGGTATGGCATGTACAGTGCCTTGCGAATGTATTCGGCCCCCTTGAACTTTGCGAACTTTTGCCACATTTCAGGCTTCAATCATAAAGATATAAAACTGTAATTTTTTGTAAAGAATCAACAACAAGTGGGACACAATCATGAAGTGGAACAAAATTTATTGGATATTTCAAACTTTGTTAACAAATAAAAAACTGAAAAATTGGGCGTGCAAAATTATTCAGCCCCTTTACTTTCAGTGCAACAAACTCTCTCCAGAAGTTCAGTGAGGATCTCTGAATGATCCAATGTTGACCTAAATGACTAATGATGATAAATAGAATCCACCTGTGTGTAATCAAGTCTCCGTATAAATGCACCTGCACTGTGATAGTCTCAGAGGTCCGTTTAAAGCGCAGAGAGCATCATGAAGAACAAGGAACACACCAGGCAGGTCCGAAATACTTTTGTGGAGAAGTTTAAAGCCGGATTTGGATACAAAAAGATTTCTCAAGCTTTAAACATCCCAAGGAGCACTGTGCAAGCTATAACATTGAAATGGAAGGAGTATCAGATCACTGCAAATCTACAAAGACCTGGCCGTCCCTCTAAACTTTCAGCTCATACAAGGAGAAGACTGATCAGAGATGCAGCCAAGAGGCCCAGGATCACTCTGGATGAACTGCAGAGATCTACAGCTGAGGTGGGAGACTCTGTCCATAGGACAGCAATCAGTCGTATACTGCACAAATCTGGCCTTTATGGAAGAGTGGCAAGAAGAAAGCCATTTCTTAAAGATATCCATAAAAAGTGTCGTTTAAAGTTTGCCACAAGCCACCTGGGAGACACACCAAACATGTGGAAGAAGGTGCTCTGGTCAGATGAAACCAAAATCGAACTTTTTGGCAACAATGCAAAACGTTATGTTTGGCGTAAAAGCAACACAGCTCATCACCCTGAACACACCATCCCCACTGTCAAACATGGTGGTGGCAGCATCATGGTTTGGGCCTGCTTTTCTTCAGCAGGGACAGGGAAGATGGTTAAAATTGATGGGAAGATGGATGGAGCCAAATACAGGACAATTCTGGAAGAAAACCTGATGGAGTCTGCAAAAGACCTGAGACTGGGACGGAGATTTGTCTTCCAGCAAGACAATGATCGAAAACATAAAGCAAAATCTACAATGGAATGGTTCACAAATAAACATATCCAGGTGTTAGAATGGCCAAGTCAAAGTCCAGACCTGAATCCAATCGAGAATCTGAGGAAAGAACTGAAAACTGCTGTTCACAAACGCTCTCCATCCAACCTCACTGACTGAGCTCGAGCTGTTTTGCAAGGAGGAATGGGCAAAAATTTCATTCTCTCGATGTGAAAAACTGATAGAGACATACCCCAAGCGACTTACAGCTGTAATCGTAGCAAAAGGTGGCGCTACAAAGTATTAACTTAACCACTTTACCCCCAGCCCTATTTCGGACACTTTTTGTTCACAAGTTAAAACCAGTATTTTTTCCTAGAAAACTACTTAGAACCCCCAAACATTATATATATTTTTTTAGCAAAGACTCTGGAGAATAAAATGTCGGTCATTGCAAAATTTTTTGTCACGCGGTATTTGCGCAGCGGTCTTTAAAACGCCATTTTTTTGGAAAAAATTTGAAAAATCACATTTCACTAATTTAAAAAAATACTAAACAGTAAAGTTAGCCCATTTTTTTGTATATTGTGAAAGAACATGTCACGCCGAGTAAATAGATACCAAACATGTTACGGTTTAAAATTGCACCCCCCCGTGGGATGGCGACAAACTACGGTCAATAGAGATCTCAATCTGCGACGCTTTAAATTTATTTAACGGTTACCAGTTTTGAGTTAGAGTGTAGCTCTTTTTTTTAAATTATTGCCCACGCTCTGGTGATCGCGGCGATACCTCGCATGTGTGGTTTGAACAGCGATTTCATTTGCGGCTCGACTTGCGTATACGTTTTTTTTTTGTGCGCGAGCTAACGGTGACGGGGGCGGCTAAATTTTTTTTTTTCCTATTTATTTTTTCTTTTTTTTTAACTTTATTACAGGTTTTTTAAAAAAAAAAAAATCTGATCACTTTTATTGCTGTCACAAGCAATGTAAACATCCCTTGTGACAGCAATATGTGTGACAGGTACACTTTATGGAGGGATCGAGGGTCTAAAGACCCTAGACCCCTCCACTACACTTCCCTGTATGCAAAACTCCAAAAACGGCATTTTTGCATACAGCCGTTTTTTAAATCTGCCGCCTTTTGCGGCACGGTAACCCGGAAGTGACGTCATGGACGCCGCCTCCGGGTTACGTCATCGGAGACCCGATCTATGCCGTTTCCGGCATTCATCGGGACTCCATCCAGCCGGCGGACGTGCCGGCTGGGTGCTCGGGGCTCCCGGTGGGACGGGAGCCCCGAGCAAAGCCGCGGAAGGCGGCGGGAGGGGGGGGGACGTCCCCTCCCGCCCCCCCGGGTAACGATCGAGCGGCTCCCGAGCCGCATCGATCGTTACCGACGGAAAGCCGACCGCCGGCTTCAAACAACGGTACCGGGATGATGCCTCTAGCTAGAGGCATCATCCCGGTATAACCACTCAAAGTCAGCCGACGTAGATCTACGTGGCTGGTCGTTAAGTGGTTAAGGGGGCTGAATAATTTTGCACGCCCAATTTTTCAGTTTTTTATTTGTTAAAAAAGTTTGAAATATCCAATAAATTTCATTCCACTTCATGATTGTGTCCCAGTTGTTGATTCTTCACAAAAAATTACAGTTTTATATCTTTATGTTTGAAGCCTGAAATGTGGCAAAAGGTTGCAAAGTTCAAGGGGGCCGAATACTTTCGCAAGGCATTGTATATGCTTATAAAACATAATATTGCTGCGCTAGAATATAATATAAAACATTCAATATGCGAAAAGCAGCCAACACAAATCTTTGGAAACAGAAAGATCAATAGCAATAGAAATACAAATGTGGCGCTAATCTTGTAAGATTAATCAAAGAAATCTTTGATATTAGTGGATAATAAGCAACAGTTCCAATTCTTTCCCATGGATAAATAAAAACTTCCAAAAGAAGGGGAGAGATGTGAAGATCCTCAGCGAGGGAAACCACCACCAGGCACCCGCACACACTGATCCTTACCAGATCCCAATGACCCTCATTACAAAGGTCAAAAGCGCTAATGGCACAAGCCCTGGAAAGCCGGGATCCTTCACTCCTCCTCATTAGATATTATCCATCAAGCGGGCAGTCGTTAAGTCCTTGCAGGGTCGCCATGTGAGGAAACAAAATACCAACACATAGTGTACACTGCTAAAAGGTTTTATTGTCCCCAAAGGATAAAATTGCACTTACTCGACAGCCGCAATTAGAGAGCGTTGCTAATTTCCTCCTCCGTACGGTCGGGTGCTCGCGCATCCAACCAGAAAAATGGCCGCCGTGTCTCTTCCTCGTGTGGCGTGCGTCGCCGTAGGCTCCACCCGACGCGTTTCGTCAGAGCTGACGTCGTCTAGCTGACGTCGTCCACCCCTAGACGACGTCAGCTCTGACGAAACGCGTCGGGTGGAGCCTACGGCGACGCACGCCACACGAGGAAGAGACACGGCGGCCATTTTTCTGGTGGGATGCGGGAGCACCCGACCGTACGGAGGAGGAAATTAGCAACGCTCTCTAATTGCGGCTGTCGAGTAAGTGCAATTTTATCCTTTGGGGACAATAAAACCTTTTAGCAGTGTACACTATGTGTTGGTATTTTGTTTCCTCACATGGCGACCCTGCAAGGACTTAACGACTGCCCGCTTGATGGATAATATCTAATGAGGAGGAGTGAAGGATCCCGGCTTTCCAGGGCTTGTGCCATTAGCGCTTTTGACCTTTGTAATGAGGGTCATTGGGATCTGGTAAGGATCAGTGTGTGCGGGTGCCTGGTGGTGGTTTCCCTCGCTGAGGATCTTCACATCTCTCCCCTTCTTTTGGAAGTTTTTATTTATCCATGGGAAAGAATTGGAACTGTTGCTTATTATCCACTAATATCAAAGATTTCTTTGATTAATCTTACAAGATTAGCGCCACATTTGTATTTCTATTGTATATGCTTACATTAGTCCAAACTGGATCAATCTGTTTACGTAAAGATTGCCATATCCAAACTTCAGGTTGGTTCTGAACACCCATGCAATCTGATTCCAGTGCGGACAAAGAAAAACGGTTCTGCACGCACTTTATGCATTAAGATAATACGCCTTCTGTGTGCAGCAGCCCCCCTCACCCTACCTAATACTTATACTTACCTGAGCCTCATCTCGATCCAGCAATGTTGCAGGTGTGTCTCGGCTGCCCAAGACTCTCCCTCATTGGCTGAGACGGCAGCACGGCACCATTGGCTCCTGCTGCTGTCAATCAAATTCAGTGAGCCAATAAGGAGATAGAGGGGGTGGGGCTAAGCAGCGGCGCCATGTGTCTGAATGGACACACAGAGCTGCGGTTTGGTTCGGGGTGCCCCATAGCAAGCTGCTTGCTGTGGGGGCACTCAACAGGAGGGAGGGGCCAGGAGCACAGAAGAGGGACCCGAGGAGAGGAGGATCTGGGCTGCTCTGTGCAAAACCAGCTGCACAGAGCATGTGATTATAAGATGTTTGTTAAAAAAAAAAAATAAAATAAAAGACTTTAGTATCACTTTAATCTCAATACAATATATGTAAATAAAAAATATTAGTAGATATTAAGGATTTTTTTGGGGGGAATAACAATTTGTCCCCACATATTTACTTCCTTGAATTGTGTGACAGAATGTTCTGTGTAGTCACTATGCTCTGTGAGTAGACACTGCTGTGTCACAGAGCCTGCCTTCTGAATTACAGAGGTGCTGAGAAGAGGCATTTATGGAGGTGAAGTCAGCACAGGAATCACTGCTTGTAGGCAGCAAGGTACTATGGGATATGTAGTCCTTAGAAATTGAAAGTCAACAGCAGAGGAGAAGCTGCAAAGCATGCAGGGAATTCTGGAACTTGTGGAAAGAGATGACCAGCAGGCAGGTAGCACTCACAACATGAAAGGCGATTATTGAAGTAAGCTTACATTGGATTGTCAAATATAAGTATTGTTTGTAAGGAGATTTTTGAAGTAAGCTTGCATTGGATTGTCAAATATAAGTATTGTTTGTATTACTATTACGATTACACTATTACAATGTTATAAAATGGAAATGTATGCTGTGACCATAGATTTCCTTTAAAAGAAATGTAAAATATTATCTGCAACAAAGAGAGTGAAACATTAATTAGATAGCATGGGTAAATCTGTAAATGAATAGAACTAGTGATCATTACAGGAAATGGATTGCTTAATCTGTAGATTGTTTATACTGAGAAAAAAACATGTTAAGCAATACAGCAAAGAATGTATGTACCAAAGACTGAGGTAGTTTCCAAAGAAGGGGGAAGCAATATCTGGAAAAAAAAAAACGTAAAGTATAAAATAAGTTCATGTGAAGAAGGGATTAACCTCTGACTGGGTGGAAACAGAGAGGTGATTTGTGTAATGGGGTTGCCTAATCCTTAAATAGTTTATAGTAAGGAAAAATGAATGATTGTATGCACTGTGGCTGGGCCTTTTATGTGTATGTAATCTTGAATGCAAAAAAATGTATTGTGTTTGGAATATATTCAGTGCTATCCAAGATATTTTTTTGCTTTTTTTGGCAAAGGAGGTTTATAGTAAAGTTAATTTTAAACTGCCTTTAGGCCAAAGCTGTCTTCTTTATCTGTGTGTGATGAAGTAGTATCTAGAGCAGGCATCAATAAATGGCAGGCCGCGATCCGAATGCGGAAGGAGTAACAGTCCTATCCGGACTGCAGCCTCGCCAAATAGATGTTTGAGTATCCTCTCCTGTCCACCTGTCTAGTCTGCCGCTGTCATCCTCCAGGAAGGGACAAGGATTGTAGGCATGGCAGGTCTGAATACAGGGCAAGACTTTTCAAATTAAGAAGCAGGTGATTGGTTGCTAAGTCGTGGGGCAGTCCAAGCAACCATTCACCCGCCTTTACCATGAAAGTCCCACCCACAATTCAGACCTGCTGCGCCACCAACTCTGTGTGTAAGGTAGGACAGTAAAGGGAGTTGGGTGGTTGCTGTGATGTCAAGGGGACTTTGGTATGAAGGGAGTACTGTTAAGAAAGGAACAGGAGTGTGCAATATGAAGGCAGGACTGCTGCGGGGAGGGGAGGACTGTGATGGAATGAGAGGTCTGTGGTGAAGGGGGTGCGGGGTTGTGAAGGGTGGACTGTGATATAAGAATGGGGGGACTGAGGGCACCAGGACACTGGTGTAAAGGACTGGGGAATTGCAATGTAACGCTAGGTTCACGCCTATGCATTTTTTGTGGCTCACATTTACGTGGGCGCAGCAGCCTAACTATTTAAATGGGCTGCTGTACCTGCATGTTTTTAAATATGCAGTCTCTGGGAAAATGCATGGTGCTTTTGCCCCGTGTGATTTCTCTCACCAGAAAATGCGCTGCGGGTGTAGCTGCAGGTGGTTGTGGGTGCAGGAATAGGTGCTTTTTTTACACTGCACTAGAGAAAACTTAGGTTTCTGCAAGGACATTACAAAACAATCGCTTTCTATGTGCACTGTTCACACTGCATTTTTTGGCAATTCACTGTTTGCCTGAAGGCTCCGTGTGCAGTCTTTTTCTACTTATCACAGCTAAGCTGTGTTTCATAAAAATGAATGTAATTTAATTTTAACATTTCAATAAAGTTGACATTTAAAAAAAAGGACACAATGCAATGCACCTAAATGCACATTGCACCACCACTTCATGAACCTCACACTTACAGATGCCCACAAGGTAGAATCCTGCAATTTACCATGAGGGCCAGGGTGATCAGGCCCTAAAGGGTGGGGAAACTGTGATGTGTACAGGAGGCTGTGATGTGACGAATCTAAATCGACGCGCAAACATGAGACTCGGACCTCCCCTGGAAGAAAATTATATTGACCAGACCTCTGTGAATTATAACTTAGTACCCCTAATCTATGTATGATTTCCTTTCCATTGTACTGCGATAAGTTACCAAAGTAAGTGGGAGGAATCATGCAGATAAGATGATAATTTGTGACATAGTGATAATCATGTGACATAGTGTTGGAGGTAGAAGTTGAACTCTAAAAGGTTGCAAGTAAATGAATTAATTCCTGAGATGATTGGAAACTTGAGAAGTCTTTGAGGGTTTTATAGATTTTCAGTAATTATAAAAGAAAGGACCAGCCTGTATTCTGGAGCTGGAATCTCACTGGGGAAGGACCAGTTTGTGCGCTAGAGGTAGGATCCCACTGGGTAAGGACCAGCCTGTATTCTGGAGCTGGGATCTCACTGGGGAAGGACCAGTCATATGCTGGAGATGGACTCTAATAGGGAAAGGAAGAGGCAGAATCCCCAGCGGCAAAATTAAACTCTGCTTTAGGCCCAGCTCTATATTAGTTATATTCTACCTTGGTTTTATGTTAGCACAGGTTGTACAGTTGTTGTTCCATAAGGGAACTTCAGGCATATGGAATATGAAATATGTATACTTATTGATCAAAAAATCTGAACGTTCTCTGTTACCTGTAACAGCTGACCCAGTTTTCACCTGCAGAGCAACACAGAACAGCTCATCTTTCACATGTTCTGGAAAATGAGGTCTATGACATTTATGTGAGAGCTATGTAGACATTTGTTGATAACAATAGACAGTTGTGTCCTCACTTTCTCCTTGACAGACAGTAAAATCAGAATATTTCTCCTTGGATGCACTAGATACTAAAGTGGCCTTACAAACAGAACAGGATGTAGAATAAATGGAAATTCTATTGCAAAAAAATTCACAGCATTAGGTATTAGTACTGGTTAGAAAAATGGATCTGAATGGATTACATCATTTTAAAGAAATCTTTGCATATAGTATAAATATGTGTTTCAGATTAGTAGCTGAACTATTAAAGTAATTAGATCAGAATGATAAACTGGTAAATTCCATTTTCAGGAGGAGAATTCAGAAATGACAGCCTCTCTATTTCTCTTGGTACATGTTTTTGTTTTTTTTATTCAACCACTTGCTTTTTAAATTTTTTTTTACACATGTAAAATTAGTGGTTCATCAAGCACAATTTTGAAGAAAAAATACACTAAAATGAATTTCAGTGCACACAAACACAATATAATAATCAATTTTTTGGTAAACTATAAAAAATTATGTTTTATCGAGTAAAAAGATACCAAATATACCAAGACTCAAAATTGAGTGCACTCGAGAAATGGGGCAAACCATGGTACCTGAAATTTTTCATAGGGGACACTTTAAAAGCCTTTACAGGTTATCAATGTAAAGTAAATCATAAACGATGTCTCTAGAATTACTGCTCTCACTGTGATGTTCGTGGCCATACCTCACATGTGCGGTGCAATCGCTGTTTACATACGCGTGTGGGACCTAGATCCGCCCGTATCACTTTTACTAGACAATCAATTGCTAGCTGTAAAAAGCGATACCAAGTTTGTTGCTACAGCTGCCATATATATAAATGTAGCATGGTCAGCAAGTGGTTAAGGTATATGTAAACCCAATCAATTAAACCTCCTATAAACATTAACATTGCAATGTAAAGAGTAATTTTCAGTATATTAAAAGTGGAATTCCAGATACCACCTAACATCCTAAAAAAGCTCCCTTCCCCCTCCTAACATCTATTCTAACTAACCTGTGTATAAAAGATCTGCATACTTACCTTTTTTCAGCCCGCACTAGTCTGGGCACATGATCTCCCCTGTATCAGCCAGCGTGGCTGCAGGGGAAAGGATAGAGCGCTCCAACAATGGCTAGTAGAGCCTGCAGCAGTGATGTCACACATAGGTTTCAGTGCCCCATCCCTTGTTGGCTCTTTCTCCTCTCCCCTGCAGAAGTCCTGGCTGACACAGGAGACCAGGATAAGATAACATGACCAGACTGGAGCGGCCTGAAAAATATACAGATCATTCTTTCACAGGTTTGTCAGAGTAGGGGTTGGGGGGGGGGGGCATTTTTAAGAATAGTTTAGTGGTGCCTAGAATTGGACTTTAAATCAGCAGTCTTCATTAAAAATAATACTTGGTTATCCTACTATGAAAGTCCATGTTCAGTCACTTGCTGTTGATTTCATTCTGTCCCCATCTCTCAAATGTGTACCATGTTACACAAGCTTTCGATGGAGACTACATGTGGCCATTTCAGCATACATTATGCAGTTGTGATCCATTGATGTTGCCATCAGGAAACCTGCCCTGAATAATACCATTAAGCTATTACTGGAGCGCAGAAGGGAGAAGGCTGCAAAGAAGCCAAAGAAGATCAGCAGCACTGAGATGCAATAAAATGCTGGAAAAGTAAGAAAATGGGGTTGATTTACGAAAACTGGAGATCTGGTGCAGCTGTTCATGGTAGCCAATAAGCTTCTAACTTCAGCTTGTTCAATTAGGCTTTGAGAAAAAAACCTGGAAGCTGATTGGCTTCTATACAGAGCTGCACCAGATTTTGCCATCTCCAGTTTTAGTAAATCAACCCCAGTACGTTTCTTATTAAAAAGACATGTCAGCTGTTTATGCTTCAGCAAAATATATATACTTTAAGCAACTCAGATTGATCAAACAGGAAAAGCAGTAAAAGTCTTCAGATTATCTATATAAAACAAAAAGGGATGAAGAATGTGAATACAACACAGAAACAGACCTATACGTGGGATTTTCCATCTACTCTGAGACTTTTGGCTGCTCATAAAAAGTGTAAGTATGAGTGACAAATAACTGGCAGTGTACATGGATGTCTAGCTCTGTTGTGTCTATGGTGGCTGGAGGAGCTCTGCATAATCCTCAAATGTCAGCTTTCTGTCATCCCAGCATGTGACACAAAGCTTGCTTCTCAACAGAGAAGAATTAAGAGGCTCCAGTAAGCCAGGGCTTCTTATAGTATATGTGTGTCTGCTTGTGTGTACCTGCCATGCCCCCTGCTTTGCATGGATCTGCTCCGTTAAGGGACTATGGAATCCCTTTCAAGATCTAAGGCAACATGTCGTCTAATTGCCCTATAATAAGGCAAAAAACATCTTCAGACCTGGAATACAATTTTACTGCTCCTGTCAGCACTAATGCTTCGGAGATTCTAGCCACTCAGGCCACCCTCATCACACGATCATCTAACTGTACAGAGTTCCGAGACTAGAACAAAAGGGGAGGCCCCCTCTAATAATATGAACAGCGGTGCCCATTTGAACCTGCCTAAGAGTAGGGGCTTGTCAAGCAGCTTATTCCAGGAAAGGTCTGAGCACTCTTTCTTTTTCTTTTACTATTACAGGATGGAGGATGAGGCAGTTCTGGACAGAGGGGCTTCCTTCCTGAAGCATGTGTGTGACGAAGAAGAGGTTGAAGGTAAGATACTCAATGTCATATATACACTTGTTGCTTTTATTTTACTATGGCTCGTTGTAATATACAGAGTGACATTCATAAGGCCTCTTGCACACGGATGTTATCATTATATCTTGCTGGCCGAGGCGGACAGAACGATCCTGAGTAGAAAACACAAGTCTTTGCATATATATATGCAAGTATGGGGGTGTAAACATGTGTACGCGTATCCTAGCATAATTCTTCTTCATCCTCTTCTAGCTGTCATTGTTTCAGTTTGTGCATATACGCTCGTATGTGTTATAGTATGCATGTGAACTACTGCACTCAAATGTAAACTTTCCTATTTTATTTTTCAATGGCTCTGAACGCCTAGCTGCATTATGGATCTTTATGCTGCTGTGAGCATTGTCCCATGCGCCTGTGTTCTGAACCGTAAATAAAAATACTACATAGCTCCAAATGTATCTTTGTTTTATCACACGTGTGCAAAAGGCCTTAAACTCAGAAGTTGAAAATTGGGCAATTTCAAAAAGGAAGCATATTTGCAGTTTTTCATAAGATGCTCTATTAAAATGCATGTGAATTGCTTGATTCTTATCTCTAGTTTTATAAATGGGCATTGGTTTTTTGGTGAGATGATTATTTAGCTACTTCTTGCATTAGTTTATATTGAGGATGATAATAGAATGATGCCTATTACCCGAGTACTTTAGGTTAGAAAATGATCCTCACGAAAGAGCCAAATTGCTGTGATGCGTTCATGTGGAGGTAAAACGGAAGTATTTATTTCCTATGACACATGAGATTAACCCCAGCTTTTATAGAGCTTACTCGCTCCCATGTGACAGGGCGAGAACATTACTCTTTTACATGTCAGCTCACAGACGGGTAGTTACCAAATCAGAACTTGTCTCCCAGCATTCATCTGAATCACTGCTAAATTGGAATAGTATAACTATTAGGCCCCTTTCACACAAGAAGTCAGATCGGGTCCACCTGTCTATTTGTCAGGTGTACCCAATCGGATTCCCAATTCTCCACTATGGAGCAAGAGATGTAAACGGACTTGTATCCATTTACACCCTGAGATCCATGAGGATAAGTGTAACTGAAAGCGTATGGAGTAGGAATCGCACAAGTAGACTGTGAGAGGTGGGTTACAAATCTATATTGGTCACTCAAATATTACATTTTTATCAAAATTATTAACTCCCAATAAACAGTTACTATACCTTAACCACTCTGCAACCGCTCACAGTAATACTACTGCGGCAGAGTGGCTCGTTCCCGTCCAGCCACGTAGTATTAACGTGACTGGACTCCTCCCCTTCTGGGCGGCGCTTGCGTGCCGCCGGAGGCTCGCTCCCGCTGTTTTCATTCACAGCGGGAGTCGGGCCAGGGGAGGAGCAGCGGCGATCGCCGCTGCTCTTACCCGATCGTCGGGGATCGAGTCTGGAGATCCGCCCGCTGTGTGTAAACACAGTGGGCGGATCTCCATAGTGACAGGGAGTGACAGATCGGACTGTTCAGCATAGCTGGACATCCGATCTGTCCATGAATCACACAGTCACCTCCCCCCTACACGTCAGTAAGCACCAGGCATACATTAACCCCTCCCTCTCCAATAAAATTAACCCCTTCCCTGCCAGTGTCATTTTTACAGTAACAGTGCATATATATAGCACTGATTACTGCAGTAATGTCACTGGTACCCCCAAAAGTGTCAAAAATGTCAGTCAGGGGTCCGGTCTGTCCGCCGCAATGTCGCAGTCCCGCAAAAAAAATCGCAGATCGCCGCCATTACGCGTTAAAAAAAAAACACCAAAAATGACAGAAATCTTTCCCTTTGTTATTAAACGCAATAACTTTTGGCGCAAACCAATCAAAATACGCTTATTGCGATTTTTTTTACCAAACATATGTAGCATAAAACAAATTGGCCAAAAACTTTTAAAAAAATTGTTTTTTACATCTTTTTTGGGGGGAATTTCATATAAAAAAATGTAAAAAATATTGTTATTTTTTCAAAATAAACGCTCTTTTTTTGTTTATAGCGCAAAAAGTAAAAATCGCACAGGTGATCAAATACCACCAAAAGAAAGCTCTGTTTGTGGGAAAAAAAGGACGTAAATTTAGTTTGGGTACGGCAATTGTCAGTTGAAGTCGCACAGCGCCGAATCGCAAAAAGTGGCCTGGACGGAAGACAGCAAAATCCTCCGGTTGTAAAGTGGTTAAAAAAGTTAACTTTTGTGCATTGCAGGGAACTGCCCATAGCAACCAAAGGTTCTTATCGGGAATAGGGGGGAGGTAAAATGGCACTGCCTAATATACTGGACAAGTTAAATGGAAAGGGCCCAATGAAGGGTGTGTATCTATAGCATTTCAATACAATCAGTACATGATATTAACCACTTCCATACAGAGCAGTTACACCCCCTTCCTGCCCAGACCAATTTTCAGCTTTTGGCGCTCTCACATTTTGAATGATAATTACTCAGTCATGCAACGCTGTACCCAATCAAATTTTTTATCATTTTTTTCACACAAATAGAGCTTTCTTTTGGTAGTATTTAATCACCACTGGGTTTTTTATTTTTTGCGATATAAGTGAAAAAAGAGTGAACATTTTGAAAAAAAACACATTTTGTTTCAGTTTCTATTATAACATTTTGCAAATAAGTATTTTTTTTTCATAAATTTGGGCCAAAATTTATACTTCTACATATCTTTGGTAAAAATAACCCAAATTAGTGGTTATTATTTAGTCTGTGTGAAAGTTATAGAGTCTACAAGTTATGGTGCCAATCTTTGAAAATTGATCACACCTGATGTACCGACGGCCTATCTCATTTCTTGAGGCCCTGAAATGTCAGGACAGTACAAATACCCCCCAAATGACCCCTTTTTGGAAAGTAGACATTCCAGGATATTTAGTAAGAGGCATGGTGAGTTTTTTTAAAGCTGTAATTTTTTTCCCACAATTCTTTGAAAAATGAAGAAATATTTTTTTTTTTTGTTTTTTGTACACAAAATTGTCAAAATTACAAGTTATCTCTCACACACAGTATATGCATACTTTCAATTACACCCTAAAATACATTCTGCTACTCCTCCTGAGTATGGCAATACCACATGTGTGAGACTTTTACACAGCCTGGCCACATACAGAGGCCCAATATTCAAGGAGCACCATCAGGTGTTCTAGGAGCATAAATTACACATATAATTTCCTAACGACCTCACACTTTTGAAGGCCCTGGAGCACCAGGACAATGGAATTACCCACAAAATAACCCAATTTTGGAAAGCAAACACGCCAATGTATATTCTATGAGGAATAATGAGTCTTTTGAACATGTCATTTTTTCCACAGGTTTTTGGAAAATGTAGAAAGAAAATTAAAACGCATTTTTTTTTACACAAAGTTGTCAATTTATAGCATGTACATAGCAAAAATGACACCCCAAAATACATTCTACTACTCCTCCTGAGTATAGCGATACCACATATGTGGGACTTTGTCACAGCATAGCCACATACAGAGGCCCAACATGCAAGGAGCACCGTCAGGTGTTCTAGGAGCATAAATTACACATATAATTTCATTACAACCTATCACACTTTTGAAGGCCCTGGAGCACCAGGACAATGGAAACCCAGACAAAATGACCCCATTTTGGAAAGCAAACACCAAAACACATAATCTAGGAGGCATGGGCTGCAGATAGGTACTCAGGTACTCTCATGGGCTGCAGACAGGTACTCAGGTACACTGATCGGCTTCAGAAAGGTACTCGGGTACTCTGATGAGCTTCAGAAAGGTACTCGGGTATTCTGATGGGCTACAGACAGGTACTCGGGTAATCTGACGGGGTGCAGATTGGTACTCGGGCACTCTGGGCTGGAGACAAGTACTCGGGTACTCTGATGACATGTACTTGGGTATTCCGATGACAGGTACTCAAAGTACCCGAATACCTGTCATCAGAGTACCCGAGTACCTGTCATCAGATTACCCGGGGGGGGCGCAGTAGCGGCGAGAGCGGGCCGTCGTCATATGACATCGGCCCGGATCGACAAAGACTTCCTGCCGCCGTCATTTTACAATGACGCGGTATGGAAGTGGTTAAAATGAGGAAAATAGTAAATAAAGTGACCAAGTGCCTAGAAAAAACTCATGTCTATAGAAGTAAAATAAGTGAAAAAGAATATATAAGGTGCTTCAGTGTTAAGTGACTATGTAATGATCACATATAATCCATAAAAAAAAGACACATAAAGGTGATTTAGTGCTAAAAATATATAAGTAGATGTGTCTAAATAAAATTAAAAAATCAATTCAGTACAGATCCCAGAGGAATCAATTATAAAAAGTGACTTAGTGCTAATGTGGTAGTCCAAATTTCCAAATCATATATGAAGGTGAGTCCGTGCTGTAAGAAGTCAGTGCAAATCCAAAAATTAAATCACAAATGGAGTTGAATCTGTGCTGTTAGAAAATCCATAAAAGTGCATGTATAAAATTTCTTGTGACTCTCCAAGTGTGGCCGCTGTGATGGATCACTCGTGCTCCCCTAACTCCCAGGACCGCACTCACCAAAAATCCTAACCCCCCACAGGGGTAGCAAGCCTTAAGTAGTCGGAGAGATATGGCTCCTATGGACCCCTATTGGTCCTCTATTGGTATTTTTTTAATTGATTCCTTTGGGATCTGCACTGAATTGATTTTTTAATTGTATCCAGACACATCTACTTATATATTTTCAGCACGGGATCACCTTATTTTACTTCTATAGACATGAGTTTTTTCTAGGCACCTGGTCACTTTATTTACTATTTTCCTAATTTTAATATCATGTACAGATTGTATTGAAATGCTATAGATGCACACCCTTCATTGGGCCCTTTCCATTTAACTTGTCCGGTATATTAGGCAGCGCCATTTTACCTCCCCCCTATCCCTAATTCTACTATATATCCTTCTAGAGACTATATATAGGAGGTAGGCTGCAGCCAGTATTTATATAAATTTACCTATCCTAGCGTGGATTTTCTTCCTTCTTTCAAAGGTTCTTATTGTAAACTGAAATATTAGACATATAATTTTTTCCTGCAGTCCATTGCTCTGTGATAGCCGTCAAACATTTTCAGTTTTTTGCTGTCACCAAGCTTGCAGTTGCTATATATATGTAAGGAAGAATCCATTATCATTGTCAGCATTGTAAATATAAATGGCTTCCTGTGAATTTCAGTAAATCATAAATCATGGACAAGTAAAACTGTTCTGTTTTCAGTTTAAAAGGAAGTTAGTTTATTAGCTGGCTTTTCGTCATCAGAAACTAAGCAAAGTTGTTTATTGGTAATATTGAGCTCTAATTTGTGCTATTCCAACCAATTTTCATAAATAAGAAAAAAGTGACACGTTTTAGCAAGTATGTAGGTGAAGGACACATGCCTACCATACTCTCAATTACAACACTGGTCAAAAAAAAATGATTGGTCTAACCTACAAAAGTGTTTTTTTTTTTTACTAGTACTTTTCCTTTATATTGGTTTTTCAAATAACAAAGCCATTAAGTGAGAGACTGGATGAAAATGTTACTGTCAAAGGGTCAAGAAGTTAAGACTTGTCCTGTTATAGTGACTGCTGCAATGTAATTGGGCTGTGATCTTAGTTTCATTATTAAACCTCCTGCACACAGACACCTGAACATGTGCAACGTAATTTCTGGCATATTTTCACCGCCCAGGAAGCCAAGGTGCTACATTGAGCCACTCATAGACATAAATGATTCTGCTAGGTTGTACTCAGGTATATACCAGTGCTTGAGTAAACATGTGTAAAGCATAGAATGTTCTATTTTTTGCATATGCGCAAACGCTATACTTTGGTATATGGCAGTGCTTGAGTAAACACGAGTGCAGCTGCGTACGGCCAATAATAACTATAGGTAGCTGCATGAGGTGCTTCCTGAGCAGAAAAGTACGCTGGAATTTACGTTGCATGGGCTCAGGTGCCTGCGTGCCAGAGGTCTTACTAGGGCAGGCCATACATTATGCAATTTTCTTTCCTTCTGTCACATGTGCAGAATTCCTTAATTCCCCCAACAACACAGTTAGTGTTGATGGGGGAATCCCGCCCACAGTGCTATTGTGTTCTGCTAGCGGGGAGCGTGGGAGACTTCCCTGCCAGGTGAACACGATTAGTGTTGCTGGCTTAAGCAAGCAGCACTAATCGTACAATAAAAACCTGACAGGCGGGTTGTACACAAGTTAAAGCGATTGTAAACCACCAAAGATACATAAAATGGGGTCCCCTGCAGGTCTAAGCCTGCCCTACAAACAAGCACATTATGACACACTTACCTGCAGACAAGGCCCTTCAGCGCACAGAACCCCGCCACTTCTATCTTCACCCACTCTTCCTTTCGGGTTTGCGGGCTCCGACCGTTTGAATGGCAGGAGCTGTGATGACGTCACTCCCGAGCATCCATGTGGGAGCCCTGTCCGCGGCACAGACCTCTGCATTCATGGCATATTGTGTGCCCTGAATGCAAAGCATCTCTGCACATGCGTGGGTGATGTCATTGGCTATTGCCGATGTGAAAATCTCCTAAATGGTGCACGTTTAGGAGATATTCATTGTACCTAGAGGTAAGCCTGTTTGTAAGTTTGTGTACAACCAGGGTGTCCATACATAGATTGAAATGTGTTTGGTCTCTGCTGAACTGTCTGAATTTCGATCTATGTATGGCTGGCTTAAGTTCTTCTTGGGGAAATGCAGCTCTGGTATCCTACATGCCTAGCACTAAGCTCACAGATTTGCACTGTTTGACTGTTCATATTCTAGTTAGCGCAGCCTAAATACTGGCAGATTTACTGTTTTAATACAAGAAAGATCTTGGTGAAAACCTGTCTTTCAGCTTTTTGTAATACTTGTCAGCTGGACCAGATAAGCTATAGAAGATGTTTAGGGTGATTAGATGTAAAGAACCAAAACACATTCACACGATTTCAGATATGGATGAACTCCAAAGTCTGGATAATGTCAGCATCTGCTAAGAAATTACAGCAGTTGCCTTCCTAAATGAATACTATATTTGCTGTGTTTTAAGTCTCTACTGTAAGAAATCAAAGCCCTGCTCCAACCAATACTTTATCGATTAGCCTATCAGTTATAAAAGCTGTCTTTGTGCCTTTTGGGAGATATCCTCTTATTTCGTGTGCCATCTGACACCCATCACTCAAGGGGATCTTCCCAATGTGGACAGACAGCAGAAAAATCCAACAGAGGTTATAGTACTTCTCCGCTCATCTAAAATGTTTTATATTATTGTGTGTGTACTGGTTGGGTACATATCCTCTCACTTCCTGTTCTGTCAGACACCTGTCAAATAAATTGGGAACAAAACAGCAATAAATAACGCAAAAGAAGTTCTAGGCTTTCCCCACTCCATACAAAATTAGAGAAACAATGGTTAAATTGGGTTTTCAAGAAAACTTGTGTTTTGCTAATTCAGGGCAGAGCAATAGGTTTGCTAAATACCCCTTCCTTGCTTATATTTACCTTTTCTTTGCTCCAAGTCATGTGACTTGCTCCATGTGTCAGCATAGGGTAAATCAACACTGTCAAATAGGAAGTCTGTAGTCTTCTGTAAGCCACAAATCCTGCAACTTATAGGTTACACATGGCATTCCTTTGACTCTTGTCAATAGAGTAGCGTGGTAAGTATAGGCTGCAGAAAAGTAAATTTCTGCTTTTGGCGCCGTTTTCGGCGACATCTTGGATTTGGGCAAGCTGCATCGTGAGGGCAGTGGCAATTTTCCCTGTGTTTTCCCCTATAGTTTCTATTGGCGCCATGTTTGTGTGGCTCAGGGCACTTTCGGCCTCTAGTGATTTTAGTCACTTCCTCCAGCCATCTTTCACTTGCTGCAGATGGAACGTGGAGAGCGGTTTATTTTCTCTCTCTCATGCACTATAAGGGGTTTTTTATTGGTCTTTTGGGCATTTCTCCTTAGACACATTGCTTTATCAGTTATCTGAATATATAAAGGGGGACTCCAGTAGCAGCGCGGGATCGAGATGCGGACCGCAATCGCCGATTTAAAGGGCCACGATCCTTTTTTTGTATTCTGCCAAAATGGAGTCCCAGAGTGACAATTTCCCCACTAATCTTATTGGTGCATCCAAGACATCCGGATCACCTTCCCTAGCTTCTTTATCTGCAGCCATTGAAATGTTGCCGTCCAAAGTTGATCTTATTATGTCATAAGGTAATGTTCAAAAACGTCCGATGCCCTCTTAGTCTTCTGATTCAGAGCCTGATATGGTTGCCACGGACACTGCCCTCCCTGAGGGTTCCCTGTCCGCACACTCAGATGGGGAGGAGGAGTCCTCCTCCGCTGCAGCGAGGGAACGCGCTTTGGTACAAGCACTTGTTCGCTTCGTTAGGGAGACTTTGAACATTGATGATGAGCCCATCCAGTCAGGTAAGCGGGTTTCCTTTGGGTCCCGCAAAGCCCAGAAGTCGGGTCAGGTTTTCCCCTGCCCCGAGGAGATTCACGATATTGTGAACGAACAGTGGTGACGCGTTAAGCACATGCTGGTGGTGCCTAAGCGTTTTCAACGCTGCTACCCCTTTGCAGACCCTTTGCAGACCCTGTTTCCAATCGCTGGATGGTGTCACCTAAGGTGGACCACACTGTTTCCAGATTGAATAAATCCACGGTGGTGCCTGTGGAGGACTCCCCGGTGTTTAAAGACCCGATGGACAGGCGCGTGGAGTCACTTTCCCGCCACATGTACTTCGTGGTGGCTCACTCCTCAAGCCGGTATTCTCTTCTGTGCTGGTTTCTCAGATGATTACGGAATGGATTAAGGTGCTTAAGCACAACCTGGTGGCTGAGTCAGTCCCCCCGACTCTCAATGAGCTCACGGACCAAATGGCCCAGGCCATGGTGTACCTGTGTGACGCGGGCCTGGGCGAGGCTCCCCTGGTCGCAAGATTGTCTGCGGTGGGGATTGCACTCCGCCGCATGGTGTGGCTGAAGAGCTGGTCGGCAGACCATGCCTCTAAAAAGACTGTGTCTGATATCCTCTATTTTGGGGAATGCTTTTTTAGGGACTTAGATTGTCAAGGGTCTTACAGGGGGTAAGAGTACCCTCCTGCCCCAATCCGCAAATGGTAAATCTCCATGCGTGTGGCTGGGTCCTTCCTTCAAGGCTCATCGGGGGCCCTTTCGTGCCTCAGGGGCGCAGGAAAGAGGAAAATCCTTCAAGGCCTCTGGCCGTAACAAGAAGCCTTGGTCTGGTAAGCCCAAGGCCGGTCAGTCCGGTGCTGTGGCCCATTCTTCTTCCGCATGAAGGGATGCCTTCACCCATTTCAGGGGTCGGGGGACGTCTGCTTTACTTTCAGGAACCCTGGTTGTCCCTCATTCAGGACAAATGGGTTCACAAACTGATTAGTTCAGGGTACAAGATCGAAATTTCGATCTCGCCCCGCAGATTTCCATCAAATCTCATTCTTTCTCCCAATTGCTTGATGGCTCTCAAGGGGGCAGTGCAAGATCTTCTTGCTCACGGCGTTATTGTCCCGGTTCCACAGCGGGAGAGATTTTGCGGATTTTATTCAAACCTGTTCACAGTGCCCAGGAAGGAGGGCAAGGTTTGTCCGATTCTGGACCTCAAGTCACTGAGCCGCTTTGTGCGGGTGCAGAAGTTCCGGATGGAATCCATCCGGTCGGTGGTGGCGTCTTTGAGTCAAGGAAATTTTCTGGCCTCCATCGATGATTTAAAGGATGCGTATCTGCACATCCCTATCTACGAGGGTCACCAGCGGTATCTCCGCTTTGCAGTGGGGGAGGAGCATTTTCAATTTGTGGCATTACCCTTTGGTCTGGCTTCGGCTCCCAGGGTCTTCACCAAGGTTTTGGCCTGGTGCTGGCTCTACTACGCAAGAAGGGGATTGTGGTCCTCAGTTATCTGGACGATCTCTTGTTGAGGGCAAGCTCTTGTGCCACTCTGTCGGGCGATCTGACGGTCACGGTTCAGACACTCCAGGAGTTCGGATGGACTATCAACATCCAGAAGTCGTCACTGACTCCGTCAGTACGTCTTAATTATCTGGGAATGTTCCTGGAGGAAAAACTTCACACCTTGCAGGGCAAGATCAGGTCCCTCAGGGACAACGATCTCTCCTCCCTGCGGACCTACATGAGGTCCCTGGGGCTGATGGTTTCAGCCTTCGAGGCGATCCCGTTTGCCTAGTTTCACCCAAGGACTCTGCAAGCAGAGATTCTTGCCAAATGGAACAGAGATCCCCAGTCCTTGGACAGGATGGTGTGTTTGAGCCGTCTCACGAGGATGGAGCTTTCATGTGGCTTCTGTCGCCCACTCTGACACAGGGCAAGTCCTTTCTGCCCCTGTTGTGGACTATGATCACCACGGATGCCAGCCTGACGGGCTGGGGTGGAGTACTGGACACTCTTTGTGCCCAGGGGACGTGGTCCTCCTTACTGATAAATGTTCTGGAGCTCATGGCGATAAAACTTTGCCTGCTCCATTGGGCGACTCGGTTGCGCGGTCGCCCGGTTCAGGCTCAAACCGACAATGCCACGGCTGTGGCTTACATCAATCACCAAGGGGGCACCAGGAGTGCCCGGGTGGCCAAGGAAGTGGCAGAGATTCTGTCTTGGACCAAGGGGCACGTTTCAGCTATTTCTGCTGTTTACATTCCTGGAGTGGAGAACTGGCAGGCGGACTATCTGAGTCATCAGTCTTTGGTTCAGGGGAAATGCATCCGGAGGTGTTTCAGCTGCTGTGTGCCCGGTGGAGGACTCCGGACGTGGATCTGTTCACGTCTCATCTCAACAAAAAGGTGGAAAGGTTCATGGGCAGGGCTTTAGATCCTCTAGCAGATGCCACGGACGCGTTGGTGGTGCCTTGGCATCAGTATCAGCTGATTTATGCCTTTCCCCCGATTCAACTGTTGTCCAGGTTCCTCCGCAGGTTAGTGCTGGAACAGGTAAGTGATTCTGGTGGCCCCAGACTGGCCTCATTGGTCTTGGTACGCAGACCTCGTCAAGATGGTCGTAGAGCCTCCCTGGCGGCTACCTCTGAGAGAAGATCTGCTGTCTCAAGGGCCGATCATCCACCCTGCATTATGGTCTCTGGCTTTAACAGCATGGTGATTGAAGGCCAGGTGTTGAGAGACAGAGGTCTCTCTGATGCTGTTATTCCTACCTTGCTGAGAGCTCAGAAGGCTACCTCCAGGAAGATTTATCATTGTACCTGGAAGGCATACATTGCCTCGTGTGAGTCGCAAAGGTTGCATCCTCGCTCTTTTTCAAAGGCAAGGGTCCTAGCTTTCTTGCAGAAAGGTGTGAATGGGGAAAGGGGGGTTGGGACTTTGAATGAGGTTACAATTGAACATTGTACCTCCATCCCGCAGAAAGGTGTGGTACAGTGTTAGGCACGATTAAAGGTCAGGTGTCGGCCTTGGCCATTTTCTTCCAGTGTCCCTTGGCAACTAATTCTCTAAATCGCACCTTTATTCAAGGGGTGCATTATCTTGCTCCCACACGGAGGGCCCCTTTTCCTCCGTGGGATTTAAATATGGGTTTTGTCTGTTTTGCAATGACCTACCTAAATATCAGAGAAATACCTCTGCCTGTGTTGTCCCAGAAGGTTGCCTTTCTGGTAGCTATCACCTCTGCTCGCAGAGTGTCTGAAATGGCGGCTCTGTCCTGCCGTTCGCCTTATCTGGTCGTCATAGGGATAAGGTTGTTTTGCGACCCAACCAGTCTTTTCTCCCTAAGGTGGTGTCTGCTTTCCACCCCAATGAGGATATTGTTTTGCCTTCGCTTTGTGCGAAGCCTAAGCATCCCAAGGAATTTGCCTTGCATTCGTTGGATGTGGTTTGGGCGATCAAGGTTTACCTGTTGGCCACGGAATCCTTTAGGAAGTCTGATTCCCTGTTTGTCCTTCCTGAGGGACCTCGGAAGGGTTCGGCTGCTTCCGCTGCTACCATTTCTAAATGGATCAGACAGACTACTGTTCAGGCCTATTCACTCAAGGGTCAGGTGCCTCCTTTCCCTGTGAGAGCACATTCTACTAGAGCCGTGAGTGCCTCTTGGGCTTTTCACCATCAGGCTTCTGTGGCTCAGGTGTGCAAAACAGCGACCTGGTCATCTGTGCACACTTTTACAAAATTCTACAAGATTGACGTGATGGCATCTTCGGATGCTTCCTTTGGCCACAAAGTTTTGAGCGATGCTGTTTGTTGAAGAGACATGTTTTCTCTTCTTGGGGTGAATTTTTGTTCTGGGGTTAGCTCCTGTTGGTTGAGCTTTTGTTGCCCTGATGGCCACGTTTTGTTCGGGCCTTGTTGGCATGTTACCGATCTGCTGGTTGCATCTTTTCCCACCCCTCACACCTGCACTGCTTTGGGACATCCCAATAGTGATGAAACTTTGAAGAGGCTGCGTCTGTCAGAGGACACAAGAGAAAATAGAGTTTTTGTAAGAACTTACCGTAAAATTATTTTCTCTGAGTCCTCTGACAGACGCAGCACCCTCCCCTCTATTTTGTGGTTGTTTGTCTTCCTGTACTGCTTGCTACGAAACTGATTAGTAAGCTCTATGTGTCTGAGGGTAATGTCCAGAGGGAGAGCCCCTAAAGGCGTGTCTATTCTTTTTTAATGAAGTTTCACTACCTAGCCTGCTCCTGCAGAGGGCGCCATTACCCAATAGTGATGAAACTTGGAAGAGGCTGCGTCTGTCAGAGGACTCAGGGAAAATAATTTTACGGTAAGTTCTTACAAAAATTCTATTTTTTCTATGCATTGGCAAATCAAAGATTCTTTTTAAAACTCCCTAAACAAACCTTGCTGGAAGCAAGCCATACTCTCAATTCTGAGCACAGCTTTTAGTTATTGAGCTATTTGTAGGTGAAGGTGACAAGTGTCTCCTAAGCCAGAGGTGCTTATTATTTCTTGGGCAGGGTCATTTGTAATGGTGAGAAATAATAAACAGAAGATGGAATACAACAAGATTGTAAATAAATGCTTATTGACAAAACTCAGAAAAGAATAGAACTAGATCACACATGCATACGTTTATTTTAAGCAGTATATATTGGATATCCTCATTATTGCAATGTTGGATAGTGGTCCAAGTCTCTTCTGAAGGCAAAGTGCTAAATCATGAAGTTTGTTTTCAGCCAAGGTGCTTAAGCTATGGATCCCAATTATTCATAAATCAAATGCTGACAAATAATATCCTTAATGTTTGTCATGTACAAAAATTAAATTCAGTAGAATTTTTTGCTAGTTATTTTTATTGGAGTTTATAGCAATTGAAAAATTAATTGGATCTGGGGCATAGAGCAGCTTATAGTAGAACTTTTTTTCATTTTAGTATTAAATAGAAATGATTAAATCTTCTAAACATAACCTACCCTAATTAGGCTGCCAGGATTGAAATTGATCTTTGAAACTGGACACCGGCAGTATGTGTTTTCTACTTTAATATCACTGGAAGTCAATGCTGGCCATGCTGTACTTATGTAACTTCACTAATGTATCGTCATGACTGACTTACTGCGTGTAAAATGGGAAGGAGAGCTGTCCCTCATTTAGTCGTACTCAAGTCTGACATGACAATAGGCTAGGTTCACGCTATTGCACTGTATTAACACATGCATTTTAACACTTCTAATATCATACAATAATGTACAGTATATTGCATAAGGCAGCCTATTCATTTGAATGGGCTGCCTAATGCACCATAAGTGCAGTGTACCACAACACAGGATAGCGGGTTGCAGGGCAGTGCAACGCACAATTGTTGGCAAGATGCGCTGGTGTGCCTTTAACATTGAATGGCACCACAGAACACCAATGTGCAAAACGCATATTTTTTCATTCATACATTTCTGCAGTGCAATAGCGTGAACCTATCCTTAAACATTTCTTCACATATAGTATATACAACACTTAAGCTAGCCATACTTGAAAATTTGTCAGATTCAGTAGGGACCAGCCAAATTTTAATTGATGTGATTCCGTTTAACAGAGGTCAATTGCTTGATGTTCAAGGGACATGTTGAAGCAGTGTATAACCAGCTAAAAAGAGAAATTTGGCAAATGCTATTTTGGCTGTACTTCTCCTATGGATCACAGGAGAGCAGCTCATTCTGCACTCCTGTGACCCATTTTCAGCCAACAGCGAGCTAAAGTCCACTGTCGGCTGACATCACAGAGCCGGTTCAGGTGCTGAAAAGATCCCAACTACATGGTCGGGATTCACCCAGATGCCAGGACCGGCAGCTGGGTCATCCTCTCAATGTCTAAACCAGCCACAGCCACCCCCAGCCCAGCGCCCCAGTGAGCACTGGAGGGGAAAGCAGAGAGCTGGTGGTTGACAGTCCTTTGCTCTGCACAGTAAAGGCTGAGAAGTGAGTGACTAGTGGCCTTTGGTCACTCAATTCTCAGTCTTAGATGCAGAAGAGGACAGATGCAGCATTGGATCAATGCTGCATCCATCTAGGTGAGTTTTTTTTCCCTTAAACTTATATTTCTCTTTTAAGAAGCACAGGGACTAACAACAAAGTAATCTCCCATTTCCATCCATCCAACATCTCCAAGTTTTGCAACTGTGGTGTTAGATGCTCTGTTGTGAATAAAAGACAGCTTCATTTTTGCAAGATCTCTATTTATATTGTACCAAGTACAGATTTCACTTTCAGGTGCTCTTGTATATGAGATCCATAGCTTATTTATACATGATACAAATAAGTAAAAAAAATAAATAAAAATGATAAATTGGCATTAGACCTGGGTATATTAACTCATAGGCCTAAAGGTCTTAGCAGTGTCATTTTCAGTGAAGATGCTTCCAGTGTAAGTCATATAATTATATTACTGATTATTAAATCATGGTTTCTGGAAATGGCAACGTAATGAAAAATCCATATTCCATTAAGTGGTTACTGCTCAGCTCGACTTTGGTAAATGCATCTTTATGTGTTCATCTTGCTTTTTCAAATATAACTAACTAGACAATTGGTCTGGGTTCAGCATAGATTTCATCACGTTTACCCGAAATCACCAATGACTGCTGTACTGCTATCAGGTACAAACAATACATTTTTAAAAACAGAAAAATACCCAGAAGGATTATAAAATCCTTTTAAAGTCTGTTGATGTTTTTTTTAATCCCTTTATGGTGGTGGGAGTCAGTGCTTTATTTGGGTGTAATGCCTAAGGCCAACAGATAAGGCTACTGAACATGCGGCACTGTTATCGGTGGCACAGTGCTGATGTCATCTAGAGCCCATCCTACCGACTCCCTGTGGACGGTAGTTGACTGTGCGCTGACCATATATAAATGAATAAGGGTCCACCCAGTATATAACGTCTGTATACTCTCAAAATGAATCCTAATTTATGTTTGAACTTTACAGGGTATGAGTACATACATACATGAAATCCTTAGATTTGTATTAATATCAATCTGTAAAACGTAATACAGGGAGGTTGATTAAAGCGGAGTTCCACCCATTTTTAATAGGTTGGAATACATAGCTGTATGTAATCCCCTTTAAAACGGCTTTTACCAATGGAAACTTTTTTTTTTTTTTTTTTGCTAGTAAGTACCTTAATTTCGGCATTATTGCTCCTCTCCTCACTTCCTGGTCCGATCGGCGATGACGTCATTCGGCGATCCGCAGTGTCTGCTGGGATGTATTCAATTCCAGAAATCTCGGAGTAGCTGTATCTGTACTGAGCCGTGCCTGCCCCGCCTCCGCCCCGCCTCCGCCCCGCCTCCTCTCATTGAGTTGCATTGTATGAATGTATTAAGGCCGTTCTCTGCCCCGCCTCCGCCCCGCCTCCTCTTACAAATCAATGAGAGGAGGCGGGGCAGAGGCGGGGCAGAGAACAGCCTTAATACATTCATACAATGCAACTCAATGAGAGGAGGCGGGGCGGAGGCGGGGCAGAGAACAGCCTTAATACATTCATACAATGCAACTCAATTAGAGGAGGCGAGGCGGAGGCGGGGCGGAGGCAGGGCAGGCACGGCTCAGTACAGATACAGCTACTGCGAGATTTCTGGAATAGAATACATCCCAGCAGACACTGCGAATCGCCGAATGACGTCATCGCCGATCGGACCAGGAAGTGAGGAGAGGAGGAATAAAGCCGAAATTAAGGTATTTACTAGCAAAAAAAAAAAAGTTTCCATTGGTAAAAGCCATTTTAAAGGGGATTACATAGATCTAAAGTTCCAAAAATGGGTGGAACTCCACTTTAACTAAAGGCAAATATATGTGCACTTTAAGTGAATTTGCTCTAGATGTGAGCAGAAGCTCTAAAATGAGGGGAAGCTCTGCTGATTTCAATCATAAAATCATGTGCAAACAAAAATGCTGTATTTTTTTTTTCCTTGCATGCAAGTATTTGCAAAGTTAAGTTTTACCTCATTTACTAGGCATCGAAGCAAGTGCACTCACAGTGCACAGTATAATTGCCTTTAGTAAATTAACTCCAACGTGTTAAAAAGTTACAAGCTGATATAACATTTGTTCCATTTGCACATAAGTGTTATGACCCTGCCATGCAGCGTCAAGACCTTGGTTTGTATAACTAGACATAGATTAACTGTATGGTTACAAAAGAGATGTAATTAAATACATATCTAGGTTATGGTGCTAGGTATATCAAATGGAACACAACACTTATGTGCACATGTAACAATGTTATACCAGCTTGTAACTTTTTATAGCATTTTCGATTGAATTTTACACATTAATAATAATAAAAATCTAAGGTTTTTATGTATGCGCCTTTCTCCAAGTGGTACATTTAAAGTCGGAACATAAGTTAGGATTCAATTTTGTGAGCTGCAGCAGCTGGGAATTAGGGTCCAGCCACCCTGATACTTCATATATGTTGGAAAGGGATTTATATATATATATATATATATATATATATATATATACACACAGTATCTCACAAAAGTGAGTACACCCCTGACATTTTTGTAAATATTTTATTATATCTTTTCATGTGACAACACTTAAGAATTGACGCTTTGCTACAATGTAAAGTAGTGAGTGTACAGCTTGTATGACAGTGTAAATTTGCTGTCCCCTCAAAATAACTCAACACACAGCGATTAATGTCTAAACCGCTGGCAACAAAAGTGAGTACACCCCTAAGTAAAAATGTCCAAATTGGGCCCAAAGTGTCAATATTTTTTGTGGCCATTATTTTCAAGCACTACCTTAACCCTCTTGGGCATGGAGATCACCAGAGCTTTACAGGTTGCCACTGGAGTCCTCTTCCACTCCTCCATGACAAAATCACTTTGCTGGTGGATGTTAAGAGACCTTGTGCTCCTCCACCTTCTGTTTGAGGATGCTCCACAGATGCTCAATAGGGTTTAGGTCTGGAGACAAACTTGGCCAGTCCATCACCTTTACCCTCAGCTTCTTTAGCAAGGCAGTGGTCATCTTGGAGGTGTGTTTGGGGTAGTTATCATGTTGGAATACTGCCATGCGGCCCAGTCTCCAAAGGGAGGGGATCATGCTCTGCTTCATTATGTCACAGTACATGTTGACATTCATGATTCCCTCAATGAATCATGAATGGCAGCACTCATGCAGCCCCAGACCATGACACTCCCACCACCATGCTTGACTATAAGCAGGACACACTTGTCTTTGTACTCCTAACCTGGTTGCCTCCACACACGCTTGACACCATCTAAACCAAATAAGTTTATCTTGGTCTCATCAGACCACAGGACATGGTTCAAGTAATCCTTATCCTTAATCTGCTTGTCTTCAATGAACGGTTTGCAGGCTTTCTTGTGCATCATCTTTAGAAGAGGCTTCCTTTTGGGATTACATGATTGATGCAGCGTGCCGCGTATGATCTGAGCACTGAGAGGCTGACCCCCCACCCCAGTCAACCTCTGCAGCCATGCTGGCAGCACTCATACGTCTATTTCCCCAAGACAGCCTCTGGATATGACGTTGAGCATATGCACTCAACTTCTTTGGTCGACCATGGCGAGGCCTGTTCTGAGTTGGACCTGTCCTGTTAAACCACTGTATGGTCTTAGCCACTGTGCTGCAGCTCAGTTTCAGGGTCCTCGCAATCTTCTTTTAGCATAGGCAATCTTTATGTAGAGCAACAATTCTTTTTGGAGATCCTCACAGAGTTCTTTGCCATGAGATGTCATGTTGAACTTCCAGTTAACATTATGAGAGAGTGAGAGCGATAACACCAAATTTAACACACCTGCTCCCCATTCACACCTGAGACCTTGTAACACTAACGAGTCACATGACATCGGGGAGGAAAATGGTTAATTGGGCCCAATTTGGACTTTTACACTTAGGATTGTACTTACTTTTGTTGCTAGCGGTTTAGACATTAATAGCTGTGTGTTGAGTTATTTTGAGGGGACAGAAAATGTACACTGTTATACAAGCTGTACACTCACTACTTTACATTGTAATAAAGTGTCATTTCTTCAGTGTTGTCACATGAAAAGATATAATAAAATATTAACAAAAATGTGAGGGGTTTAGTCACTTTTATTAGATACTGTATATACTCACTGGCCATTTTATTAGGAACACCCTGCTAGTACCGGGTTGGACCCCCTTTTGCCTTCAGAGCTGCCTTAATTCTTCGTGGCATAGACCAGGAATGTTGGAAACATTCCTCAGAGATTTTGGTCCATATTGACCTGATAGCATCACGCAGTTGCTGCAGATCTGTCGGCTGCACATCCATGATGTGAATCTACCATCCCACCACATCCCAAAGGTGCTCTGTTGGATTGAGATCTGGTGACTGCAGAGGCCATTGACATACAGTGAACTCATTGTCATGTTCAAGAAACCAGTTTGAGATGATTTGAGCTTTGTGAGATGGTGCATTTTTCTGCTGGAAGTAACCAACAGAAGATTGGTACACTGTAGTCATAAAGGAATGGACATGGTCAGCAACAATACTCAGGTAGGCTGTGGCATTGAAACGAAGCTCAATTGGTACTAAGGAGCCAAAAGTTTGCCAGGAAAAGTATCCCCTACACCATTACACCACCACCATCAGTCTGAACCGTTGATACAAGGCAGGATGGATCCATGCTTTCATGTTGTTTATGCCAAATTCCATCTACCATCTACCATCTGAATATCACAGCTGAAATCAAGACTCATTAGACCAGGCATCATTATTCCAATCCTCTATTGTCCAATTTTGGTGAGCCTGTGCGAATTGTAGCCTCAGTTTCCTGTTCTTAGCTGACAGGAGTAGCGACAGGTTCCGTCTTCTGCTGCTGTAGGCCAACTGTTTTAAGGTTCAATGTGTTGTGCTTTCAGAGATGGTATTCTGCATATCTTGGTTGTAACAAGTAGTTTTTGTGAGTTACCGTTGCCTTTCTATCATCTAAAACTAGTTTTTGTGAGTTACTGTTGCCTTTATATCATCTAAAACTAGTCTGCCCATTTTCCTCTGACCTCTGACATCAACACGGCATTTTCGTGCACACAACTGCCGCTTACTGAATATTTTCTCTTTTCCAGACCATTCTCTGTAAACCCTAGGAATGGTTGTATGTGAAAATCCCAGTAGATCAGCACACACACACAATAGATAAAGAACGCACACACCTCTACTGAGCTAGAACCACATAAATAAAGCAAGATTAGGATTGCCGTTAATAGTATCATCTGTTAAAGAAATAATATTATTTGTAAAATAATAATATGGCACAAAAAAATACACAGATATGATCTGTGGTTAGAAAACTGCTACACCATTAGTAGACATGGAGCAGTAATTGTATTTGCTGAAAACACAACGTTGATTCTTTTATGTAAACCACTGACACACTGACATGTATTTCCAAAACAAAAGAGAAAGTTAATTATATTGCAGCTTTCATGTGTGATTTGTATCTGTAGTCATTTTGCAGTGCAGGGCAGGGACGCTTCACTCCAAAGATTCTAAGTCAGTTTTATTACTCCCTTTCACACTGTTCCAAATCAAGTATGACAAGTCCTATACTGTATGACAAATTCCGGTTAGGGCAAAGGAATTATGTATGTGCTTTTGAGATGGCTCATTGTGATTGTTATTCATTTATATTTTAGAGGAGAACACCATGTGAAACAATCAATGGATCTGACAGTGTAAAGCTGGCCATACACTGTTGGAATTTTGGCTTATTTATCGGGCCCCGTAGCTACCCCCCCGCTTGATATTCTTTGATTGAGTTGCCAAGGGAAAAATTGTTGGCCAAACAGCAGATGCATGCAATCAGATACAGGCACTGTTTGGGTGTTTTGACAGCCGGAGAGGTCCAACTGTCAAAATACACTAGCTGCAGTGGGAAATTCATCCATCCTCACTGATTTTTTTTTTTTTTTATTCACTTAGCCTGTAGGATGAGCAAAAAAAATCTATTTATGTATGGCTAGATTTAGTGATTCTGCCAGGTCCATCACTTGCCTTGTGCCCTGGAGCTGTCATGTTGGTGAAAATATACAAAACATTGTTTACTAGCAATTATAAGTTATATCATACTTCATATTGACCTCATTGCCTCCAACTTCTAATAAGAGTTCTAAAAAAACACTTTGGGGAGCAATTTATTAAAGTATCATAGACATTGTCCGAAATGGACCCTCCTCCCACAGTGCAGGAACAGGCAGTGCAATGACAACATGTTGGCCTCATATAAAATATTCATGTTAGGCCTCACACTGAGATTGGCTTTGTTACTAAGAGTAACCAGGAAATATATCAGGTTCCATGCTCCAATTTTTGTTTCTGCTGAACTGAGTAGCAGAGCTGGCAGAAGGGATTCTTTCATAAGATGCAGATAACTAGATAATTACCAGACGATTACACAGCACTTAGTTTCTGCTTGGTAATCCATCTATAATAGACCTTAATTGCAGAACAGTTATGTGACTTTTTGTGTCTTGAAATACTGAATGTTCTGGGGGACATCTTTGTCATATAACCCATTACAGATGAATATTGAGGATAGGAAAGCTTTTAACTCATTGTTAACTGTGGCTAAATATACTGTTAAGGCAATTTAGTTAGTAAAGTGTAATGATTAATCTTGTGGAGCATTAATACACAAAAGTGGCAATAGTGTGGCCAAGTTTGACCCAGACTTAGATCTTCTGCTCTGAAAGATAAACCAAGATATTAATCTTGCTGCCTTGTCACCACTTACACTGTTATGATGGCTATTAGAGCATCACACATTTGAGCTGACAGTAAGAGACAGACATTAACTGGCTTCTTTTTTAGATGACATTATTATGGCTCATACTTTGACAACAAAGCGTTCCCCAGCCTAAAACTATCTGGGGGTATGACACAACAACTTGAACTGTGCTGCTGGTGCGCACACAGGCTGTTTTGGTCTCAGATTTCTGCAACATCAAATAAGGGTCAAGATGCCAAGGAGATAGTTGTATAATAGCAGGTCCATTGACAACAAGTCTGACACATTTTTAAATCAAAATAGAAGATGGTGATTCTTTAAGGCACAATAAAGCCTCGTACACACGCGTCGAAAATCGGCAGGGAATGTTCGTCCGACGACCGATCTGCTGATTTTCGGGTTGTTAGTATGATGCTTCCGACAACCGACTCCGACTTTTCGGCCGAAAAAAATCTGGTGTGCATGCTATAAAATGTTTGTCCGCCATCAAAACACGGCTGATTTTCGTGCAGTCAGTACAGATTTCGACAGGGAAAAATCTAATGAGCAAGTCTGGGCATGCTCAGAGAAGAAAGAACACAAAAAGCAAAAAGAACAGAAAGCAAACCAACACATGACATCACTTCTGAAGTAGAATTTTGTCGGGCGAGAAAATTCGTGTGCAGTCTAGGCACATTCCAACCAACAAAACACAACTCTGGACAAAAGACGGACGATCGGTCGGCCAATAATCATTGTGTGTGTACTAGGCTTAAGAGTGTTCTGTTGGTTGAGAGATATAATAAGTCTTTGAAAAATGAACTTTTTGAGGAAAATTAATAAGCTAGATTTGAGTTGCCCAACTGCTGCCCATGGGGCCTTGATTTGTAGCTCATGAGGGTCCACTTACAGCCTATACAGAGTGGCAGCAAGGGGCCAAGTGCTAAAATGCTGTCTGTATTTCAGCACCCAGCACTTAAATGATGCTAGCACCATCTGTTAGGTGGAGTAATATCGTGCCTGACAACAATGCCCAACCCAATGCCATCAGAGGGGGAGGAAACAGCATGGTGGTGTTTAGTCAAGTAACCACTGAACACCAATGAAGGGGTGTGTATTATTACTATCACTGACACCTAAGAAGGGAGGAGTTATTGCTGACACTAGTGAACGGGAAGATATTACGGCTTCTACTACCAGTGAAAACAATGAATGGGAAAGGGAGTTATTATTGCTGCCACTGTCACTGACACCAATTAAGGAGTGGTTATTTCTTGCTGTCACTGACACCAATGGTGAGGGTTATTATATCTGCCACTGACACCAATGAAATGCAGTTTATATTTGCTGTCTCGGCTATAAGATGAACACCACTTCCCTTACGCGGTCATATCTGTAGTAACATGTTGTTTTCTATACAGACTGGTGTATGAGGGATTTGTAAAAATAGTGAAAAATGAAATAGTTGATTTAGAGGCAGCCAAACAAAATACTGTTGTATGTTCCTACAAAAAGAAAGAAAAAGTTTAGAAAGAATTCATTTTTTCACTGAACACAAAGCTGGATTAAATAAGGGTCTTTTATATCTGCCTACACTTAAAGTTTAAAATGAACCTGTGCCTGACCCATGCAGAGCAAAGTAACAAGTTCACTTTTTTTGGCAACCTCACTGGCAGCTTATACTTGTCCCCCACTTGTTTTTTCACCAAAGGGGTAAGCTTCAAATCACAACATGGAACTTACAAAGGTATAACGACTTTCTCTCTGCCAGTATGTGGCAGCACTGAGAACCTAAGCAGCCAGTCTTCAGCACTATCATGAAGGAGGAGGAGTGAGTCACTTGCCCCCCCCCCCCCCTATACCATTATTGACTGTCTGTATGACAGTGGGGAAGCAGGGGTGGATCTTACCCTGAAGTTTTAGAATTCAAAGCCTCAGTTAAGTGTGCAATTATTTCAGTCTTTCTCAAACCTCATCCCCAATGTGGATCATTAAACATCCCCTCCACTAGATAACAACTTTACGTTCAGTAAAAATTCAAAAACGAAGTCTCTAAAAGTGGCAGTAGGATAGGTTCTCCCTTACATTGGTGGCTAGAGGCCAGAAAAGAAATGCAGACTGTGAATATTGTAATGTATTCTTACATTGGTGCAATGTATACGAAAATCAGGGCACAGACACCATCTTTTACATTGGTGTTAATTGGGGAAATGGCCCTTTACACAATAACTGGGCAGTGGAAAATAGCTCTTCTCACACTGGAAAAAAGTTGGTTGTCAGTATAAAGGTGCTTTTACATTCGAGCTATAGTTTTCCTTTTCATTGGTGGTCAGTAGGATAGGTTCTCGATAACATTAGTGGTCAGTAGGATAGGTTCACCCTTACATTGGTGGTCAGTAGGATAGGTTCTCCCTTACATTGTTGGTCAGTAGGATAGGTCCTGTCTTGCATTAGTGGTTAATGGGATAGGTTCACCCTTACATTGGTGGTCAGTAGGATAGGTTCTCCCTTACATTGGTGGTCAGTAGGATAGGTCCTGTCTTGCATTAGTGGTTAATGGGATAGGTTCACCCTTACATTGGTGGTCAGTAGGATCGGTTCTCCCTTACATTGGTGGTCAGTAGGATAGGTTTACATTCGCATTAGTGGTCAGTAGGATAGGCTTCCGCTTACATTGTTGGTCAGTAGGATAGATTTCCCCCTTACATTGTTGGTCAGTGGTAGGGATACCCCCTTACATTAGATGTCACTGGAAGGATTGACCTGTTATATTGCTAAATGTTCAGTTCCAGTCTCTGGAGGAACCCCAGGGTTCCACAAAGCCCTGGTTGAGAATGACGAGTCTAGATTCTTTATCTGCAGCATTGACTGAAAACGTTAAACTGAACCTGTAAGGTTTTCCTAAGTAATATCCAACCCTTGGTCTCTCTTCTGTTCTGTGAATGGATCCACGGGGTTGGCAAATCTTATCTGCTTTTTTCCCTGGCCTGAAGCCAGGTCTCATACAATAAGCTTGGGAAACCCAGCATAAATCTCCTGGTCAAGAGCTGCACATTTCAACCTTAGTGCCAGATTAGTAAAGCAGCACAGTGTTTTGTAGGTCACTGGCAGGGATGGTTGAATACACGAAACTTCTTATATGGGTGTGACTTTAGTAAAAGGTTGAGCAAGTTCTTAACTACTGCAGCATATGAATTACTTAGGCAAACATTTGAGATCAGGAAGTACAGTATCTGACACAACCTACACATAATAACCATGCTATATTATATTACTGTTCTTGGAACAGCTCTCATCTTTGTAATGGAAAGTGATTGTTTCTCTGTATTTAGTCTTAATTGCCAGTGCATCATGTGACTTGAGTGGATGGGTCTGAAGACTTACCAGCATCAAGAAGATATTACTTCTAGCAGATTATTCATTGCAGTGTAGCATGCAATAAAATAAAATAAAAAGAACTGGTCCAAGCATGGGTGAATCACGGAGTGGCATGAATGAGGCATGATTGAGGAAAAGTAACACTAAATGGACAACTTTGTGTAAAAAAAAAAAACAAAATGCGTTTTCATTTTCTTTTCACATTTTTCAAAAACCTGTGGAAAAAAATGACATGTTCAAAAGACTCATAATGCCTTCTAAATTATGTGTTGGGCTGTTTCCTTTCCAAAATGGGGTGATTTTGTTGGCGTTTACATTGTCCTGATATCATGAAATTGAATGTGTAATTTATGCTCCTAGAATGCCTGGAGGTGCTACTTGGATGTTGGGCCTCTGTATGTGGTCAGGCTGTGTAAAAGTCTCACACATGTGGTATCGCCATACTCAGGAGGAGTAGCAGAATGTATTTTTGGGTGTAGTTGCAAGTATGCCTATACAGTGTGTGACAAATCACTTGGTAATATGACAATTTTGTAAAAAAAAAAAATTACTTAAAAAAACTCACCATGCCCCTTACTAAATACCTTGGAATGTCTGCTTTCCAAAAAAAGGGTAATTTAAGGGGTATTTGTACCTTCCTGGCTTGTATTGCTGGCCATACACTATACAAAAAATCATTCAAGCGAATTTTCGAAAAACAAATACTTAGCCGTGAGAGCAAACGATAGTGCCATCATGTAATGACCGATAAATTATTCAATGGACATAAATTAATACGTTTTTTGTTTGTTTTTTCACATATACCTAATGCGAACAGTTTGGATGAAAAACACATTAACCTTTCAATTTATCATTCGTTCAGCAGAAAATTTCCAAACTCGTCCTTCGTTTTTTTGGTTTAAAAACGTCACAACTGCTTACTGATTTGTGCCAATTAACTGGCCGAGAAACTAATGAACTCTTCAAATGACCGAATTCTTTTTTTTCATATAGTGTGTGGCCAGTATTAGGGCCCTTTCACACGGGCTTTCCGATCAGATTCGCCTGTCAGTTTTTCAGGCGGACCTGATTGGATGCTCCATGTCAGCGGTGACATTGTCTGCTGACACCCACTGCTATCCGATCCAATCCTGTCCGTGAAATCCAGACGGATGGAAACCCTATTTTCCATCCATCTGGAGGGTCAGATCGGATAGGATCAGATGAAAACGGACAGGCGGTTTATTTTCATCCGATCTCCCAAAGAGGAGAGCGGGGAACTGACAGGTCTGTCTGTGCAAAGTAAGCGGAGATGGCCCTTTCATCCTGCTGCTCAGCGGGGATCGGCGAATCGATCCCCGCTGAGCAAAACAGAGTCCCCTGGGTGGAAAGCCCATATAAAAGGACCCGCTGGCCATACATTATACAATTTTCTTATAATTTTCTGTACAATTTTCTTCAGATTTACCTTCAACTATGTAGTACAAACAAAGCCCTGCCTAATTGGATACAATTGATATTGTTGTTTAGTTTTGACCTCATATTATATGGTTTTTGGTAAATCTAACAGAAAGTTGTACAAGAAAATTGAACATGTATGGCCAGCCTTTTAGGGCTCTTTCACACAGGCGGACCGTTCAGATCCACCTGTCCATTTTTTTGGCGTATCTGAACGGTCCCTCCATGCATCCCTAAGGGGCATCGGATGTCAGCTGACATCTGATCCGTCAAATCTGGATGGATGGAAACCCTATTTTCCATCCATCCAGCGGATCGGATGAGAACGGACCGACGGTCCGTTCCCATCCGATTTCCCCCATAGAGATAATAATCTCTATGGGGGAAAAAACGTATTTGGTTCAGACGGTGTCAAGTGTGTGTGGCGGCAACCAGGTGAGTCTTGCCTACAGTCAAGCATGGTGGTGGGAGTGTCATGGTCTGGGGTGGCATGAGTGCTGCCGACACTGGGGAGCTACAGTTCATTGAGGGAACCATAAATGCCAACATATACTGTGACATACTGAAGCAAAGCATGATCCCCTCCCCGTTCGGAAACTGGGCCGCAGGGCAGTATTCCAACATGAGAATGACACCAAACACACCTCCAAGAAGACCACTGCCTTGCTAAAGCAGCTAAGGGTAAAGGCCAAGCATGTCTCCAGACCTAAACCCTATTGAGCATCTGTGGGGCATCCTCAAACAGAAAATGGAGGAGCGCAAGGTGTCTAACATCCACCAGCTCTTTGATGTCATCATGGAGGAGTGGAAGAGGACTCCAGTGGCAACCTGTGAAGCTCTGGTGATCTCCATGCCAAAGAGGGTTAAGGCAGAGCTGGAAAATAATGGTGGCCACACAAAATATTGACACCTTGGGCCCAATTTGGACATTGTCACTTAGAGGTGTACTCTCTTTTGTTGACAGCGGTTTAGACATTAATGGCTGTGTGTTGAGTTATTTGGAGGGGGACAGCAAATTTACACTGTTATACAAGCTGTACACTCACTACTTTACATTGTAGCAAAGTGTAATTTCTTCAGTGTTGTCACATGAAAAGATATAATAAAATATGTACATAAATGTGAGGGGTGTACTCACTTTTGTGAGATACTGTATATAAATTATACACACCTTTTTTTGCATGAAGGGCTTGGACAGGTAGAGGTGGAGACTAAATTATAAGATTGCCAGATTTTCAAAATCAAATTTAGGGACACTCTACTGACCATGCCTATTTTTAACCACAGCAACAAAGTCACACCCCCTTCTGTAACCACAAAACCAGGTCCCGTTTTAAAGACATACTCAAACAGTTGGTCACAGAATTTTGGATCAAGAACTAAACATTCAGGTTATAAAGGAGAAACTAAATTAATTAAGAAGTAATAATATGTGCATTTGAACCTCATTTATTTGTTCTGGGGCAAGGACAGAAGTCAATGGGCCCTGGCTTTGAATTTAGGTAAATGCCAGCAATGCCTAGGGATGAACATGGGTGAAATTAATTTTAAACGTGACTTTTATAGAACATTTCTGAGAAATATCCACTTTACATTTGTGATTTTTCTCTGTAGAATGGATTTTTTTCAGAATATTCTCTCTGTAAACTCCTGACATGACATTGAACAGTTCACAAGTATTGTTAATGTAGATTTAATGGAAGTAACATTTAATCTGGAATGTTATGAAGTTCAAATCATATTCATACTAGAAAACAGTTGTTCTACAGGGACATTGCTTTCAGGCATACATTGAATTAGTTGGGCTATCTTCAGAAGCCGATTACATGGTACTATTCTTTTACGGAAGGTCGAAAAGCCTTTACTCCATTTGTTGCACACATCGAACCTGTTGACATTCCATTCCTTCTTCTTCTGTAACAAAGTTCTTCTATACAAGTAATCTCAACAAAAGACACTGCTTGTTTAAAAGATGACTTCATTAGGTTTGTGATACAGTAGAAACGACTCCATTGGTCTGAGGCCTTCATGTTGAACACACCAAGGATTCAAGCACTGAAGAGTAAAGCTCCAGTAAACAAAGTTTGCATACATAATTCTTCCTCTAATAGTAGAAGCACCTTTTTTTCCAGCTGAAGGGATGAAATTTTCATGTTTTCTAGCTATCAGTTTCCCTAAGAATTTACTAAGGGCCATAGAAAGCTCTACAGCTGATTCTTCCTGTGTTTCATTTGTTTTTTATTGTATCATGAAACAAAGGAAGAGTGGAATGCACAAGCAAACAAGGCAAGCAATTTGTGTTTGCTAATCTGTAAAGCAGGCCATAGATGGAGCGATTTGCTTTCCTGCAACTACGGGTTGGAGGGAAGAAAGTCGCTCAATTCCCCCATCAACACAGTCAGTGCTTTTGTATTCTTTCGGCAGGGGTCTCCGTCCCAGCCAGGAGTACGCAGTTATTACTGCTAGCGGCTTTAATAGTCACTAGTAATAATCACATGTAAAGTCCGTCAGGCTGGTTGTACCCAAGTTGATCAACTTTGGTACATTCAGCCTGCCTATACTTGGTTTGAATCTCCGCCAAGCTATGGCTGGCTTAACAGGATACTTTATATATAGTTTGGTATTTTTTCAATTGTTTGTATATTCTAATGTACATTTTTTGAGGTCATATGATTATTTTGTCACAACTGTATTTGAGTCACGTTTAAGTTTGGAACAATGCCACTTACAGACGCACATAATTTGTTTTTCCCTCACCATTCAAGGAATTTTTGTTTGCAGCAGTTTTCAATTTAAGGCTAGGCGCAATCTTTTACACATTTTTTCTGTCTTAAGAGGATAGCCATACACCTTTGGTGTGCGTGATTCCTTAAAGCCAGTTATACATGATTCAAAATTCAGTTAGTTCAAGAGGGATGGGCTAAATTTCGATCCATGTATGGGCAGGCTGATTGTACCCAAGTCGATCCATTGATCGACTTGGTTACATCTAGCCTGTCAAATTTTTCTACATGCAAAAACTTTCAGCAGCTATAGCCGCTAGCAGTAATCATTGTATTCGTGCAGCCGGGAAGGCTCCCCACGTCCCCTCACCGGCAGAACACAATAGCGCTGCTGGAGGCATTCCCCCATCAACACTAACTGTGAAAATGGGGGAATCAAGTGATTTTCTTTCCTTCCACCCATGAGAACTTGCTGCGAAAGGGATTCATTTAACACACATTTCCTTTTCTTTTTTGTTTTTGACATTACGTTTGTTAGAAAGGCAAACGTGGTAATGAAAGTTGCAAGTAAATTTAGCTTGACTTGAAAGTCCTGACTTCAGTGCTCTGGTGGAGGCAGCCTAAAGGGAGCCGTACTGCTGGGAGAACACTGTGATTATTGCTAGAGGCTATGATGGGTGCTCACATACCAGCAGTAGATTCTGTGGGAGTTCAAGGACAACCTGAAAGTTCACACCTGTAGGTTCAGAGTTTGTGCAGGGAGCATGCATTGAACCTCAGAAAAAGGATGCATCCCTGTGGAGAAGAAGGGTGGTTAATCAACAAGCTTTTTAAAACAGTTACCTGAAAAGCACAGTGGCACATGATCGGTGTATACACAGCACAGCACCAGGGGCAAAGACAAAAAGTTGCCAGAGATGCTCCTTTCTGGGGTGGTCCCCAGGAAATGGAGATGTATGGCAACGTTATTGCAGTGGAGCATGTCAGGGGGAGGCAGAGAAACAGCAATACACCCTGTGCAGGGGAGCGTGTCAGCACAAGTCTGATTACTGAAGTACAGGCAGACTGTACTCTAAAGTACAATGCAAAGAAGCAAACCCACTATGCTGGGTGGATGTGCTTTCATGCCCTGGTGTGGCCAGTTTGAAAAAGAAAGCAAGGGGACTGACAAGATCACAAGGTATCTCATACAAAGAGTATAGAATCATTTTGTACACTGTAAGATTCAATCAGTTCTCCCATCCATGTCTAAGGAGGTCAGGTGGAAGGGTGCTGACAGGGCCACCCATGGAGCAAATTTCAGCCAGTTCATCAGAAGCTGGCCAAAATTTGCTCTGTAAAAACTGCTGGATGCGCACTGCCAGGATTACCAGAGAACACCAATAGTATTCATGTTCTAGCAACAAGCCAGGACATGGTGCTTGCTAATGTGGGAGTTTTTCCAATTCAGACGAGAGAGACCCCAAAGGTCTATAAGTATCACAATAAAAAAGAGAATATTTTACACAGTCCCACAGTTTTTAATATGCACTGGGGCCCCTTGACTGTGTAGGCTGTTTTTTGGAAAAGGTGAACATAGCCTTCAAAATAGAACTAAGCCCTCCTATCCTTTACAGCAGGGGTCTCCAAACTCTCTAAACAAAGGACTAGTTTACCGTCCTTCAGATTTTAGGGGGGCCGGACTGTGGCCATTGGGAGTAGAAATTGTACTGACATCAGTGAGGATAAACAGTGCATCTTTGGCATTAGGGGGAGGAATAGTACACCCCCGTTGGTGTCAGTAGGAGGAATAGTGCCCCCTTGTTGGTGTCCGTGGGAGGAATAGTGCTCCCTTGTTGGTGTCCGTGGGAGTAATAGTGCCCCCTTGTTGGTGTCCGTGGGAGTAATAGTGCCCCCTTGTTGGTGTCCGTGGGAGGAATAGTGCTCCCTTGTTGGTGTCCGTGGGAGGGATATTACTCCATTGTTGGTGTCTGTGGAAGGAATAGTGCCCCCTTGTTGGTGTCCGTGGGAGGAATATTACTCTGTTGTTGGTGTCAGTGAGAGGAATAGTGCCCCCTTGTTGGTGTCTGTGGTAGGAATATTACTCTATTGTTGGTGTCAGTGGGAGGAATAGTGCCCCCTTGTTGGTGTCCGTGGGAGGAATAGTGCCCCCTTGTTGGTGTCCGTGGGAGGAATATTACTCTATTGTTGGTGTCAGTGGGAGGAATAGTGCCCCCTTGTTGGTGTCTGTGGTAGGAATATTACTCTATTGTTGGTGTCAGTGGGAGGAATAGTCCTGGTTGTTGATGTCATAGGATGAATTATGTCCCTTTGTTGGTGTCGGAGGAATAGTGTCTTGTATCAGTGGGAAAAAAGTGCAAAAGCAAGGGCCAGCCATCTTTGATCTCCAGTTGCACATGCAATAAGTTACAATACCAGCCATGTGACAGTTTGATTGAGAACTATCTTAAGCAAATTAGTGACAGTTATTCAAGACATGCCTTGCATGTAATTGTTTTGGGAAACCATTGTACTGTCGGATTTAGTTCCCCTCAAAATCTGACCTCTATGACTACAAACATGAATATATATCTACTGTTACTGATGATCAAAAAAAAAAACCTTTTTTTTTTTTTTTTTTTAGACCATTGTTAGGAAGTACAGATAAATAAAATCACGGTGTGCTTGCACTTTAATCAGCATGGCTCTATTAATATAATGGAAGTTATAAAGACTCCCAGGGGGTGATGTTTATGGTTCCAGCAGCCATTACTGGGCACCGAATAAGCTGAGGCATGTCCCTCTATTAATAATATTGGACATGGTCTTCTCTGGAGCCTAACTGCGGATGGCCTGGGGGCACATACTGGAGAGACTGCATGTTTTTAAAGCCTAGACAGGGCACAGAAAAATCCATCTGTCTACTTGGCTGTCCCATAAATAAGCCTAGAAAAAGACAACATCTGTGTAGGTGCTGCTTGAAAAGCAGGGAAGGAAAGCAATGCACAGGTTGTAATGACAGATATTAGTAATAGTGTGCTCTTTTGTTGAATGGAGGAAATGTCAAAGAAAAAACAAGTTGGGTGTAGAAAACATGCATGGGGTGTTTTTATTCTAAATGTGGATTCTATTATAACCAATCCTGTGTGATTGGAAACTAAAGATAAGACCGAGTTTTGAATATGATAAAAAATCAAAAAACGTGTGTGTCATAAAATCTTTCCATGTGTGATAAAAATACAAAGTGTGACATTCGATATCAGGACAGGTCTTGTCACTTGCCATTGTATCAGAACAGAGCAGTGGTAGATCATCTTGTCAACAGGTTTGAACAGGATACATTGTTAGACCTTGTCAGCCATCGTTATTTAAGAACATGCAATGTGGTGGTTTTTGAGGTGGGGAAGTTACAGGTTTAAAAAGACATGAGGGAATCAATGGGGGCTCGTTAGCTTAAATGCTAAAGTCGGCCATACATGGATCGAAATTCAGCTAGTTCAGCAAAGACAAATTTCAATCCATGTATGGGCATATTGGTTGTGTACAAGTTGATCTATTGATTGTCATGTGTACAACCAGCCTGTCAGGTTTTTACGGAATGATTATTGCCGCTGGTTATAGCTGGTAACACTAATAAATGTGTTCTGCCGCTAGGGATGGCTCCCCGTCGGCAGAATACAATAGCGCTGCGGAAGGGATTCCCCCATCAACACTGACACTGCTTCGCTCATGGAGGAAGGAAAGAAAATTGTATAATCTATTTTCTGTCTAAGGCTGGCCATACATGACTAATTCTTTTTTTTTTTCATTCAACCAACAAGTTGAATGAAAGAAAATGACTTGATTCCCCCATCCACACACTCAACATGGATGGGGGAATCCCCATACCTCCCTTTTTTATACTGACAGCTGGGAGACTTCCCCACCATCAGAATACACTGTTCAGCACCACCAGCTATAGCGATAGATCAATAGATAGATTGACTTCTGTACAACCAGCCTGCCCATACATGGATCTAAAGTCGTCTGGTGAACTATTTGAATTTCGCTCCATGTAGGGCCATCTTAAGTTCGCCTTTTCCAGAAAACTGCCTATGCAGCCAAGGGATCTCAATAGGTAACTCTGCAGCTTTGTAAAATGTTCAATAATTATATTGTCACATTTGTAGACCCTGTGTGTAATATTTGAATGGAAAGTAGTGGCGGCATTTGGGAAAGAAACTGTTCATATTACTGGTATCATATAGATAGGCTCTCTTGGCACCAGTACCCTCTACTCCAGTGTCAAAACAAGTTTTCCCTGGCAGAAGAATTAAACACATCTCACTAGGCTTCTTTGGAGGAAATCCAGACAGTGATTACACATTATAATTATATTCATTTTGCAATTCTATTTGCTTTATGACATTATTCCACCATAAACAATGACAAAAAAAGCAGACCATGGTAAAGATGAATTAGGGAAGCAGTGCAAAGAGCAACAAACCCTTCGAGAGTGTGGTAACCCTTAGCAATAAGGGAGACTTCATTCTTACTCAAGCTGGATTAGATACATGGGTGACTTTGCACATTCTCATTGTTCTTTGTGCTCTCTTATCAAATACTCCAAATTAAGCCAAAGAAAACATTGACTCCACATCTAGATATTTGACAGTGTCATTTGTATGATCATGCAGCTTGATAGTGGAGTGGAATTAGAAGGGCCAATTGAGTGGAAGCTCCTAATTATTCTAATCATTCTAAATATTATTATTATTATTATTATTATTATTATACGCTTGTTACACAATGTTTCAGCTCATCAAACAAATTTTAATATTACACAAAGATAACCTGAGTAAATACAAAATGCAGTTTTTGAAGGATGATTTAATTTATTAAGGAAAAAAAGCTGTCCAAACCTGCCTGGCTCTATGTGAAAAGGTAATTGCCCCTAAACCTAATAACTGGTTGTGCCACCCTTGGTGGCAACAACTGCATTCAAGCCTTTGCGATAACTGGCAATGAGTCTTTCACATCGCTGTGGAGGAGTTTTGGCCCAGTCTTCTTTGCAGTATTGTTCTACTTCAGCCACATTGGGGGATTTTCCAGCATGAACGGCCTTTTTACGGTCATGCCACAGCATGTTAATTGGACTTAAGTCTGGACTTTGACTAGGCCATTCCAAAATCTGAATTTTGTTTTTTTGAGCCATTCAGAGGTGAACTTGCTGGCGTGTTTTGGAACATTGTCCTGCTGCATAACCCAAGTGTGATTAAGCTTGAAGTCACAAACTAATGGCTGGGCATTCTCCTTTATGATTTTCTAGTAGAGTGCATTCAATTATGTCAAGACGAGCCTTTGTGTTCTTTTTGGTCAGCATTGGCTTTCGCCTTGGAACTCTCCCATAGATGCCATTTTTGCCCAGTCTCTTTCTTTTTGTTTAATTATGAACACTGACCCTCACTGAGGCAAGTGAGGCCTGCAGTTCTTTAGATGTTGTTCTGGGTTCTTTTATGACTTCCTGGATGAGTCATCATTGTGCTCTTGGAGTAATTTTGCTAGGCCAGCTACTCATGGCAAGGTGCCCCACTGTTCCAAGTTTTTTCCATTTGTGGATAATGGCTCTCACCGTGGTTCACTGAACCTTAGAAATGGCTTTGTAACCCTTTCCAGACTGATAAATGTAAATTACTAAGTTTCTCATCTGTTCTTGAATTTCTTTAGATTGCAGCATGATGTGTTGCTTTTTAAAATATTTTAGCATGGATTACTTTGTCAGCCAGATTCTATTAAAGTGATTTCTTGATTCTACAGGTCTGGCAGTAATCAGGCCTGGGTGTGGCATGTGAAATTTAACTTAGCTTTCCAAAAATGTGGTTAATCACAGTTCATTCACAATTTAGTAAGGTGAGGGGCAATTACTTTTTCACACAGGACTAGGCAGGTTTGGACAGCTTTTTTCCCCTTAAAAAAGAAATCAAATCATCATTTTAAATTTTGCATTTTGTATTTACCCGTGTTATATTTGTGTAATATTAAAATTTGTTTGATGATCTGAATTATTTAGGTGTGACAAATGTGCAAAAAAAAACCCACAAATATCAGCAAGGGGGCAAATACTTTTTAAAATCACCATAGTTTTATGTGTATTTGTAAAAGAATGTGCACAGTACAGTGACCCTGTCAACACAAGGTCAACAGTTTACTGAAACACTGTACACCAGGGGTATTGAAATAAAATTCACGGTGGCTTGACCAGTTAAATTTTCTTCCACCAGAGGTCCGAACTGCATTTTTTTCATTCTCCTCCCTCTCCTCCTATATCACAATCCCTTACATCAGTTTCCTCAGTCCCTCACTTCACATCAGTTTTCCCTTCACAGTAGTGTTCTCAGGTCCCCTGCACATCACCTCAAACTCCCCTTTACAATAATGTACTGAACCCCCTTCACATCACACACCCTCTTTATTCACAGCAGTCCAACATCCTCCTTCAAATCATCACCCCCGCCCCACTGTACTGTCCTCTGCACCTCTGCACCCTTCACATCTCTCCCCCACAGTACTGTCCTCTGCCGACTTCAAATAACCCCCCCTCCCTCAGCAGAACTGTGCCCCCTTTACATCCCCCCCACAACACTGTCCCCCTTTACATTTCCCCCACAGCACTGCCCCCCTTTAAATCTCCCTCTACATCACTGCCCCCTCTCACATCACAAATCCCTCCAACAGTAGTGCGCCCTGACCTCATCACATCAAACACCCTACCCACAGCACTGCCCCCATCATCCCCCCCCCCCAAGCACTGTCCCCTCTCACATCACAACCCCCCCTCAGTAGTATGCTGTTTTCTCCTCACATTAACCTCCCCACAGCTCTGCCCCCCTTAACATCCCCCCACAGCACTGCCCCTCTTTATACCCCCCTTCCACAACACTGCCCTCTCCCTTTACATCACCCCCTACATAACTCCCCTTTTTCAAATGTAACCCCCTTTCCACAGCACTGTCCCCCCTTTACATCATCCCCACCCCCACAGTACTGTTCTGTGTACCCTTCTCATCCCTCCCCCTCAGTACTGTCCTCTGCCAACTTCACATCACCCCCAGCAGAACTGTGCCCCCTTCACATCCCCCCAAAACACTGCCCCCCTGTACATCCCCCCCACAGCACTGCCCCCCTCTTTACAATCTCATCCACAACACTGCCCCCTCTCACAACACAAATCCCCCTCCCAACAGTAGTGTGGTCTGCCCTCTTGTCTTCAAACACCCACCCCACGTCACAACCTCCCTCCACAGTAAAATGCTCTTCCCTCCTCACATCAACCTCTCCCCCCCCCAGAACTCCCTCCATTTACTTCACCCCCCCCCCACAGTACTGCTCATCTTCACAATTTACCCTCCCCACAGCACTGCCCCCCTTTACATCACCCCCCACCCCATTCCTACCCCTCTTCACATTTTACCCCCTTACACAGCACTGCCTCCCCCCTTACATCACACACACACAGTTGCATGCTTTGTCCTTTTGACATTCATTTCCCCTCAAAGCACTGCCACCCTTCACATTACCCCCCCCCCCCCACACACACACACACATATGCCAAAAAAGGGGTGGAGGATGTAACATTTTCCCAAAGGTGAACTTATCCTCTAAAGCAGAAGTTTGGGTATGGCAATACCAAAGGACAAATGTAAGTATGTATGTAGCATACCTAGCCATTCCCCCTGGAAGCTGTAAATAACTGCTCTTACAGTGATTGCCGCTAATTCCAGTATCCCATGCCGAGCAGCAGCCCTGCTGCTTACTGAATACAGGAGGCCATCCACATGGCACAGATGCCGTTTAGAGAAAACTTTGCCTTTTCTCAATGCATGAAAAGTGTTCTTTGATTTGAAGAGGTAGAAATCATGATACCACTGCCCCGTCTCTCCACATGGTCCAATCAGAAAACACATACACTCATTGAAAAAAATGCAAAGTGTTTTCTGAGTGACACCCATGCCGAGTGAACAACCTCCTGCGTTTACAATGCAATAGGCAGGTGCTCGGAACAGGACCCCGAAAGCTAGTGGGGATCACTGTCATAGCTGTGTCTACTTCAGTGATATTCAGCTTCCACCAGGATCCCAAAAGTTGGAAACATACATATTTACATTGATCCAATGTAAAAAACTGCCATACCTAAACTTCAGCTTCAGTAGCATAAAGTTATATGATGTGTATATTTTTAAAGGGGTTGTAAACCCCCCAAATTTTTTTTTCTAATTGTAACCTGCAAGAGAAACACATAATGAGCTAGTATGCATCGGGATCGCGGCATCCGGCCATCTGATTGGCCGGAGCCGCGGTGACGTCACTCCCGCGCACGCGCGTGGGAGCCGACGGTCACGGCACGGAGCTCTGAAGGAACGGCACGAGCGGCCATTCCTTCAGAGCTCATGCGCCAGTGACGTCACTGGCTGCATGTAAGGTAAATATCTCCTAAACGGTACATGTTTAGGAGATATTTACAGTACCTATAGGTGAGCCTTATCATAGGCTTACCTATAGGTAAAAGTGTCAGAGGAGGGTTTACTTCCTCTTTAACAATGAAGCACCATTTACTTTACATTTTCAGATGGGCAGAAATGTCCAAATGGAAGTTCCTGCTCTTCATGTTCACAGTAGTTTGAGAAGATTAGGTGTGAAGTAACCATCTGCAGAAAGGTAGAGGTGAACATTCATTCTAGTTGTTCCATACTCCTCGCTCTCCCACAGTCCTGGCAAAAGTTTTTTGGGTCCTTTCAAGAGAAAGAGAAAGACTAAAGCCTTGTACACACTGCTAGTTTTTTTTTGGGTTGAACGAAAACAAAATTGACAGCTCTGGTCGGAGCCGCTGTACTGTAACAGTCCAATGTTAGTACAGCAATTTCCCCTGCTGTGCTATTGTGTTCTGACAGGGGTATGCCTCCCCCGCCAAAACACTCCGATCAGCGCTTTTAGCCATTGGCTAAGAGCACTGTTCGGGGATCTTTTTCGGTCATAACTCTTTGACAGAAGCCGGCCACATGGGCCGAATATCAGCTGGTTTCTATTGAACCGGTCAATGCCGTCTGACATTCGGTCCAAGTGTACTAGGCTTTTCAGAAAGGTCCTGTGTCTACGACTTTTGTTCACTTGAAACAGTTTTTGCATTCCCAAAAAAAGTTGGTCAGAAGGAGGCCAATTGCAGATTAAAGATGTCTGTCATGGAATGTGACAGTGTTCCTATAAAGGTTGAACTAGGGGCTTTATAATGCACGTGATTACAATTTAACTGCATTATGGTTAGGGTGTATTTTGAAAGAATATGCCATTTTATGCATGTAATTTCTATAAACTAATGCTATGTTATTATGCATTTTTTTAATGGTCATTTTATTTTTTATTCAATGTAAGTGACAAGTATATACTGTGTGACTTTGAAGTGTTAAAGAAAAACTCCCAAGAATATAATAATAAATGCTGTTGTCTGTCAGCCAAGTCTCAATGAATTAAACAGTGGGTGGGTGGCATGATATTTTAACAATTACTACAGTAATTTGAGGGTGGGGTGGGTGGCAAGCTTGTTGAGTTCAATCCAGCATGAATGAAAATTTGCACGTTTAGTAACTTGCTATACTTGCAGCCCAGAATAACATTCTGACTAAGAAGATAGCAAACCTTTACTGAAATAGCCAAGTTATTACAGTACTACGTAGTAGGCTTAGCCTAGTTTTCCTTTAAAGTGATATTAAACTCCCAGCATTTTTATAACTTACTACACTGAGAACAATAAAATAAAACGTTCCTCAGTAAACTATTTCTTAGAATTTTTACCCCAGCACTTGAAGTTTACAACCTTCAATCCTGGCTCCTGCTTTCTCATTGCTTCTTCCCTGAACTTCCAGTCTCCACAGGAAAGCATTAACAGTGGACAATGCCATCTCCAGCCAGCTTGGAGAAGGGAGGTAGAAGGAGAACACAGGAGAAGCAGGGGAGTGCCTTGTCCTCCTAGGTTATGAGGCTGTGTGCTCGTTTGTGTCACCAGAGACCTTAGAAATGGCTTTGTAACCCTTTCCAGACTGATAAATGTCAATTACTAAGTTTCTCATCTGTTATTGAATTTCTTTAGGTTGCAGCATGATGTGTTGCTTTTTAAAATCGTTTAGCATGGATTACTTTGTCAGCCAGATTCTATTTAAGTGATTTCTTGATTCTACAGGTCTGGCAGTAATCAGGCCTGGGTGTGGCAAGTGAAATTTAACTTAGCTTTCCAAAAAAATGTGGTTAATCACAGTTCATTCATGATTTAGCAAGGTGAGGGCAATTACTTTTTCACACAGGGCCAGGCAGGTGTGGACAGCTTCTTTCCCTTAAAAAAAAAAATCATCATTTTGAATTTTGCATTTTGTATTTACCCATGCTATATCTGTGTAATATTAAAATTTGTTTGATGATCTGAATTATTTAAGTATGACAAATATGCAAAAAAAACAAAAACAAAAATCAGCAAGGGGGCAAATACTTTTTAAAATCACCATAGTTTTATGTGTATTTGTAAAAGCATGTGCACAGTACAGAGACCCTGTCAACACATCCCTATATTAAACAAGGCTTTATACATACTTTCCTGGTGACCAATTTGCTGAAACACTGTATTAAATTAAAATTCACGGTGGTCTGACCAGTAAAATTTTCTTCCACCAGAGGTCCGAACTGTATTTTTTTCCTCTCCTCCCTCTCCTTCTATATCACAATCCCTTACATCAGTTTCCCCCACTTCACATACGTTTTCCCTTCACAGTAGTGTTCTCAGGTCCCCTGCACATCACCTTAAAGTCAAACCCCCCTTTACAATAATGTACTGAACCCCCTTCACATCACACCCCCCCTTTATTCACAGCAGTCCAAAACCCTCCTTCAAATCATCACCCCCGCCCCACTGTACTGTCCTCTGCACTCTTCACATCTCTCCCCCACAGTACTGTCCTCTGCAGACTTCACATACCCCCCCCCCCCAAGCAGAGCTGTCCCCCCTTTATATCCCCCCACAACACATCTCCCTCTACATCACTGCCCCCTCTCACATAACAAATTCCTCCAACAGTAGTGTGCTCGGACCTCATCACATTAAACACCCTACCCACAGCACTGCCCCCATCATATCCCCCCCCCCCCCAAGCACTGTCCCCTCTCACAGCTCTGATTCCCAGTGCCGATGGTAAGTAAACAAAGGGGCGGAGTCCACGCCCCTTTGTTTATTTAATGTTGGTGGGAATCAGAGATTTCAGGTGCCAGGAGGCAAGCAACGGGTGAAAAGCTTTTTTGTTTTTGTCGGAGGTGGCGTTCATCTTAACCACTTGCCGACCGCCGCACGACTATCTACGTCGGCGGTCAGCCCCTCACAGGCAAACTAACGTAGGGCTACGTTGCTTGCTTGTGAGGGTCTAGGGAGCGAGCGCGCGCCCCCGGAGGCGCGCTCCCGCTCCCGCGTGGTCACGGACCCCCCCGCGCGTGTGACCAGCGGACCCGATGTCCGCCGGCCACTCGGCGATCGGCGGGGGAGAGGGAGAATGTCAGGCAGCTTGTGTAAACAAGCTGCCTGTCATTCTCCTCGCTGCAAAGACACTGATCACATGGATCTACTATGTAGATCCGTTGATCAGTGTCCTTACAGCTGAAGCCACAGCCAATCACAGTAGAAAGCACGCCCCTAGGGACACACACAGCCCCTCCCTCCCAAATAAAGTTAACCCCTTCACTACCAGTGTATTTTTACAGTAACAGTGCATATATATAGCACTGATTACTGTAGAAATGTCACCGGTAACCCCAAAAGTGTCAAAAATGTCAGTCAAGGGTCCGATCTGTCCGCCCCAATGTCGCAGTACCGCAAAAAAAATCGCAGATCGCCGCCATTACGCGTTAAAAAAAAAAAACAACAAAAATGACAAAAATCTTTCCCTTTGTTAGTAAACGCGATAATTTTTGCGCAAACCAATCAAAATACGCTTTTTGCGATTTTTTTTACCAAACATAGGTAGCATAAAACAAATTGGCCAAAAATGTTAAAAAATTTTGATTTTTACATTTTTTTGGGGGGAATTTCATATAAAAAAATGTGAAAAATATTGTTATTTTTGCAAAATTGACGCTCTTTTTTTGTTTATAGCGCGTGATCAAAAAATCGCACAGGTGATCAAATACCACCAAAAGAAAGCTCTGTTTGTGGGAAAAAAAGGACGCCAAATTCGTTTAGGTACAGCGTCGCACGACCGCGCAATTGTCCGTTAAAGTCACGCAGTGCCGAATCGCAAAATACCCCCTGGTCGGAATGGGGGTAAAATCTTCCGGGGCTTAAGTGGTTAATTGATGCTGGGTTTACTTTGGGGGAGTTTTTTTTTACAAAGGACTTTTCAAAAAACTGTGTTTGTGTTTCTATATATTTCTGACACTTTTTTTGATGAATGAATAGGGGTACAATGTACCCCATTCTCATTCACATGGGGGGGGGGGGTCAGGATCTGGGAGCCCCCCTATCATAGGGGGCTTCCAGATTCTGATAAGCCCCCCACACCCGGACCCCTTCAACCACCGCCCAGGGTTGTGGGGAAGAGGCCCAAGTGGGGAAGAGCCCCCCCTGCCCCAAAGCACACCTCATGTTGAGGGCATGTGGCCTGGTTTGGTTCAAGAGGGGGGGGCACTCACTCGTCCCCCCTTTTTTTTATATAACAAACAGCTATTCTTCACACAGACTTTGGATCAGATTGATATTTTCAATTTGCTTCAAATTCAAATCCATCCGAAAAGATGGAGTTCGTTCTAAAACTAATGAACAAAACATAACTAAACTTAAAAAAATCCCGAAACTAATCAACGAAAATAATCTATCTGAAAGGAAACAAAACAAATTTCTCCATTTTGCACATGTCTAGAAATTGGCTCCCGCTGCTGTCAATCAAAGTCTATGAGCCAATCAGGAGAGAAAGGGGGCGGGACTGGGCCACGGCTCTGTGGCTGAATGGACACAGGGAGCTTCGGCTCAGGCCCCCTTTTTGTTTATACTGGCAAATGGTGCTCCCCCACTATCCAGCAGTGGACTGCTACTAATGTCCTCATGTCCTGAGCAGGGCTATGGATGCTGCTCTAGGCTTGATAATGTCAGGACTCAAGACTCCTAGAGTGGGTGGGTGCAGGAGCTGCAGGGACCAGTCTTGTGCAGAGAGAAGTGGAGGAGTGGGTACGTATATCTCCTTTAATTTTTCCCCTATGATACAAAAGTTTATATATGCATTTCCTTCGTAATTTTTAGTGGAACGTGGGCTCAGTGCAGTCACAAATCTGTTAATTAAAAAAAGAAACGGGTTGCAAATAGCTAATCGCAATGAAAGAAATAGAGCCGAATATTAATAAACTGATAGCAGCACACCAGGTTAATCTTTCTAAATATTTTTAATGTTATTTGTGATTTTATTTTAATATTGTAATTTGATATCCTACTTTTCTGTGTGTAATGCGAATGTTAATATGGTTGATTTAAAAGATAATTTTATAATATTAAAGTGTCCTTACAGAAACATCTTTCTTTACTAGGTTGTAGGACATAGGTAGAAATAAAGATACATAAAAGAATGCAAATCTGTCATTGCATCTTTCTATTTGTTTGCTTCAAGAAGATAGATTTCCACGGGGGGCGCTGAGTCATTAATATTTTCTGAAAAGGGGGTGATAGGCCAATTAAGTTTGGGAACCTTTGAGGTAAAGAATCATTAGGAATATGTGGACAAGTGTTGGGTGATTCATTACACAGTTCAAGCAGTATCTGAATGTAAGAGTGGGGTTCTTTGATTTCACATTGGGTTCTTCTTACTACTATACCAGTTAGAGAGGCTGCTAAAAGCATAATTGTTAACTTCTCTTAGATCTGATAATGATTTTTACATTGCTAATTCTATGACTGGCTGCTTTTGTTGCTGTACTTCCTTGGTATCAAACTCAAATTCCTAACATTGCTAAATCTCTAGTTTGGCGGTGTGTGCTTTTTGTTTTTCTATTTCCTCAAACAGCATTTCAACATAGTTTTCTTTTACTCACATATAGGGATGGGCGAAAGTGCTCAGGTTCAAATCTCTTCTATCCTAACAGGTGTTCCAGTCCCTGCTGCAAAGAAACATTCCCCTAACAGGATATTACCACCTCCATGCTTTACTGTAGGAATGGTGTTATTTGGATGGTCAGCTGTATTGGATTTCTGCCAGACATATGATTTGATTTTGAGGACAAAAAATTAAATTTTAGTCTCATCTGACCACCTTAGAGATTCTGAGGCCACATGGAAAAAGGTGTTATGGTCAGATGAGACTAAAATTGAATTATTTGGCCTCAGCACCAAACAATATGTCTGGTGTAAATCCAATACAGCTCACCATCTAAAAAACACCATTCCTACAGTAAAGCATGGAGGTGATAATATCCTGTTATGGGGGTGTTTCTCTGCAGCAGGGACTGGAGGTACTTAGGATAGAAAGAAAAATGGATGGGGCAAAATACTTTCAAATTCTAGAGGAAAATCTCATGCCCTCTGCCAGAAAGTTGTCAGTGGTAAAAGGTTTACCTTTCAACATGACAATGACCCAAAGCACACAGCATAAATGTGCACAGAGTGGTTGAAGGAGGATAAAAGGAGAATGTCCTTGCATGACTTAGCCAGAGCACAGACTTAAACCCCATTGAAAATCTGTGGAATTACTTGAATACTGCAGTCCAAAAATGGTCACCATCAAATTTAACTGAACTTGGGCAGTGCTGCGAAGAAGAGTGGGCAAATATTGCAGTCTAGATGCGCAAAGTTACTAGAGATGTAAAGGTTGTAATTAAAGCAAAAGGTAGTCCAACAAAATAATGACATAAGGAGGGGGGTGGGGGGGCGATCCTTTTTCCAACTCAGTGATTCTTTTTTTGATTTTTTTTACATTTTCTTCTGACATATTAGCGTTCTATCTTTCACTTGGATGGTATAAGTTGCACTAGTAAATATAGCTGGAAAAAAAACTGTGTCTATCTTCATTTCAGGCTGCAAAGCAACAAAATGTGATTAATTTAATAGTGGGGGTGATTCTTTTCTGTACCCACTGTAGAACTGAAAAAAAAAAAAAAAGGATTTTAGCAGGCTTAGTAGTCTGCTGTCCATCTTCTGTGATGACCTTGGGTATCACTGTGTTTGAGCCATCATTTTGGGCAAGTAAGGCCAATAGCCAATCATTCTTGTCACCCTGTTCAAAGGACATCTATTTAATATTTAAAAGATCATGTTTACTTGTCTGTGGCACAGATGGAGATTGTGCCTGGCAACTGTCAACTGCTCAAATGTTTTTACAGTAGAACTAGTAGCACTAGCTATCCTCTAGCTCCAATTGTTGCAGTTTGGACAAGGTAACTGCAGTGTTATGTCTTTTAGCCTTGATAGTAGCAATGTAATGTCTGTTTATGTGCTTTAAATGCATTCCATCCCATATCAGTGGCAGTGGAAGTGTCCCAGTACATCTTCATATCTTCATGAAAGGGACAATGTTGTATTGGACTTCTGGGATAATAAGTGGGCAGTCTGGTGAAAGTGAGTATGAGATATTTCTTTGACAGTAGGGTGACAAAAGGGCTAGAGCAAGCCCCACGATGGTTGCAGAATGTAGTAGTTGCGGAGCATGTGGATTGCTGATGTCTAATAGTACATAGTTCGATCTCAGTTCAATGTAATGTCATTCTGCAGGGGATTTACTTCTGCTAATAACAGAAGGCTTGTCAAGAATCAATACCACCGTTATCGCTTGTTTTGCTCTATAATGTTCGACAGTTGTATAAACTACATATTTATATACAATTGCAGCATGCTATCCAAGAAATATATAAATGAAGATGAGGCAAAAAGTCCCACAAAATGACAAATAGTCCACAATTTACACACTATATGAATTGTGATATAATTATAATGAGTGCACTATGAACCTCCTCATTCTCATGCTAAAAACGTATTCACTCCTTGGCTATTTCCCGCCCTGACAACTGCAAATTCTTCCTCACTGGCCTACCTTTACACAGGTTACCCCCCTCCTTCAGTCTATTATAAGTGTTGCTGCTAGACTAATACACCTTACTAACCGATACGTGACTGCTGCTCCTCTTTGCCGATACCTTCACTGGCTTCCCCTACCCCACTGTATAAAATTCAAAATACTAACCACAACATACAAGGTCATCCATAACATAGCCCCCAGCTACATCACCAACCTCATCTGCAGATATCGCCAAAATCATCCCCTCCGCTCCTCTTTGCCGATACGATCACTGGCTTCCCCTACCCCACTGTAAAAAAATTCAAAATACTAACCAAAACATGCAAGGTTACCCATAACATCACCCCCAGCTACATCACCAACCTCATCTTCAGATATCGCCCAAATTGTCCCCTCTGCTCCCCCCTGCCCATATGATCACTGGCTTCCCCTACCCCACTGTAAAAAATTCTAAATACTAACCACAACATACAAGGTCATCCATAACAAAGCCCCCAGCTACATCACCAAACTCACCTGCAGATATCGCCAAAATCATCCCCTCCGCTCCTCTCTGCCGATACGATCACTGGCTTCCTCTACCCCACTGTAAAAAATTTTAAATACTAACAACAACATACAAGGTCATCCATAACAGCACCCCCAGCTACATTACCAACCTCATCTGCAGATATCGCCCAAATTGTCCCCTCCGCTCCTCTCTGCCGATACGATCACTGGTTTACTCTACCCTACTGTAAAAAATTCTAAATACTAACCACAACATACAAGGTCATCCATAACATCACCCCCAGCTACATCACCAACCTCATCTGCAGATATCGCCCAAATTGTCCCCTCCGCTCCTCCCAAGACCTCCTGCTCTCTACCTCCCTTGTCACCTGCTCCCATGTGAGAAGTCAGAATCCACTTATGGAAAGATTTATGTGCTGTACACACTCCCCAGTTGGCTTTAAAGTCAGCTCCCTATCCCAGCAACAGTCATGGTGGAAAGCATGTAAATGTAAAAGAGCTCCAAATAATGTAAAGTCAATAGATATCTTTATTAAAAACAGTTTAAAAACACTTACAAAGACATGGCTTTTAAAATGGCATCCAAAAATACAATACCCATAATTCTCGGTGAGACACGCATGTGCGGTGACGTCACGGCTTTTGGCTCTGCCGAACGTGTTTCATCACAAATTATGTCATCATGGGCACATGGGTGCAGTTGCATAAAGCGAATGTAGGATACAGGGTAGAGGTTTATTAATAACTTTTGATTAGAAAAGAAATTAAAATGATCAAAATTGGAAATCATAAATCATAGTCCGTTATGGGTGTTTGTTGACCATATGAAAATTGGAAAATGATAGGATTCCTCATGTCATTGCCAGAAAATGGCAACTATTGCACATTGTGACTTGAATATATAGGTACTCATAAATCACTGTCAATTTACGCAGTGCTTTACACATATATATTGCACATTCACATCAGTCCCTGCCCTCAAGGAGCTTACAATCTAAGGTCCCTAACTTACATTCATGCATACAGTACATATACTAGGGCCAATTTAGACAGGAGCCAGTTAACCTACCAGGATGTCTTTAGAGTGTGGGAGGAAACAGGCACAGAGAGAACATGCAAACCTTAGGCAGGTAGTGTTGTGGTTGCAATTCGAACCGATGCCTAGTGCTGCTAGGCAGAAGCGCTAAACACTTAGCCACTGTGCTACCCTCAAAAAAGCAAGCAAGAAGCCATTAAAGTGGAGTCAAAAAACTATCAGTTTATATCTTTAGATCAGTTTATGTTCTGCTCCTTTCCATGGTGACTCGCAGGAAACAATCAACACTATGCTTACTTTTGTTTTTCTAGTACACTTCCTATCTACTATACAATGATGCTTTCTCATGAGAACAATTTGCTGCAAATAGCTTGGACTAAATTATTTGGAACTCATTCAGATGCTTGTAATTCAGTTTCATTGTTTTTGTAACTTATTCTTATTTATATTTGCTAAAGAATTTTGATCTGATACAGTATGCTATATTTTCACACACTTATAAAGGAAATGTATATCTGCAGGACAGATATTGAAGTTCATCTCAAGCCAAACATTTTTTTTTCATCTTTCAAAGGTGAGAGATATCAATTCTTAGACAGTTGTCACAGGAAGAAGTGTCCCCATTGGAATATTTCTCTTCTATTTCTGCTCCAGTGGCAACTCAAAACTTTGGATTTACCTTCCCATTCTTTCCCAGTTATCAGGACAACAGAGAGAATTAGAGACAACAGGGGAGATTTACTAAAACTGGAGCACACAGAATCTGGTAAAGCTGGGACCAATCAGCTTCCAGGTTTTAGTGTCAAGGAGAGGGTTTGGAACTTTAGTTATGCATATTATATGCTTCATTTAAATGACTGCATAGCGCATGATATGGTCATAATCCAAGGTGCAGTCGTCCCAGCAAAAGAAGGACAACCGCGCCTTGTATAATGACCATATCATGCACCATGCAGCATCCTTGGGACAGCCAGCTATCCCACTACCAGTTACTAAATAGAGATCCGCAACTTTCCTTAGGTCCTGCTATGTGTGTTTCTGTGGTCACGGGCAGTACTCCCTCAGCTCCTGATACAGACGCCCCCTAACGGCTCTCATTTTTTAGGACCATATATTAAACTTTGAGCTGATTTGGGAGCATACTAAGATTGGCATCTGCTCCTGAGGAAGTGGAATATACTCCACGAAATGCATCAAGCCATATGGATGCAATTCCTTTAGTAGAATCATGCGTTTCTATTGTTTGATCATTTATATTAAATGTTGTTTATGATAGACCTCACTACAAATGAGGATTTGAGATTTTCTAACATGATCAGCTCCTAATTCCTTTCCTACTATTTTAGTGTGTTATGATCTAGTTGTATTATGATGCATATGTCTACTACTCAGATTAATTATTGTAATCATGGACACATAATTGCTGATGAGACTCTAACAATAAAATGTTTTTCTAACATTACTGTTTATTTTTGTATCACGTTCCAATCATGTACACATATGAACCAATATTGTACCTATTAATATCTACCAATTACTGACTGCAAAATATGCAACTCAATTAAAGTCCCAACCTCCTTTCTTTCTTAAGGTTTTATTGTCAAAACATAATTGAACAAGCTGAAATTAAAAGCTGATTGCTTACTTTGCACAGCTGCACCGGATTCTTTGTGTACCAGTTATAGTAACTCCCTCATTGGAATGAATCTCCCTAAGGCGTAGCACATGGCATTGTAAAAAACAGTGAAAAGCCCAATGTTTGTCTTTGTGAGGGTTATGTGTATATATATATGCGCTACAATTTAAAGTAGTGAGTGTACAGCTTGTATAACAGTGTAAATTTGCTGTCCCCTCAAAATAACTCAACACACAGCCATTAATGTATAAACCGCTGGCAACAAAAGTGAGTACATCCCTAAGTGAAAATGTCCAAATTGGGCCCAAAGTGTCAATATTTTTTGTGGCCACCATTATTTTCCATGGAGTTCACCAGAGCTTCAGAGGTTGCCACTGGAGTCCTCTTCCACTCCTCCATGATTACATCACAGAGCTGGTGGATGTTAGAGACCTTGCGCTCCTCCACCTTCCGTTTGAGGATGTCCCACAGTTGCTCAATAGGGTTTAGGTCTGGAGAGTGGAGACACGCTTGGTCAGTCCATCACATTGTAGCAAAGTGTCATTTTTTCAGTGTTGTCACATGAAAAGATTTAATAAAATATTTACAAAAATGTGAGGGGTGTACTCACTTTTGTGACATACTGTATAGATACGTATATATATATATATATATATATATATATATATATATATATATATATACTGTATATCCTTCACACAAATATAGAATAATGCATCAGTAGGAAGCTGAAGAATCTATTATAGCCATTTTGATTTGATTGTTTAAAGTGAATGTAGGATAATATATGGTTGTGGATTCTATTTGTAGTTGGGTAGTGCCATTTGTATTTATTCCATCCTGCTGATAGTATTTATTCTGTGTTGCTGATAGATGTGCTAATGCCTGCAATTAACTTATGCTTGAAACGCATTACCTAGTAAGATGACATGTATTGACATTATTCTGCATTTGTCTCCTAGGTCACCACACTGTCTACATAGGAGTCCATGTTCCCAAGAGCTATAGGAGGAGAAGGCGTCATAGACGTAGAACTGGCCAAAAAGACAAAAAAGACAAATCAGAGAATTATTCTGATATTGAGAAATCTGACACTGAAAACGCAGATGACGCAGACCAAGGCTCCAGCATCCTTAAGCCTCTCAGTGAGTAAATGTGACCAATATCTTACCCTAGCTTATCTGCTATATTCAAGATTCAGACGTGAAGACTGGTACTCAGGCCGGGGCGTTTATCTGTTAAAGCAGGGGTCTTCAAACTATGGCCCTCCAGTTTTTCAGGAACTACAATTCCCATCATGCCTAGTCATGTCTGTGAATGTCAGAGTTTTACAATGCCTCATGGGATGTGTAATTCCACAAGAGCTGCAGGGCCATAATTTGAGGGTCCCTGTCCTAAAGCATAAGTCCACAATGTATAAAGCTGGCCACTTGGTGTACTCTCGATAAAGAAATACTTTTATTGGCTTTATTGGCTACATATAAAATGACACAGCATCAGAAATGCAATGCGTTTCGGCCTGTACAGCCAAAATGCTGTATTGGCCGAGATGCATTGCATTTCTGATGCTGCCATTTCATATGTAGCCAATCAAAGTATTTCTTCACTGAGAGTACACCGAGGGGCCAGCTTTATACATTGTGGTCTCAGTGAGTCTATTGCCCGCCAGTTTATAAAATAAAGGTAATGCCATACAATTAAGCTGGCCATACACTAGAAGAATTTAATTCAAATTTTTTTTTATTAAGAAAATTCAGTTGATTTCCCTCATTGTTAGTGTGATCGAATCAACGTTCATTTTCGAGTGTAGTAACAAGAAAATTCAAACGAGCAGGATGGGATATTTTTCTTGAATGAACAAATCTCTAACAGTGTATGTGGTTTTTCTTTGGGAAAGTCCATTCATTCCAATATCTAATGTTAATAGCAAAAAAAAAAAAAAAAAATTGGACCTCCTATCGCCGATGTGGCGCATATATGCGGCCTCTCGGCGCGTGTGCTTAAATGCAGAGAGGCCGCATATATAGAGCCTTATGTAAACACATTTCTGTGCTGAAAGTGACCCCTGCGCGCTCCCAGCACAGTCACTGGTAGGGACCAGAAAGCTCCCGATGTATACTTGCAATTGGGAGCTTTCTGTTCATGTGATCGCTGTGACAGCTAATCACAGTCGTCACATGACCCGAATGCCCACATCTGCCTCCCGGCATTTAGAAGCTCTTAAAACCTTTTTATTTTTACAGTGTCCCTTTTTTATTTTTTATTTTTTTGATCACGTTTATTCCTATTACAAGGAATCTAAATAGCCCTTGTGAAATAAATAAGGATGACAGGTCCTCTTTATGGAGAGATCTGAGGTGAAAAAGACCCCATATCCCTCCTTTACCTTTAAAAGCAAAAAATAAAAAATAAAAATGTTTTTATCTTTTGCATAAAAAAAAAAAAAAAATTGTTTACTTGTACCCTGAACCAGAAGACGTTGCTCCAATCCTCCAGGGCCATAGAGACGCTCAAAGACGATCTAGTCTTTTATTGCCTCTGTGACCAGCTGGCTGCACCGTTGGATCATTTCACAGGTGCACCGGTAAAAACAGTAACTTTGGGAAACACCGGCGGGAGGGGGGACGTCTCCTCCTGCCACTTCTTAAAGCGTTCCAGGTGCTAGATTCAGCCATAACCCCCAGTAAGCTACTTGCAAACCGCAACTATATATACATATTTTACGGTCAGCAAGTGTTTAAAGGGTCAGGAGGCGGCGGCGGGAAGTATTTTTGAATGTAATTTGTCAAGTCATCGGATGTACTGAAACTTTTCATACAAATTTCCTTATTCATGTTTGTAAAATAATTTTTTTGAAAATACACTAGTAAAGACCAGCTGTAGTTTTTAGCAAGCAATTTACAGCAGGTTCACCCTGAACACATGTAATGTTAGATCTGTTGTAGATGCAGCACTTTGATTGTATCATACCATGCTTATCCTTATGCCTCTACTGTACTAAGGCCTGACTGAATCAGGCACAAGTACCATCTGGATATATTTCATGTTTAACTTTCAGTTAGCTGAATTTCATATTTCCACCATATTACTGAAAATCGAATTATAGTAACTAACATGACTTCCGTTTGTATTGACTTTGTGTTTATAAAAATGATTGCTGGGAAACATGCTGTAATCACTGTAACAATTTCTGTTTTAACCACTTTAGTACCAAGCCTATTTTTGACACTTGGTGTTTACAAGCTAAAATCAGTTGTTTTTGCTAGAAAACCACTTAGAACCCCCCAAACATTATATATATATATATATATATATATATATATATATATATATATATATATATATATATATATATTTTTTTTTTTTTTTTTTTAGCAGAGACCCTAGAGAATAAAATGGAGATCGTTGCAATATTTTTTATCACACCGTATTTGCGCAGCGGTCTTTTTTTTGGAAAAAAAATCACTTTTTTGAATTACAAAATAAGAAAACAGTAAAGTTAGCCCAATTTTTTTTTTTATAATGTGAAAGATAATGTTACGCCGAGTAAATTGAAACATGTCATGCTTCAAAATTGCGCACGCTCGCGGAATGGCGACAAACTTTGGTGCTTAAAAATCCCATAGGCGACATTTTAAAAATATCTACAGGTTACCAGCTTAGAGTTTCAGAGGAGGTCTAGGGCTCAAATTATTGCTCTCGCTCTAACGATCGCGGCAATACCTCATATGTGTGGTTTGAACACCGTTTACATATGTGGGCGGGGCTCCGTATGCATTTGCTTCTGCGTGCGAGCTAACGGGGACAGGGCGCTTTAATTTGTCCTATTTATTTTATTTATTATTTTTTATTTTTACGCAGTTTAAATAAAAAAAAATGATAATTTTTATTCCTATTACAAGGAATGTAAACATTCCTTGTAACAGAAATAGGCATGACAGGACCTCTTTATTGTGAGATCTGGGGTCAAAAAGACCTCACAAGTACACTAAAAAAGAAAAAAGAAAATGGTTAAAAAAATTGGCTCTATAAATCGGTTGCTAGGCAATGACGTTTGACGTCGCTCCGGTCCTCCAAGACCATAGAGTCGAGTGAGGGCCATCTTGCCCTTACTCGACTTTCTGTCTAAGAGGATTTGGGCCCGGATCGTTTTCCCCGCTGCCGGCGGGTCCGGTAAGCGGGGAAAAGGACCGGGACGCGGCGGGAGAGGGGGTACCTTTTCTGCTGCACCGTAAGTGCGAATCCGCCGCTGGGACCACCCTTACCTGGAAGCCGATCGCTGTTTTCAAAAATACCGGGGTTATGGCAGCAGATAGCTGCCATAACCCCAATATTTAGCACCAAAGGACCGACATAAATCGACGGCGGGCGGGCGGGCGGTCGGTAAGTGGTTAATGTAATTCCATCAAGCCCATTATTACCTTGACATCTATAAGTAGGTTGCAGACAATATTAAAGTGACTCTGTCACATAGGTAAAAATCACTAGGAAAACATACCCTTCAAAAGAAGAGTACATATACCTTTCCTGCTGCCCATACCATTGAATGCTGCTCCATTCCTAGTGAAAGGACCTGAAGTCTGCAAGGAAACCAACACTTCAGGCGTGTCAATCTGTAGGGTCCCCCTCAGCTCTCACTGATTCTTCCTGCTTGCATTGAGAGCTGTGGAGGATCCAGGAAATGGACACGCCAAGAAGTTTTGGTTTCCCGGTGGACTTTGTTGCACATGAGTGGTCTGAGTTGCGTTCAGTGGAGCAGGTGACCAGGGATACACTATATTACCAAAAGTATTGGGTTGGGTTATATTACCAGCACAAGGTTCAGAAAGACATGGATGAATGAGATTGAGGTGGAGGAAATGACTGGTCTGCACAGAGTCCTGACCTCAACCCGATAAAACACCTTTAGGAGGAATTAGAGCGCAGACTGCAAGCCAGGTCTTCTTGTCCAACATCAGTGCCTGACCTCACAAATGTGCTTCTGGAAAAATGCTCAAACATTTCCATAGACACACTCCTAAACCTTGTGGACAGCCTTCCCAGAAGAGTTGAAGTTGTCATAGCTTCAAAGGGTGAGCCAACTCAATATTGAACCCTACGGTCTAAGACTGGGGTGCCATTAAAGTTTATGTGCGTGTAAAGGCAGGCGTTCCCAATACTTTCTATCTGACATCATATTTGACGTGACATGTCCCAGAAGGTTGCAGGCAGGGAGTGGGGGGAGGAAAACTTCCGAAGGATCCACTGAGGTGATCCGACTGGAAGAGGGAGCGGGTGCCCCCCCCATCCCAAAAAAAAAAAAATTATCCTGAATATGGGCGAGGAGCAAGGAGAAGGGAGGGCGGAACTTCCTCTTTGGGTAAAATTATGTTTTAAGTCCCCTGAAAATGATATTGCATCACCATGTATATCTTTTTCAGTCACAATAAGGAGCTCAGCTTCTTGGTTTAATGAAAACTTTTCCAGATAGAAACACTTAGGCTTTCATTACTTATTTCTCATTACATAAATGCTAATTGCTTGAATGCCATGTTGACTCTCTTCAGTATTTCAAAGGACTTACCAAAAAAAAAGTATGAAGATGAGGACTTTACTCTGACTTTCCTGATATGCATAGTTGTTCCTGCTCAGTGACAGAAAGTTACACAGCCAGAAGCTCACGATGACAGTCAGGAAACTAGTATTTTCAAAAGGATATCAGCAGTGGCAGCTCTCATATTATTCTTTCATTTTAGAAGTGGTTGGTTTTTCTGTTTTCTTCTTTCAGTACAAGCCCTTTGTTTAAGCTAAAAACAAAATGATGCAAACGAATACAGATTTTTAGTGACTAAGGCCCCTTGCAGATGGAGCGGAATCTGTCAGACTGATCTGCCTGCTCAGCTGGGAATCTCTCTGTTGGTCCCTGCTGCGCAGGTGGATGACAGAGTGGAGCAGACACTGACACAGCCTGCTGTTCTCTGTGGGGTGATCGGCTGGAAACAGACTGCCTGTCCGTTTCCATCTGGTTGTCATCCGATCCGCCGGACGGATGGGGAACAGATCCCCATACTTCTGTTTGTAGCAGACCGTATCGGATGCCGGCAACATCCACTGCTGCATAAAGACCAATGGGTGGTCTGATCGGGTCCGCCTGAAAAGAGAAACAGGGGGACCCGATTGTTCTGCTGATGTGAAAGCGGCCTTATACGTGTAATCTCAGCAAAGTACAGTTTTTTTTTCATCCTTGTTTACTTCACTGCATCTATTGTCCAACATGGCAGCTAGCCGACATGCATGGGCGTGGTGAAAATAATGGTTTCTTGATTAGATTTTTCCTCTCTTAAGGGACAGGTAATACATAAGTGGGTACAAAAAAGTGGCAACCACCACGCCTATAACTGGCCTTTACAGTAAGGTGCACATAGAAGGGCAATGCATATCACAAACAAGCAAAAAGATTTTCCAGCACATTTACCAGCCAGCCTGCAAAACAACCGAATTGACCCTGTCTAACAGTTTATGTTAAAAACAGAGAGTTTTATTTGCACACATTTGCAAAAATATGTGTAAGCCGCAGTTCCCACACCACGGGACCTTTGGATATACTCAGGTCCTAATTCTACATTTCCAGAGCCTCCAGAGTAGGAGCATATATGAGAATAGATAGATTAAGGGCAGGTATGCCTAGAGGGACACAATGCTAGCGAAGGCATCCAGTGCGTCCCTGCACCCAATTCACATGGAAGGGCAATGCATATCACAAACAAACAAAATATTTCCCAGCACTCTTACTGACCAACCTGAAAAACAACCAATTTGGCTCTGTCTAACAGTTTACGTGAAAAATGGAGGGTTCTGTTTGCACACATTTGCTGAACAATAGAAATATTAATATGTTTGGTCATTTTTAAAGGGGTTGTAAAGTCAGAAGTTTTTTTTTTATCCTAATGCAATCTATGCGTTAAGATAAAAAGCCTTCTGTGTACAGCAGCCCCCCTCAGCCCCCTTAATATTTACCTGAGGTCCCTCTCTGTACAGCGACATCCACGACCATCTCAGCTGTCTGAGATTCTCCCGCCTGTCAATCAAAGTCAGCTAGCCAATCAGGAGAGAGAGGGGGGCGGGGCCGGGTCAGGGCTCCATGTCTGAATGAACACAGAGAGCTGTGACTCGGCTTGGGTGCCCCCATAGCAAGCTGCTTGCTGTGGGGGCACTGAACAGGAAGGAGGGGCCAGGAGCACAGAAGAGGGACCCAAGAAGAGGAGGATTGGGGCTGCTTTGTGCAAAACCAACTCCAAAGAGGAGGTAAGTATAACATGTTTGTTATTTTGATAGGAAAAAAAAATGAGACTTTACAATTGCTTTAAGTACAATATTTCATATCAATCAATAGGAGTTCGCTCTGCCCAAAGCAAACCAACACACCAGTACAGAATGGATTCTGCTTGGCTACAAAAGGTTTTGGCACAGGCAACACCTTAAAGTGGGGTTCCACTAATTTTTGAGTTTATTAAAAGTCAGCAGCTACAAAAAGTGTAGCTGCTGACTTTTAATGAACACACACTCACCTGTCCCAGGATACAGCAATGCGGCCGCCCGAAGCCTCGCTCCTCTCCTTCTCCTCTCAGCTGCGCCGGCATCTCTAGTGTGGGCACCCGGCTGTGACAGCTTGCAGCTTCACAGCTGGGTGCGCACTGTGCAAGGCGCGAGTTGCGCTGCGCGTTGTGAATGGCCGGGCAATCTTCTGGAACCTGTCACGTGTCCCAGAAGATTGCAGGGAGAGAGGGGGAGAGGAGAATCTAGACACCCGCCCCCCCCCCCCCCCCAAAAAAAAAGTGACATGCCAAATGTGGCATATCTTGGGGTCAGGAGTATTTAAAGCGGAAGTTACACTTTTGGGTGAAACTCCGCTTTAATACAGCATTATACAGTATATATTCTGTGTCCACAAAGATCTCACACAAAGTTGTGAATTGCAGGATTAGATGTTGTACACAACCAACCAATGCTTATGAAAGACTCATTTATTTTCCTTAGCTGTTGTATCATTTGTTAATTGTTTTGGTTCCCTATATATCCAAGATCACAATAGTTTAGCCCATAGATAATGGTCCAGCACAAGGTTGTTTTATCTGTGCTTGGTCATATGCCAGTGTGCATTCAAGTGTCCAGTTCAATAATAGTGCCCTTTAATTGTATAGATCTCAACTCTTTAATCTTATGTTCAGGTTTCCTAAAAGCTAGCCAGACTCTCCCTTCTCTATATAATTACATTATAATGAAGCCCGTGATGTTACCTTTGAGAACTATAATAATATAAAGTGGCCATTTCTCATTTATTGCTTCTAAATTCTTAAAAAGATTATGTTTGGCATGTTGAACATTCTTTAGTATTATATTCATCATTATAGAAAAGCTTGTGGCCCTTTTAGGTGATTGCCTATTTACTCATTAACAACGATTTTCTAAAGAAGTACAGTAAGTGTTCGCATAGCGAATAGAAGCTGTATTGCCATCATATTCACATCACTAGTGCAGGCATAGGGCAATTAGTTTGCAGCCAACTGTCCATACTGCAAATATTATTCTGCCTGTATTTGCTCTTCTCACACAGCTCATCACATGTGTATTTTGGCATAGTCCTTGGATATGCAGCATTTAATAGAGGTTTTATCCTTTACCCATTAAAAAACATTTCTTATTGTACATGTTTCTCAACTCTGTCAGTCATTAGAATAAACAACTTTGCACATCTGTGTGCACTATTACCAAGACCTACAGTAGGATCAATAACCAAACAGATTTTATAGACATTCTGTAAATGTACAGAATCTAAATCATTTTTGAAGAAAAAAATAGCAAAAAAAAAAATAATAATTTTTCCCATTATCTGTGTCAGCTTGTATTTTTAATTATCATAAACTAACCTAATGCAAGTTTGAATATTTATGTACCCGTCACTTCCTTACAGTAAACAGTTCTGTGTAGACTATTGCTCTAGTCTACTCTATAATGCCAATTGTGACACATGAGAGATGTTAGGCCCCTTTCACATGAACGTTCCGTTCGGGTCCACCTGTCCATTTTTCAGGCAGTTGAACAGACAAGGACTCACTGCTCAAGGTGGTGTAATTGCCTGATGACTCACAGAGGTGCATGCCCCGGCTCGCCTCCGTGAAAACTTGATAAAGGAAAAGGAATTGGCAGCACTTCAGGTTGAGTCAAAATCCAGATTTATTTATTATTTTTCAGGCAGACCTGATCAGAGCCTCCATTCTTTTCTATGGAGCGGCAGGTGTAAACGGACATGTGTCCATTTACACCTGTCAACATCTTATCCGCTAAATCTGTTCGCCTCTCTTCCAGCGGATCAGATGGGTTTAGATGGCAGTTGGGTGTAAATGGACAAGCAGTCCATTTACATCCAACTGCCCATAGAGGAGAGCAGACAAGGTCCTTTCACCCGCCTGCTCAGCAAATTGCAGGCTGAGTGCGCCCCGCGTGAAAGGACCCTTAACATTTTACATAAATGTCACTACCTGTATATAGCAATCTTTTAATCTTTTTTACCCAAAATTGCAGTTGTGTCCTGTGGGAAGAATGCCCCCCTTACAGTGGTGCTCAGATTGGCACTCCTACAGACATCTAAAAAGATCATTGTGTAAAGCTGCTGGCTCTGCTAACTGGTGTTGGCTCCCAAAACTACATATAGTAGGCACCATCAGCTGAAAGGTCAATCAGTCACAGGTCAAGTAACCCCTAGCAACCTCTGAAGGACCCCTAGAGTTCCATGGAAACTTGGTTGAGACTGGCTGGAATATTTTGTAAGTAGTGAGCAAAATAAGTAGTAATTTTGTAAGTAGTGTGCAATCTAATGATCTTATGACAATTTTTCCATGAACATTATATATATTTTGAACTAAGTTTTGACAACCTCGCTATATTCCCATCCTATTTTGCTATACAATAAGCAATCCAACAACAAAAATAACCAAAAGAATTTGTATGGTTGTTACCTGTTTTCCTTTTCAGATGACAGCTGTCTTGTCTTTCACATGAGCTAGTGGAAACTAAAGCCTCGTACACACGCGTCGAAAATCGGCAGGGAATTTTCGTCCGACGACCGATCTGCCGATTTTCGGCTTGTTAGTATGATGCTTCCGACAACCGACTCCGACTTTTCGGCCGAAAAAAATCTGGTGTGCAGGCTATAAAATTTTTGTCCGCCGTCAAAACATGGCCGATTTTCCGTCAGTCAGTACAGATTTCAACAGGGAAAAATCTAATGAGCAAGTCTGGGCATGCTCAGAGAAGAAAGCAAACCAGCACATGACATCACTTCTGAAGTAGAATTTTGTCAGGCGAGAAAATTCGTGTGCAGTCTAGGCACATTCCAACCAACAAAACACCACTCTGGACAAAAGACGGACGATCGGTCGGCCGATAATCGTTGCTGTGTACGGGGCTTTAGGCTTAGACACTTATCGAAATTCAGACCGTTCTTGCTGGACCAGCCAAATTTTGATCAGTGTATTGGCAGATAAAGACCCTCAAACATAGTGAAAACATTACCTGATTGGTTACTATGCGCTGCTGCGCCAGAGTCTGAGTGTTCCAGTTTTAGTAAATCTCCCCGTAAGTGTTGAAGAAGTATCTGCTGTCTCCTTCTTTTTAGTACTGGCAGATCTGTAGCAGAGCTTTGCTTCTATACTGCTTGCAGTGTGATGGAATATTTCTTCTGTTGGATGGTCTTAATCTGCCAATACACTGATCAAAGTTTGGCCGATCCAGCAAGAACCTACCGAATTTTAATCAGTGTAAGCCTCCTTGCTTGACAGAAGTTGATTGTTTAATTGACTTTCGCTCAGCCTACTGGCTAAAAGAGAAAAAGGAGAAAAAAACTGACTAGCTTGAGAAAACTGTAATTGTTTTAGTAAATTGTATTCAACAAGTTTCTAGAACAATCCTTTCACTGTGCAGGCAGCTGAAAAAGGAAAGTAGGTATACTGTAGTGCTGCATATGTAGTTTATATGCCTAGCATTCAGTTGTAAAATCGAAAATTGCCATATTTGCTGTATCAGAAGGAAATTTTACCTGATTATGACTATTTTTAGTTATGTTGTATTCATGCAGAGCTATTCAATTACCCCCTACTTAAATCTTAACAATTTTTTTTGGTTTATATGATATGTGTTTTCCTACACTTCTTATTACAATGCTGGCCTAGCAATTGAAAACAAAGCTATTCTGTTTCCCGGTAACTCCAAATCCCTCCCAGCCTCTTGTTTTACAATTGTAGAGTGTGTCTCTCAGCCTGCTCCATGGCACACAGTGTCTCGCCACTGCTTGTAATAAGCTGCTGATCAGATACAATTGTTTCTTTAATGTTGATCATTGAAGCTGCTAAGTGAGCTAACATGCTAATTAAAGGATTATTTAGTCTATCATAAGAATAGTAACATCTCCTAAATGAAAAAGACAGCTGTCCAAATAGGTTGATATGTTTGATGTAGTGTTGTTTTTAGATTATATATACTCAAAAAAACGGTGCGCTGCACCTTTAAAAGGAATTGAATCGTCATATATTAAATAAACGTAAAAAGCTGTACAAAAAAAACAAATATATACAATCAATAAATGCTTAAATGACCATATTTCATGTATTTAAACACATAGAGTGAACAAAAATGTCCCACAGGTGAATAATCCTATGATTACTCCATATTAAACATCCAGTGAAGAGTTATTATTATGGAAAACAAAAATTGCTCCAAGGCACATCCCACTGGTGTGAAACACTTCTTACGAGATAGAAGGATCTCACAAAGAGATCACCGTGCACCTGTCTTGCTGCTATAACCACTTTCATCTCCATGATTGCACAGTAATCTTAAAATAACACTCTCAATGGGGATATAAGGAAGAAAGGATGAATCCCATAGGGTAGTAATTAAAACTGAACATCCAATTTATTAAAATTGCACTTACACAAGCTTACAAAACAAAAAAACCCAACAGCATGTATACAGAATCCGACACTGCCCAACATCGGTGTGCGTGATGACATCACAGTCATGGCTCATGTAAGTGCAATTTTAATAAATTGGATGTTTTTGCTCAGATAATTTTGGTGCGGCAGCTTTTTTTCACATAAAAACTACAAGCAAGGTTTTTTCTTTACAGATTATATATACAGTAACTAATCAAAATAATCTGTTGTTTTCTAAGTAAATACTATTTTTTTATTTAGTACATTGTAGTGAACTTTTTTTTAACATGACCAAGGTCAAAAGATGATCATTGTGCTTGGAATCAAGGTGCTCATTCAATAACAAAGACGAATCTGTCACAATAGATAAACTTGGTCTATTCATTTATGATAAAATGTGCTTATTGAGTGGGAAAATTAGGTCTGATTCCCTATTCTTTCTGGATATAACCAAAGATAAGAAGATTAGCCGATTGAAGAAGCTGACAGCCAATGTAAGGATCATACAATAAATGTATTTACTGTCCCAAATGTATCAGATAAACTAACCTGAACTGAAAAAGTACCTTGTGATGTTCCAGACTATTATTAAACTGACGTTTGGAGTTTGACAGTTATGCAACACAAAGTTTGGCCTTAACTTACAGTCAGATTATGGTGCAGTATGAATATCTCTACCTCCATTACAACCCAGAAGTAGAGAGAGTGTTAGTAACTGTTACAAAGTGACCAGGTGATTTGAAAAACATTGACTGTTTTTGTGTTGATCACTGTGAATGGTGTCACAGCCTTTAGGATCATCAAAGTACAATGCCTATGCATGTCATGCAAAAACATGACGTTCAAAGAGTAATTCTCACAAATTATCATGTATGCATGTGCAAGCATACACCTTTGGAAAAATTGTGATTTCTCTTTCGTTCATTGATGGACACAGCTCCTAATCTTCCTAACCATTGGGTTATACTGCTCCCTACAGAAGTAGGACACTGGGCAGAAAAAAGTCTGGCTACGTCTATGGGCAGTCCTAGGGGGTATACTCCCTCTCTCTGCTATAGGTACTCAGTTTTTTTCTGCCTAGTCAGGAGTAAGGACCTAGTTCCTTGCTGAGATCTCTGGTCCTGGCAAAGTTTTCTTTTTAGAAAGATTTATTTCTCCTGTTTTTTTTGTGAGATCTACAATCAACTGCCGGACAGGGTGATGGGCTGAATAATCTAGATCCAGTGGTCACCCCAGTTTTGCCAGCAAGTACGCGCAGACCTCAGCTCCACGCTAGATCGGCTACGACATAGCCCCACTAGACAGGGGCTGGCCTGCGAGTTGAACACCTCGCGAGGTCGCATATGAACTGGGTCTCGGCCCGAGTCGCTGCGTTCCTCCTGGCAGACAGCTCCCCTATTTCAATGGAGAGGAGGTTCTGTCTGGAGCGGTGCTTGTCTGGTTCCTGGTATGGAAAGTATCTGTCCCCCCTCCCCCTGGAGGGTTTTAGGGGTGGCCCTGGGCCCCACCATGAGATGATCGGACCCCTGGGTTCCTCTCCTTCCCGTTAGGCACCCCCTCATTGGTCTATTGGTCTCTGTGGGCCATATCTCCCCCCATCCACCCCCCCTTTACTGATGCTGGGGCTGTGGAGTGGTCTGGTCCACCACCCAGGGTGGGTCAGGGTGCTGTGCTGGCGATAGGGGCGGTGGGGTGTTTCGCCAGAGTCCAGGCAATCAGCTGTGGGGGGGCGACTGTACTTGGTGGGGGCTCCTCACAGGGCCCCCGCTCCCTGCCTGTGCCATTTTCTGAGGCCTTGGGATCCCTCTTGGGTCCCTGGGAGCCTCGTGGGGGCCACGTCGGGCCGCCATTTTCTTGAAGAATGTGTGCTCATTGCACAGCAGCCATATTTGTGTAGTCCGGCTGCCATTTTGCGGTGGTTTGCCATTGAAAATAGCGACGGCCATGACAGTGGAGCCCTCTGGGTGGCAATTTTGGCGATGGGAGCCCCTCCTCATCCCCTGGTGCTGACTTCTGGATCTTTTCATTTCCTGATCACGGCACGTGCAGTGCAGATTTTCCTGGTGGCTGGCGTGCCTGGTTTCTGCTGGCTGTTGAGTTTGGTGGGGTCCTCTCCCTCTTTGCTCAGGATCAATTGGGTACTGTTACTGGCGACCAGGGGGGGTGCTGTCAGAGCGGTGGGGGTTGTCCCTTAGCAGTATTTTTACACCTTTTGGTGGTGTCCCTCTTGTGACTCCTGGAGTCTTTGAAGCACAACTTCCCACCTGATCCCCTCTCTGAGGCTGCAGGGCCCTCACCATCCATCAATGGATTGACGGCGGTCCTGGAGTCCTTTGTGTCCCAGGTGAAGGTGGCTTTTGGGCGATCGGCTAGCAAAATGTGCCCCCTGCCATCCCCTGCCTTATCAGGTCCTGAATCTGATTCACCCACCATGGATATGTGTCACCCTGCTGGGTCTGTGATCACGTGCCCTGGATCTTCAGATAGTGAGGATGATTCCTCACATTCCGCTACAGCTGCGACGGAGGCGCAGGTTCCCTTTGGCACTCAAAAGCCATACGGAGTAGCAAAGGTGTTCCCTTTCCTCTCCTATTTTACCAAAATTGTCACTAAAGAGTGGGATGACCGAGGCGTCCCTTTGGGGTCCCTAAGTGATTTCCTGGGTGATACCCCTATGAGAAGTCCCTCCTGAAGAAAAATCCAAACCTGCTTCTCTTCCATCTTCCCCCAGAATCAGAGAAATAATTGAAAAGGCTCGAGCAAGTCCTGTATATAAGGACGCTGCCCCATTATATCAGAAAAAACAACCAAAAGCCAGACCTAAACCTGAACCGGTATATGCTGGAGAGTTAGATTACCAGGAAGCTGAGCCTTCTAAAGAAGAGGCGCCAGAAACCGAAGCAGTTTATGATTCAGCAGATTATCAAGATGTGGAGAACACATACGCGCGGAGTATGACAGTGACCTTGGACTCCCATCTATTGCTTTATATGATTATCAAGCAGCTGATGATGATGGGATCTCCTTCGACCCAGATGATATAATCACGAATATTGAGACCCTGGTGGGGGACCCTCTGGTTTCCAGATTAAACAAGGCAACCATGATTCTGATTGAAATGTCCCCGACCTTTAGTTTTCAATAAATTTTTATTGAGAAAAAAGGTAGTACAATATAAAAATAACAAGTGACGCAGCAGTAGTGAAACAGCTACATTACCTCACTGCATGAGAAATAACAATTTGTGCATGATATGTAGTGCGGGGCACGTAACAGATAGCCATATCAACAACAGACCAGGTAAAGCCGGTATCGAAAAAGTGAGGAACCTTCTCCCCGCTTTGGAATCGTGACACATCACTAGAACTAAAGTATCGTGTATACCAAAAAAGTAAAAATAATAAAAAAAAAAAAAAATTGAAAAATGACTCAATAAGCAATTATGCAGGTTCAAATTAATTCTAAAAAACGAAAATAAAAACAGCTCAAGTCGCTGACCCCTGAGAGTGTCATAAACCCAGTTGATGTGCCTGGTCCCCAGCACCCGACAGAGGTTGCGAAACATTGGGGATCCAGGACGAGCAACTAATTAGATAGCATATAGGAGTTCCTCCATAGTGAGGAAACCCATGTTCTTTACTGGGGTCAAGAGAGAGAGCGTGATAAGATGCACAGTTGTGGAAAGAGGAAACAGCCCTGTGGGAGCATAGTTGGGAAGGTGGCATAGGAGGGGTAGAGGGGGTAAGGAGAGTGAAGATGGAGAGAAGGGGAAAGAGAGAGGGAGGAGGGGAAAAAGGATAGGATCACCGTGGGAACATTGAGTTTTGGGAAATCCAGCTATGAAATCGATATTTGATTTAGTCTAGCCCACGGTTCCCATTTCAAATTTGGAAACTTTATACTGCAGGATCGCAACTATTTTTTCCTGAGCCATGATCCAGGATATTTTACGTTTGGTGGCGCTAAATGATGTCCCCGACCTTTAAGGATCCGGCTGACAGGAAGGTGGCCTGCAATATGTACACCCTGACTGGTTCAGCACTGAGGCCTATAATCACCATTGCTCTGGTGTCACAGACTCTGACTAAATGGGCTAGGCTTTTGCACCGTGACCTGGAGGGGGAGTAGCTCCCCTCTGCCTTTGCTGAGCTGGCGGACCACCTGGGGCTGCAGTTTATCTGTAATGCCTCTTTGGATGCGGCTCCCCTAGTGGCTCGGCTCTCTGTTTCAGCAGTGGTCCTTCTGCTCAAATGCTGGTCTGTGGACTAGACTTCTAAAAAGGCCTTGACTAATCTTCCCTTTCAAGGAGATCCCCTGTTTGGTGCTACCCTGCATGACATCATTAAAGGTCTCACAGGGGGAAAGAGTACCTTTCTTCCACAGGCTACTAAGGGCATGGACCTTTGTCGTAGTCGTGGGCCCTCCTTCTCAGCTTATAAGAAGTTTTTTCGTCCCCCAAGGTCGACTGACAAGAGATCGAAGCCCTTTGGGGCCTCCTCTGGAGGATCCAAGCGAACTTGGTCTGGCAAGTCAAGAGCGGGCTTCTCCAGACCCCCGGGCAAGGCCCTTTCAACATGAAGGTGCGCCTTCACCCGTATCTGGGGTGTGGGGGACGCCTTTATTGCTTCCCAGACCCGTGGATTCCCCTGGTACAAGACGAGTGGATCCACAAGGTCATTCAGTCCTGCTACAAGATCGATTTTCGTTCTTACCCTCCGGTAAGGTTCTTCCTTCCAATGTGCAACTGTCCCCAGTCCACTTACAGGCTCTTTTTGGGGCATTGCAAGACCTTTTACTTTAAAACGACTACAAAACATTTCCAGGGGTTTTACTCAAAGCTGTTTACAGTCCCCAGGAAGGAAGGCAAGGTGCCTCCAATTCTGGACCTCAAGGCGCTGAACTTCTTTGTGTGGGTGCAGAAGTTCAGAATGGAGTCCATTCGCACAGTGGTGGCTTCCCTGCATCAGGGAGCTTTTCTTCCCTTCATCGACATCAAGGACGCTTACCTTCACATTCCAATATGTGTTGGTCTCCGGCACTTCCTCTGCTTTGCCGTGGGAGAGGAGCATTATCAGTTTGTGGCGTTACCCTATGGTCTTGCCTCTACTTCGCCAGTCTTTACGAAAGTGTTGGCCCCGATGCTAGCATTGTTACGCCAATGGGGGGTTGCGGTACTGGGCTACTTGGACGACCTCCTTCTGCGAGCGGAGTCTCCTACTGCTCTGGTGGAAAACGTGGAAATCACCATACTAGCTTGAGGGAGTTTGGCTGGATTCTGAGTTTTCAGCAGTCTGCTCTGGTTCCATCCACAAAGCTTGGCTATCTGGGTCTGACTCTGGCCCTTTCCTTAGCCAGAGTGCTCCTTCCTCTGGACAAACTCAGACTGCAATTCCAGACTTGCATGTGGGTGTTGAACTTGCCATATCATGTACCTGTTTAACTTGCCATATCATTAACCTCTGTCTTATACCTCTGTGGGGCTGTACCCCCATTGGTATACATTTTTGTGCTTTTTATGTCCTTTTTGAGGGTGTATTGTTTTTTTTTTCAAGTGAGCTCCAGTTGTTTTGGTTGAGCTCCTGTTTACCTGGGTGGCTATAGTTAGTGTTGGAAGTTTCTTTTTCACTGTTACCTCCCTCATGTTTAACACTGCTTTTGGATGTCCCAATGGTTAAGAAGATCAGGCGCTGTGTTAGTCAATGAACGAAAGAGAAAATGGGATTTTTGACTTACGGTAAAATCCATTTCCCTAATGTTTATTGACGGACACAGCCACCACCCCTCTGTGGAGTTTTAATTCTTCTGACACTGCTTGTAACAAAACTGAGTACCTATAGCAGAGAGGGGGAGTATACCCCTTGGGACTGCCCATAGGCGTAGCCAGAATTTTTTCCTGCCTAGTGTCCTACTCCTGTAGGTGGCAATATAACCCAATCAGGAGCTGTGTCCATCAGTGAACACCAGAGAAATTGATTTTACGGTAAGTCAAAAATCCAATTTTTTTGCATCTTGTGTTTAAAACCAAACTGAATGTGGGTGTGTCTGAAATGCTTGCACACTTTATCTGCTTCCATGGCCTGGGACCCTAAAACCTGGGGTGCTCTGTATAGATTAGAATTCAAGACCAAGGTTTCTGCTCATTGGCCTTGGTCTACCCAAATCCTGCTTGTGCCTGATTGTTGGTTAGCAGGGCCGCTCATTTTAGTAAAGTTGAGAGCTCCTGGACACTGCAGATTATAGTTAAAAATGATTGTGATCACACTGAATTTACTATTACATTCTACCATTCATCAATAGCAGCTTTTTTCTAGGCTGTAGGGTTCAATTAAATCCTGGGGTTTGTTTAGAGGTTGCTAGGGGTTCCTTAAACAATGAGAAATTTCTGCTTCTCAGATAGGTTCCCACTGACACCAGTGATCTTTTTTAGCTATCTGTAAGGAGGTAATTCTTCCCAAAATATCACAATTGTAGGGATCATTCTTCCTACTGATCATCACACAGTGAGCTGTGGATTTAGTAATTATTAGCAGGAGTTCCCTGAGACCGGAAAATTATTTCAAGGGTGCCTCCTTGTGAAAAAGTTTGAGAAAGGCTGATCTAGAGTCTATAAAGTGTCTAATTAGTAAACTCCTGCTTATCCAAATGCTCTTTTTTTGGGGAGAGGCTCTTTTAACTTGTGCAGGCCAATAAACACATATGTGTATATTCATGCACATAAGGTATATGTATAATTGCTTAATGCTTATCTTTAGCTGTGTCAGTTTTTGTGAGCTGTGCCAAGTCATCTGACCTAGACCAGTGTTTCTCAACCTTCAAGGTTCAAGGTACCCTTTAAAAACTATAGACAATCTCAAAGCACCCTTTAAAAATTATAAACCGTCTCAAGGCACCCCATTCTAAAATGGAAAAACTATTCTAATAGTTTTATATAATGCAGAAACATCCACAAGTCCAAGTAGAACACTCAATGTTAAAGGTGATTTATTCATCCAAAGCAAATACACTTTTGCAAACTAGTACTGATTAGTATTCAAATGTTTCTCTTCTCCCTCTCTTTCTCCATCATTCAGCTAATGTGACCCCATCACTGATAGAGAGGGGCAAGGGAGGGTCAAACAAGGATGATATGCAGGCGACTGATATCCTCCTTATCAACTGATGATGCAATTGGTCGTTAGGACGCCGGCAGTTAGAAAGTTGTAATGGTGCACAATGAAAACCTGTGGCTTAGTGTAGCTGAAAGGCAGCCTTCACCCACACTCTGGCTTGTATACCATTTTTGGCAATTTTTAGGCATTTTGGCAAGGCACCCCTGAAGAAACCTCAAGGCACCCCAGGGTGCCTGGGCGCACTGGTTGAAAAAGGTTGACCTAGACAATGATAATTGGATTCAAACATTTTTTTCTGGAGGTTCTCCAGTTTTAGTATATTCTACAGAGTGAATGGGCATCCCTTAACACTTGATTAAATACTTGATAGTACAATTTTGAAAGTAAAACCATTTCAATAGCAATAGTGTTCAATAGCAATGAAAACTTTTAATTTCATCTAGTTTATTTTTTGCGCCTACTACTCTCCGAATGGCTGATAATTCTATTCATCTATCTTATTTAGATCAACACTATCTCATTAAAACTGTAAATCAATAAGCCTTCTCATGGCTAATCACATGATTCCTGTCAAGGCTGAGTTGATCATGATGACCCATCTAGATACCATCAACACCTTAGATTGCCTTTTAGCAAGCTGATTCCTAAAACCTCCATTAGGTATTCTCCACAATTAGCTATAACATGTACCTTAATAAAATATTTGAGTATCTCCATGCTGTAAAAAGTCTCCTTTGCTCTCAATACCATCATATAATGTTAGAACAAATCATGTCACTGTTCTGTTAGGTGAAAAAGTGAGATGCAATTTACTAGCACATAGGAAACAGATTATTTCAAGTATAAAAATAATGAATTTGTAGCTTTGCTTTTCTAGAAAGTTGACAGCAATAGCAAGACATTTACATTGGGGAAATGCATGGAAATTAGCATATGAAGACTACAATTACACACAGTGACATAAAAAAACAAAACAAAAACAGAATATTGTTTTAAATGGATTAGCTGTTGAAATCATTGCCTACATAACTGGCCTTTGTTATGAGTGACCTATGTGGTTGCAAAGGGCACCATCCTGTGATCAGCAGCCACATGGGATCTTCACCTTATTATACCATTTACACTTGGCACTAGTAGATACATCCCCCAACTGGGGCCCCTGCTTGTCACCCGCTTCCTTTTTAATTCTTTCCCCTTTATAAAAGCTGCCTAAACACCCTAGAAGTTTCCAAGGAGATAAGGAAGCTTCTAAAAAACGATGCCAAGTTGCAAACAAAGTATAAAGCAGGTTTGCCAGCACATCCTTTTAATCACGGACATATAAATTACACAAGTTCTGCTGTTAATAACAAAATCTAGTTAACCACACAACATGTGTCATTTAGATGTGTCAGTAAGAAAGGGAATGATTTAGCAACCCAGTAACCATGATTTTGTTTTTCTTACATAGTGGGGGGGCACCATTCTAAAGTTGTAAACAGGGTGCTTCAAAGCCAGCTCTGTCTATATAAAGCCATTGAATAATTTAATTCCTTCCTTCATTAGAGCACAACCAATATGAAGTCTATAATCTGACAACCTGAGTAATGTTGTGCCTGTGGTCAGCACCTAAATACACCAATAACAAGAAGATTTGTATAGAGTAGAAAAGGGGAAGCTGCTATTGCATCAAGGAAGGACCATGCAATTGGGAATATGTGCTGCGCTACCAATCTAAAGAACTAAGTTGCAAAAAAATAAATGTGCGTCATATATATCGAGTGTAGGAAATACTAACCTCTTCATGTCAGAGCCTTCTGGCTCTTTAAGAGGTTTAAAATGCTGGGAGGCGGGGCGTGGCTTAAAATCATGTGACCGCCGTGATTGACTGTCACAGCGGTCACGTGATGCAAAAACTCGGTTAGACGCCGGTCAGCGCTAGGTATGCTCCCTCGGCACAGCGCTGTTGACCTCATTTCATGCAAATATGCAGCCTCTCAGGTCTAAAGCCCAGTCGCTAAGAGCCCGCATATTCGCGTGCGGCCAGTGTCAAGGGGTTAATAAATCAGTTCAAAATAGTGACAGTTCTTCAAAAGGTGAATAATTGTTTTTTCTCCTGATGAAGTCACATGGTGCTTGGCGTAATGCGTAGGGCGGAGCTTGAGAGATCATGGACCGGACGTGACGTCTAACCAGGAAGAACAGTACCCCTGTTAATGCACTACAGGAGGACCCAGGCATGAGACACTAACTGGAAACAAGCAAGCTGGATGTGATTGTGCATGTGTATATATCACACCATTGAGGTGAGTGCACTGAGAGCACAGAGAGCACTGAGAGCACAGTGGTGACCGGAAAGCAATGGCTTAGTACCATATTAAGATTTATTGGATGTGGAAGTTACAATTATTCATTTTTAATGAACTGTCACTATTATAAACAAATTTATTAATACTTTCTACACTCAATACATATGACATACATTTATTTATTTGCAACTTAGTTATTTAGATTGCTAGCGCAGCACATATTTATTTTTTTACATTTATCAATTGTTTGAACACAGTTTTGTGCAAGCAGCAACTTATTGTTTATTATTAAATCAAACAGTTTTTTCTTAATTTTTTTTTATCTTTACTATTTGGCTATTATTATTTGGAAGTGCAGGGGTTACTCATTTATACGCTATGCAGTTGGGGCCTGTAGCGCAGGAAGTGTAGCTGTACATATAATATTTGTTTTTCTTTTGAACGTTTACTTTTTAGGTATACAGTACCGGGGACCTAACATACCCCTAATGAAGTGTATCCTGTGGCCTGCTGGCAGCTTTTTACTGTAAAAATCCTCCCTTTAGTGATTCCAGATCCTCCTGGCAGTGGTAAACTTCTAGCTCTGCATGGGTTGGCTGTAACTAAAGGATCACACCGCTAAGCCTCCCCTTTCACCCAACTCATCCATTCACAAAACTCCTTTTTTATTGCAAAACATTCTGTGAATTGAGGAGAAGTGGATAAATGACAGGATTCCCTCCTCCATTCACAGAACAGAGTGCATTTTATGAAAATAATAAAAGGAGGATCTGGCATAATTGAAGGGAGATTTTTACAGTAACCAGCAGAGAGCAGGATTAATTAGAAGTACGTGGTGCTGTATACCCAAAAACACTTTTAGCTAAATGTTTGCATTTAGTTCTACTTGTGTCTATTAGAGCCATTAGGGAATGAATATGTTGCCAGTGCTTAGCCAAATTATTTAATAAAGTCACACTAAATTCATTTTTTTTAATCTATTCAAGTATTTATTACCTAAAAAAATGACCTTCTATTGCTCTCAGCCTCCTCCATAACCTCCAATTTATTTTTCTGTAATCTAATGCCCCGTACACACGTGCAGATTATCTGAAGACTTTTGTCTGTAGACTTAGGCTGGCCATACACTATACAATTTTCTTGTTCAACTTTCCTTTAGATTTACCAAAACCATGTAATATAGGGTCAAACCTAGACACTTTCAATTCGTATGCAGTCAGGCAGGCCCTTGCACTATGCAGTTTAAGGTAAATCTAAAGGAAATTGAATAAGAAAATTGTATAGTGTATGGCCAGCCTTACCAAAACCATATATTATGAGGTCAAACCTAAACACTTTCAATTTGTATGCAATCTGGCAGGCCCTTGCACTACATAGAAAAGGTAAATCTGAAGACAAAAGTCTTCAGATAATCTGCACGTGTGTACGGGCCATTACTTTCTGTTAGAGTATTGCTATGTTCATCCTCTGTGGTCCCCCTATACGTAGCCACCCGCTCTTGATTGCTCCTGAGATCGGATGGTATTCGTAGTGGGAATGGGATTTGTAGTGTGTATAGAGCAGTGCACATGACCACAAATAGTATGCAAAACTCATTCCAAACAAACAGAAGTGAGCAGGAAAAAACTGAAGTTTAGGACTTCATGGAGGACTTTACAAGAAGGCAGAAAAACACAGGATTTTCATGAAAAATAGACTACATGCTCATTAAGTAGTGTGTATGTGTGTAGATTATTTTTGGAGAATAAGGATATTGTTTAGTGTCACTTTAAGTATTGAAATATCGCTACCTCTTGAAAGTTTTTTTATCACTACACAAGATAAAGGGCCATTTTACCCAGCATTGCTCTCTGAAGAATGATCCGCCTTCGGACTGCTATTCAGAGAGCATTTGACAGCCACCGAGGAGGCATTATATTGAATGTGTCGCAAGGACAATTTTTGCCATATTGTAAAGTAAAGCATTGCGGTTACTCGCCCCTCCACTGCCTTCGCAGCATTAGGGGGAGTGGTTGGGGGGGCACTAAAATACTGCATTTTTACCCCCCCCCCCAACATAAGTATAAATGAGGTTTTAGTCAAGCATATTTCTTGTATTTGAAGATGTTTTACCTTCTATATTAAAATTACTAGGTGATAACATATTCCAGTAAATGATACTGCTTTGTTCTGTCACCAGTGCTCTTTCCATGAAAACAATTCCTTAAAGCCCATTGAACCTAGAAAGTATGTCACAGAAAAGTAATACCTCTGTCGGGCAAGTAGCCCAAACGTTGTGGTCTGTACACTTACTAAGATCCTATCAGTAAGAATACCTAAGACAATCTTCTATTGTTAATGTTGAGTTGAATAGCATTGAATTAATGATAAAGATCTGAGACCATGAAAGGAAAACTAGGGCAATACACGGAACTGGGACATGGTCACCTTTTTTTAAAACAATTATAGCCAAAAATTATTTTTGGACATTTGGAAAAGTAAAAATTAATTAGCTCTTATGACATGTGCCCCATCTCTTGATACTGCTGTGTTCATTATATACACTATATCTTCAAAAGTATTGGGACACCTGCCTTACTCTGTGCACTGGTCCAAATCATTTGGTGGAGGGGGAATTATGGTGTGGGGCTGTTTTTCAGGGGTTGGGCTTGGACCCTTAGTTCCAGTGAAGGGAAATCTTAAGGCGTCAGCATGCCAAGACATTTTGGACAAGTTCATGCTCCCAATTCCCAATTTGGGGATAGCCCTTTCCTGTTCCAACATGACTGCACACCAGTGCACAAAGCAAGGTCCATAAAGACATGGATGAGTGAGTTTGGGGTGGAGGAACTTGACTGGCCTGCACAGAGTCCTGATAATATAAGTCCAATATAAAACCTTTGGGTTGAATTAGAGCGGAGACTGCAAGCCAGGCCTTCTTGTCCAACATCAGTGCCTGGCCGCACAAATGCGCTTCTGGAAAAATGGTCAAACATTTCCATAGACACACTCCTAAACCTTGTGGACAGCCTTTCCAGAAGAGTTGAAGCTGTTATAGCTGCAAAGGGTGGACCAACTCAATATTGAACCCTATGGACTAAGACTGGGATGCCATTAAAGTTCATGTGCGTTTAAAGGCAGGCATCCCAATACTTTTGACAATATAGTGTATCTTATTTTTACTCAGGCAGCAGTTTGCTGTTGGCATTGAATAAATGTCTGATGCTGAGGTTTGTTGGAGTTTATTGGAGATCTCTTTTTATTTGGTATTATATGGAAGAGTGTCCATTATCCTTATCAGTAGTGGCTGATTTACAACGGAGTATATCATAAACACACATTGACCTTCTATACGAAGGGAGGTCCTACCATTTGATTACTTTTCACCTTATGTTTTTGGTGGCGGGGTCGTTCTCCTCTCACATGGATCTCCCTGTCATTGGATTGTTGGTGGCTTTTGAATGTTACAGTTTACAGCAGAACATATTTATTTAGTTGGTAGTGGACATTTTGTCAATTATTATTTTTACTATACAGAATTCATATAGTGCCAAGAGTTTGAGCAGTTCTTTACAACATGAGGGCAGACAGTACAGCTACAATACAATTCAATACAGGAGGAAACAAAGGGCCCTGCTCGTAACAGCTTACAATCTAAAAGGGAGAGTCAAATGATACAAAAAGCTAAAACTGTGGGGGATGAGCTGATGGAGAAAATAAATGTACAGTTGTTAGGAGGGGGCAGAATAGGCTTTTCTGAAGAGAAGGATTTTCAGGAATCACCTAAAAATGGAGTAGAAGATAGCCGGACAATTTGGGTTAGGGAGTTCCACAAAATGGGAGAGGCTCTGGGGAAGCCCTAGAGATTAGCATGGTAAGAGATGACAAGGGAGCTAGAGAGCAGGAGGTCTTGGGAGGAACAAATAAAACAATTTAATTGATATTCTGAGACTAGGTTAGTGATGTAGCTGGGGGCCAAGTTGTAAATGATTTTGTAAGTTATTGTTAGTATTTTGAATTAGTTCGTAGGGTGAGCGAAAGCCAGTAGAGGGATTGGCAAAGAAGGGTAGCAGACACTGAACATTTGGTTAGGCGAATGAGTCTGGCAGCAGCACTTGTGATAGACTGAAGGGGGGATAGCCTGTGAGTTGTTTTTTCCAAACAGTGAAACCTATTTTGATAGCCTGTGAGTTATTTTTCCAAACAGTGTAACCTATTTTAGTGATGTGCCAACATCATTCACAGGGTTGGCTACCACAACTGGTTAGTCTCATTCCAGCATTGAAATTTATTATACAGGTCAGCTACAGTCCACTTTCAAAATGTGGACCAAACACTAAACAGGCATGGATGTCACAAAAGTGACATTCGTCCCATTTTGCTCTGATTCAGCTGGGGATATGTTCACAGATTAAAGGACCTTTAATGTATTTATTTTAATCATTGCTAGTTAATAGACTTGTGTTCTCAACAAAAAAAATGTGTGTGTCACTCACTTCTTCTCAGAGCATTTTGTTTTTATTGAGAATGTACTATTACATTGTAGAGTAAGCATCATGCTCGACTTTTGATTGCACTCCAAAAAGCTGTGCTTTAGGCTTGGGATGTGAGGAAACAGGAAGAACATGAGTGATGGCTTCTTTGATGAGAGCCAGATCTAATGACATGACAAGCTGAGGCCTTGCAGGCAAAACTGAAAAGAAAAAATAGGTTAACAAGCATTTTCCAACTCCTTACATCTTTCCAGCATTGAATATACTTCGATCCTGCTGCAGAGAACATCTCGTGATGTAAGATTCCAGCTTGCAGCAAGCGCCTTCATATACAGTATAATTGTCCTGGAATTATTGTCTACTTCTCTGACATTCCACTTTGATTCATGTAAGAGGCCGATGTGAACGTCGTTTGCAGCATTTTCACAAAGAAAATCCAGATTTTCCCTTGAAAGTAAATTCCACCTAATCTTATTTGCAAAGTTAGAATTTAACAATAGTTGTCTTTCATGGTTTCAGCTTATATAGTGGTTTACCCAGAAACTGTGTTAGCAGGTTTGAGCCAGTAGCATGGACCTCTTCTTGGCTGCACTAGTCCCTAATACTTTGGGTATCGGAGTTCATAGAAAAGGTCAGTATGGAGAATTTTTTCTACGCCGAAACAGGCTTGCTGAATTTTCACTATAGTTTGAAGTGACCGATGTCATAGTAATTGTTTTTATTCCAATGCAGGGAAACCTGAACTTGTTGCCTACAAGTTGAAAAAGGCTGAATAATACAGGGCTCAAACTAAAGTAGCCAAGTGAAAACCATATGGGCAAAGTGCAATAATGAATTGCAGAGTACAGTAAATCAATCAATCCAATTAGATCAGTAAATGGAACTTTTATTAGCTGTTCTAGTTTACTGCACCTTGTACACGCTCTCTGCTTTTTGAACTAGCTTATTGAATTGGCCTGTATAATTTTCCATACACCACATCCAGGCTTATTTAATTAGGTAAAACATTGTGCAAAATGCAGCTGCTCGTGTCAACAAATTTATCTTTCATTGATCTAATTTCAGTTACTGTACTTTTACATCACCATTGCATTTTGTACTGAAATATTAGATAGAACCAGCACACTGACCAATAATAAGAGTCAATAGGACTGTTTGAAGGTAGATGAGGGACAGATTATATAAAAAATGTTTGAATGTGCTGTAGTAATTGAGCTATGCGTGGACACATTTAATTTAGTATTAGTGAACACGAAGGTCTATAATATCTCTGGCTTAAACAACCTTTCCTGAATTCCATCCATTTAATTACTAGTTGGGTTCAGCCAGGAAGTTCCAATACCAGTATTTTACATTATTTTGAAAATGCCCATTAATGCTCTTAGCTTAAATGTTAAAAAAAAAAAAAAAAAACATTTACTTTTACTTTTACTATAGAATTATTATCAGCAGGAGCATGTTTATTATAATGTAAGCAAAATAAATTTGTGTCTATAGTTCATCTTAAATTTCATGCATGCATGACTAATTAATTACAATGCATTTTCCTAAGTACATATATTGTTTTTGAGAAGGTTAATTACAGTTTAAATACATAATTCAAAAACAGTTTTACCTATTCAAGGAGTTTTAATTCTGTGCAGCCAGTTTTGTAATCTGTGCATCATTTTGCTAAATAGCATATATAGATCATTAAGCTCCACTAAAGAAGACAGTTTGGTCAGAAACACTGGGGTTGTTTAACTAAAACTAGAGAGTGCAAAATCTGGTGTACATGTGCATTGAAGCCAATCAGCTTCTAACTTCAGCTTGGGCAATTAAGCTTTGACAATAAATGCTGAAAGCTGACTGAAAAGTGCAAAATCTGCTGCAACTCTGCATAAAAACCAGTTTTAATAAATCAACCCCATTGTTTAAGTCACAGGAAGCATGCTGATTGAAGAGTAAAAAGTAGCAGCACACTGATGAAGTCTTCCTTTGCTCAATCTCCTCCTCATGTCACTATTTCTGTGTCAGCACATGCATTGCAGCTGAGCCTTACTGCCACATAGTGCTGGCCGTCCCTCTCCCGAGGCGGCATCTCACTGTATAGGGGAATGCAGGAAGCTGATATCAAGAAAAAATCAGATACTTACACAAGCTGCACGAAAAAAACACTTGAAGTATATCTAAAGACCAAACTTCTATTTACTTTATTTTTGGATACACCAGAAAATACTTAATACATTGTGTTTTTTGCCATCTGTGTTGTATTTAAAATATTTCTCTTTATTTCCTGTGCTTTGGCCACAACAGGAAATTAAGTGCTGGTTCACACTGCCGCTACCACTAAAGTAGCGTCGCTTCCAGCGCGACTTTGACGCGATTTTGACGCGACTTTGGCGCGACTTTGACGCGACTTTGGCGCGACTTAGCGCGACTTTGACGCGACCTAATCGCGAGGCAACTTTTTATTTGGCCAATCACAATCTGATGTCTTGTGACCTAATTTCCTTTTCCTGTGTTTTTTTTTTACATATTTCCTTTTTCCCATGTGTGCAGTGTTGTGTGTCTCACATAGCTTTGTTTGTCTGTCCAGAAACGTAAAAAAAAAAAAAGAGCTTTTTTCCTATAATTTTTAAGAAGCACATGCCTCCAAAGACACCCAAAAAATGCCCGTAAAATGTCTGCAAGAAAAAAAGCCAGCCGCAGAGAAGCCGTATTCCTGAAAATATAGTAAAAATGCTGTTCTTTAGGGGTTCTGGACATGCTACAGAGCTGAAAATTGACAGGTACACTTTTTAGACCCCCCAGACACTAAATAAAAAAAATGACATGCCTGCCTAAAAAAATGCCCGCTAAATGCCTGCAAGAAAAAAAGACAGCTGGTAAGACACTACAAAAAATTATAAGAAAAATGATTTTTTTTTAGGGGTTCTGGACATGCTACATAGCTGAAACTTGACAGGGACACTTTTTTGACCCCCCAGACACTAAATCCAGAAAATGACATGCCTGCCTAAAAAAATGCCCGCTAAATGTCTGCAAGAAAAAAAGCCAGCCGCAGAGAAGCCGTATTCCTGAAAATATAGTAAAAATGCTGTTTTTTAGGGGTTCTGGACATGCTACAGAGCTGAAAATTGACAGGTACACTTTTTAGACCCCCCAGACACTAAATAAAAAAAATGACATGCCTGCCTAAAAAAATGCCCGCTAAATGCCTGCAAGAAAAAAAGACAGCTGGTAAGACACTACAAAAAATTAAAAGAAAAATGATTTTTTTTAGGGGTTCTGGACATGCTACAGAGCTGAAACTTGACAGGGACACTTTGTAGACCCCCCAGAAACGAAATCCAAAAAATGACATGCCTGCCTAAAAAAATGACCGCTGATGAATGCCTGCAAGTATAAAAGACAACTGGTAAAGACACTACAAAAAATTAAAAGAAAAATGTTTTTTTTTAGGGGTTCTGGACATGCTACAGAGCTGAAACTTGACAGGGACACTTTTTAGACCCCCCAGAAACGAAATCCAAAAAATGACATGCCTGCCTAAAAAAATGCCCGCTAAATGCCTGCAAGAAAAAAAGCCAGCCGCAGAGAAGCCGTATTCCTGAAAATATAGTAAAAATGCTGTTTTTTAGGGGTTCTGGACATGCTACAGAGCTGAAACTTGACAGGGACACTTTTTAGACCCCCCAGAAACGAAATCCCAAAAATGACATGCCTGCTTAAAAAAATGCCCGCTAAATGCCTGCAAGAAAAAAAGACAGCTGGTAAGACACTACAAAAAATTAAAAGAAAAATGATTTTTTTTAGGGGTTCTGGACATGCTACAGAGCTGAAACTTGACAGGGACACTTTGTAGACCCCCCAGAAACGAAATCCAAAAAATGACATGCCTGCCTAAAAAAATGACCGCTGATGAATGCCTGCAAGTATAAAAGACAGCTGGTAAAGACACTACAAAAAATTAAAAGAAAAATGTTTTTTTTTTAGGGGTTCTGGACATGCTACAGAGCTGAAACTTGACAGGGACACTTTTTAGACCCCCCAGAAACGAAATCCAAAAAATGACATGCCTGCCTAAAAAAATGACCGCTAATGCCTGCAAGAAAATTATGCTCTTTTCTTGTTCACTGCCATTTTTTAGCAAAGTCGGATGACAAGTCGGATTACAGGTCGCTTCAATTAAGATAAGGAGGCGACTCCCATTGAAGTATATGGGACAGGTCGGATCACTGGTCGCCTGAAAGTAGTACAGGACCCTTTTCTGAAGTCGGAGCGACCTTAATAGCGGCAATTAAGACGGCACTGATTCATTTACATTGGTTTGGTCATGTCAAGCGACCTGGGGCGACCTGGGGCGACACAAGTCGCCTCGTGAGTCGCCCTAGTGTGAATGGGGGCTAATAGAAAACTCTACAAAATGAAATGTCCCCATTAAAAGATTTCCCACATATCCATTCTAGTGGCAACTCAGAATTATGGAATTTTCTAATACTTTCTTTCTAAGTGATGTTGATTACCAGGTGCCTAACCTAATATGGGTTTTAGTCCCTACTATTCTCTATCCAAAACAAAAAAGTTTTGAGTTTAGATATACCGTATATACTCGAGTATAAGTCGACTCGAATATAAGCCGAGTCCCCTAATTTTACCACAAAAAAGTGGGAAAACTTATTGACTCGAGTATAAGAGTAGGGTGGGAAATGCAGCAGCTACTGGACCCAACTATACAACCACGAGACACAAAACAGGGGCTGCGGGCATGGTACAGGAGATGGCGCAGGTCATGGTATAGGCATGGCACAGGTCATGGTAAGGGCATGGCACAGGTCATGGTACAGGAATGGCACAGGTGATGGTATAGGTGTGGCACAGGTCATGGTACAGGAATGGCACAGGTCATGGTACAGGCATGGCACAGGTCATGGTACAGGAGATGGTATAGGCATAGCACAGGTGATGGTATAGGCATGGCACAGTAGGTACAGGCATGACATAGTATGTACAGGCATGGCACAGTATGTACAGGCATGGCACAGTAGGTATAGGCATGGCACAGTATGTACAGGCATGGCACAGTAGGTATAGACATGGCACAATATGTACAGGCATGGCACAGTAGGTATAGGCATCGTACAGTATGTACAGGCATGGCACAGGAGATGCAGTGCTGCGGGCATGGTGCAGGAGAATGTAGGCTCTGAGGAAGAGGCTAGGCCTCGAAACGCGTTAGCCTTCAAGAATCTAAGGGACTACTCATCCTCGGATACCTTTACTGAGGACTGCGTTCCTTTTGTTACATGCTTTTAACAAGAACTCGTTGTGAGTATTTTTAATCCTATTTTTTAAATAAACCATCTAAATGATAATGCACTAGGCCGGTGCGCCCTTGTGTTTGTTTGTTGTTGCAATGCCCACAGCACTGCATGAGGAAATGCAGGTGCTGTAGAGGAGTCTCCCTTACCTTTCGGTGAGGCGCCTTCAATTTAAAAATGGCGCCGCCCGGCGCCAATACGTCACTGCGAATGCGCCGCTGATGCTCGGGATAGCCCGTACACAATCGGCTATTCCTGGGCATGCGGCACATGCGCGGTGAGACGTCGGCGCCGGGTGGCGCCATTTTTAAAAAGACAGTGACTCGAGTATAAGCTGAGGGGGGCATTTTCAGCATGAAAAAAACATGCTGAAAATCTCGGCTTATACTCGAGTATACACGGTACTTTAGATCAGGGTTTCTCAGCTAGGGTTCCTCCAGAGGCTGCTAGGGGTTTCTTGAGCAATGAGCAATTTCTGCCTCTCAGATAAGTTCCCACTGACACCATTGATCTTTTTAGCTATCTGTAAGGGGGACTTCTTCCCAGTGACTGCAAGTGTAAGGAACATTCTTCCCACTGACCATCACACTAATGTATGATGAGCTGTAGATATAGTCATTTTTTGCAGGGATTCCCTGAGCCCGGAAAGTTTCAAGGGTTCCTCTGTGTTAAAAATATTGAGAAAGGTTGCTTTAGATATACTTGATTTTAATGAATACATAACTGCATTAATTGTTGCATTAATTAACATATCGGTCTAGTGCAGGGGTCTCCAAACTTTCTCAACAAAGGGCCAGTTTACTGTCCTTCAGACTTTAGTGGGGCCAGACTGTGGTCAGTCGGAGACAGTCATACCCAATGCCAGTGGGAGTAAAAAGATTACATAGCACCTTGGGGAGGAATAGTGCCCCATTGCTGGTGTCTGTGGGAGGAATACTGCCTCATCGTTGGTGTTAGTGGGAGGGATAATGCCTCAGTGCTGATTTCAGTGGAAAGAATAGTGCCCTATCTTTGGTATCAGTATGAGATATAGTACCATATTCTTGGTGTCAGTAGAAGGAATTGTGCTCCATCATTGGTATCAGTGGGAGGAATGGTGCCCTATCGTTGGTGTCAGTGGAAGGAATTAGTGCCCCATCATTGGTATCAGTGGAAGATATAATGTAAGGCCCTGTCATTAGTGTCCGTGGAAGGAATAGTGTCCCATCATTGGTGTCAGTTGGCCCCATAAAGGAAAGCAAAGGGCCGCACTAAGCCCAAGGGCCACAGTTTGGATACCACTGCTCTAGAGTGTAGCTTTAAGGCTTTTGCTCTCCACTTAAAGCAGAACTGAACCCTCCAACACACTCCTCTCCTCTAGCAATGTGACATCCAGTGCCTTAACGGCACAGATATCTTCTTCCCAACATATGGGTTTTGGGCCTTTGGCCAAATGACCACGCCAGGATGACATACCTGTAACTGCCTCGCATGCGCACATAATTCATTCATCCTGGCACCAAGGTGTGCCAAGAGCATATACTGAACTGCACATGTGCAGCTCAGTGTGTATTCTAAGGTATGTTGCAAGGAGGAAGGTAAGATTTCTTTATTGCAGAACAGACTTATTATGTCCCTTCTGCAAAAAACATCCTTCCTGTTTACAAGTTTTCAATATCAGAGTGAAATTGTGCTTAAATATGCACTGGCTATGTGATTATGCTTTAATGTGTTAAACGATACTGTACTTTCCTGCTTTCTATATGGCTACAGTGACAAAATTAATTTTCATGTATTGGTGAACCTTTACTGCATGCCCATGTAGAACAATGGCTGTCTGTACAAGCTCCACTCAGGAAGTGAACACTAAGATACTGGCGAGCAGAGTTTTGTGCTGTCACACAGTGCTGCCTTTCATGGTTGCCAAGTCCACTTATTGTTTATATCCGCCTACTGTTTTCCACTTTTTTCCCTGTCTTCTCTTTAGATATTTCTTAGCCTTTCCACATCAAGTGGCATCATTTATTTAGTAAATGTAAACTTAGTCTTTTCCCAGCAAGAAAGAACTGGCCCTATGAATAGATGTCCCGTTCTTTTAATGTCTTTGCTTAGCCAAGGAGACAGAAGTGATGAGAAAGTAAATGAGCAAAAGGTCCAGGAAGGCCCAGAATGTACAAAGGCCTTATGTAACAACAGTGCACAGGGCAGTTATGTGCCGTAACCCAGCGAAACCAGTAATAAATCATCTTTTCTAGGTCTGATCAGACTGTACACAGTTTCAAACTACTACGAATAGCCCATGGTGATGTAGATTGAACTGAAAGGGGTGTAGGGCTAATGTGGTATGCCAGCCAAAACATTTTTTATTATTAGGGTTGGAAAGGTTAGAATCTAATGCACACAAATGTATGTGAGACAGGGTCTGGGCAATCTAATGAAGAGGCTACAAACCCCCAGCACTCTATGCTACGTTAGCTTTTGCTAATTGAATGGTTTGATTTATTTCTTTCATATTTTTTTTTTTTAGTTTTTTCTGTGCTGTTCTTTCCTTTATCTCTTTTTTATGTGTTTTTTCTAAACTTTTATAGTGGGTGTGGAAAATATAAAAAAGCCATTTTAACCAACTATGTACCACTGTATTGTAACTATATCCTGATAAAGCTACGCTTGCACGTAAGTAAAACGCGTTGACGTCACAGACATGTCACGTGACGGCTAGAGTCTATGCCCCCTTGACTCTCTAACTGACAGCAGGAGTTTCCTGGAGCCATTGCCTACCACTGTGTAGGTCCCCGAGGTGGGTTGACATGACCGACGGGCTGACCAGTGAGAACTTGGAGCTGTATCTACCATAGGAGACCGGCAGATGCCATTGGCCAACAACGCAATAGATGCTATGATAGCATAAAGATGGTAAACTCGTGCTGGTGTGGTAAGGTCGGCCCACTCCCTATAAATTGGCTATCTTGACTTCCAAAGCTGGTTTTTATCTGCACCCGAACCCATATGTGGATGTTTATTAGCTAGCTCATCGTAGGTCAATCTTGCTTGCTGTGGAACACTATTGATATGAGTTATGAACTAATGATGATATGCAAGTGGTGAATGGACCTGACATGCTGCTACCTACTGTCATCCATGTAGCCTACAGACTGTCTATGACACCGGTGCTTGTTAACTTGAAGTCCAAACACATTCCATATCTATGGACATAACAGCAGCTTTACCACGTTGGGCAATATAATTGCTATCCATTCACATCTGAGTTTGAATTAACCTTGATCTTCATCCTAGTGGGTCACTGAGCCCTATAATGACAAGTTGATAGACTTGACATGTCAGTGAATACAGCCTGCCTTCCCTCAGAGCTCCAAAGGACATCCCTTTGACCTTATTTCCTTTCCTTTCCCTGGGGCCTATATGTACCATAGACTCCAGCTTTAAACTAGTTGATAAGAATTATGCAGCGGTTGTCCACGCTGGAGTAGTATGCTACATATAAATATGACATCTGGGCGTGTTACCAGAGACATTGTTTTTAATTATTTGGTGATGGGATTGTGGTGTGCTGGCACTGTGTATTAGCTAAATAGAATTTTTGATATGTGATTTTACACATTTTAACTTTTTGATAATAAAATGTATCTTTCTAGCCTCAAAGTAAAAGTCTTGTTTAAAGGGGGGGGGTTAAATGCCACACTAACCACCAATGATTGTAGGATTTTTTTAACAGTATGGTAGATTGTAGAATTGTTTTTGGAGGAAGAGGTTTGAAGTTCCAATGACCACCAATGATTAGGGGATTGTTTTTCTAAAGCTAAATGATGGAAAAATACATGTAAGCAAACCCAAATTTTTGTTAATAATGTATAAACCAAAGAAAGCTATATCTGACTCAAAACAATTGTATGAAATTAATTTGGGTACAGTGTTGCATGAGTAGTTGCCCAACTATCAAAGCACTGAAAACTGAAAAATGGCCTGGTTATTAAGGGATAACAGGGGCTAGTACTCATGATTAAGGGTGTTTAGGGAGCCCGGAAGTAGTAGTTGTCAATCAAGCTATCACAGCACTGAAAACTGAGAATTGCCCTGGTAATGAAGGAATAATAGAGGATAGTCCTCATGGTTAAGGGTGCTTAGGGAACCCAGATGTGAGAGTATTGATTTGTGTGCTGTAATTACTATGATCTCTGTGATCTCTTGTAGTCTCATGCAATATACTGTTATATATAATCTCTTTTACCATCTCCTGTAGTATGTCTGCATTGTTTAAACCATCCACCTTTGTATGCCTTCAGTCTCTGATCATCCCTTGCTGTATGCCTGCTGTTTCTGACAAGCCTTCTGTAGCATTGCACATACTGAATATTATTATTATTATTATGTGATAATTTGATCACCATTGCCCTAGGTAGGTTTGCACTGTAGTAGTCTTAGGAGTGATGAGTGTCAAAAGTGCTTTAGAGTGCGCTATACTTTCAGAGTGCTTTATAACTCGACAGTTTATGCAAAGCCTTTCTCAATAAATTGGAAAACTGTGCAGGATCTCAGTAACTTGGTAGTACTTTTGTAACTAGCAGTATTTTGTGAAGCAGCCTTTCTAGTAATTTTTTTTTTTTTTTTTTTACTAAAGTAGGTTTTGGAGAGTTAGGGGTATAAATTGGATTGTGTGCAGGCAGACTCAAAAGCAGGTTTCTGGTCACAGTAAGGGGTCAGGTGTAGGTGTTAAGAAAGAGACCTGCTATAAGAAATATGCAAAGAGAAGCGGTGAATTGTAATCCATAGAAGCCAGTCAGGTCAAGTTTCAGCAGTTTAATGTAGGTTAGGCTAATAAAAGCAGATTAGAAAATGGTTTCTATGAATCGCTGCGTATTACTGCTCCATGGCACCAAATATAGCCCAAATATTTAGCAAAAAACCCAAGCTCAAGACTTGCAGAGTACTTGTGCAGAAAGGCGTACTCAATGATAGCTGGGAAAACATGTCGCTTGTAGTATTTCTATAGTCTGGATGGGACTTGCTATGTCACTCTAGCAATGCTCAGAACAACCCAGAAAGCATTAATGATTCTGCTTTCATTTATTTATTACATGTGTTTATATAGTGCCAAAAAATATTTTACTCAGAGCTTTAGGCCCCTTTCACACGGGCGATCCGATCTGACCCGCCTGTCAGTTTTTTCAGGCGGACCTGATCGGATGCTCCATGCATCCCTATGGGGCAGCGGATGTCAGCGGAGGCATCTCCGCTGACACCTGCTGCTATCCAATCCGATCCTGTCTGTGAAATCCGGGTGGATGGAAACCCTATTTTTCCATCCGTCTGGAGGGTCAGATCGGATGGGATCGGATGAGAACGGACGGGCGGTCCGTTCTCATCCAATCTCCCCATAGAGGAGAGCGGGGATCTGACAGCTCCTTCTCTGCACACAGAGCGGAGACGGAGCTGTTATCTGCCTGCTCAGCGGGGATTGGCAGATCAATACCCCGCTGAGCAGAACGGACTCTGTCGGGCGGTGCGTCCGTGTGAAAGGGGCCTTACATATTGTACATTCACATCAGTCCCTGCTCTCAAGGAGGTTACAATATAAGGTCCTTATCTCACATATTTACATATACCAAGGCCAAATGTAGACAGTAGTCCATTAACCTACCAGCATGTCTTTAGAGTGTGGGAGGAAACCAGAACACCAGGAAATAACCCAAGACAGCACAGGGAGAACTTCATAAAAGAACCCTGACTGAGATTTGAACTGGGGACCCCAATAAGCCATTGTGCATTGTCTTAGCAAGTCATAAAGTATTGTACAAGGATTATGATTTATCGAATATTACTAATTAGTCTTAGTGTATGAATGGGAGTTAGAGACCTTAGATTGTAAGGTCTTGGGGAGCAGGGACTGATGTGAATTTACAATATACCCTCACTGGTGACTTTATTACGTACACCTGTTCAATTGCTTGGCAAATTGCTAATCAGCCAATCACATGGCAGCAACTCAATGCATTTAGGCATCTGGATGTGGTGAAGACAACTTGCTGAAGTTCAAACCAAGCATCAGATTGGGAAAGAAACAGGATTTAAGTGACTTTGTACACGGCATGATTGTTGGTGCCAGACGGGCTGGTCTGAGTATTTCAAAAACTGCTAATCTACTGGGATTTTCAAGCACAAACATCTCTAAGGTTTACAGAGAATGGTCCGAAAAAGAGAAAAAATCCAGTGAACAGCAGTTGTGTGGAGTTAAAATGCCTTGTTGATGTCAAAAGAGAATGGGCATACTGGTTTGAGATGACAAAAAGGCAACGGTAACTCAAATAACCACTCGTTACAACCAAGGTATGCAGAATACCATCTCTGAACACACAACATATCGAACCTTGAAGCAGATGGGCTACAGCAGCAGAAGACTATACTGCCAGCTATGAACAGGAAACTGAGGCTACAATTCACACAGGCTCACCAAATTTGGACAACAGAAGATTGGAAAAACTTTGCCTGGTCTGATTAGTCTAGATTTCAGCTGTGACATTCAGATGGTGGGGTCGGAATTTGGTGTAAACAACATAAAAGCATGGATCCATCCTGCCTTGTATCAACAGTTCATGCTGATGGTTGTGTAATGGTGTGGGGGATATTTTCTTAGTATACTTTGGGCCCCTTAGTACTAATTGAAGTATTGTTGCTGACCATGTCCATCCCTTTATGACTACAGTGTACCCATCTTCTGATGGCTCCTTCCAGCAGGATAATGCTCGATGTCACAAAGCTCAAACCATCTCACCACTGGTTTCTTTGAACATGACAATGAGGTCACTGTACTCCAATGGCTTCCACAGTCACCAGATCTCAATCCAATAGAGTACCTTTGGGATGTGGTGGGATGGGAGATTTATATCATGGATGTGCAGTGGACAAATCTGCAGCAACTGCGTGATGCTATCATGTCAATATGGACCAAAGTCTCTCAGGAATGTTTCCAACTCCTTGCTGAATCGATGCCATGAAAAATAAAGGCAAAAGGGGGTCCAACCTGGTACTAGCAAGGTGTACCTAATAGTGGCCGGTGAGTGTATATGTAAAGTGCTGTGTAAATTGATAGCGCAAGTACCTGTAATAAATAAATAAAATAAAATGTTGCAATTCAACTGTAGCAGGAGTTACTGGTTACTTGAGGCTTCCCAAAATTGTTCAGGTTGACAAACTATTGTAGCTTTTGTGATATCTCTGGTATGGTACACTTTGCAAGAGATCGATTGGAAAAGAAACTGATCATTTATCAATCAGAATAATTGATCTATAGCTGACAACCTATTTGATCAATATGCCAACACAGGGAAGTGGATTTTGATTGATAGGTAAGATATTATTGTAACTTAAGATAGTAAGTCATTGATTGCATCTTTGTCTCTGTCATGTAATCTCATAACCTGATCAATCACAATACAATCATATTAATTAACCTACTTAAGGACTGGAAGGTTTTACCTCCTTAATGACCAGACCATTTTTTTACAGCACTGCGTTGCTTTAACTGACAATTGCGCAGTCGTGTGATGCTCAACCCAAATAAAATTGATGTCCTTTTTTTCCTCCAAATACAGCTTTCTTTTGGTGGTATTTTAACACCTCTGCGGTTTTTATTTTTTGCACTATAAACAAAAAAAAAAAACAATTCTGAAAAAAAAAACCCCAATATTTTTTACTTTCTGCTATAAAACTTTCCCAATAAAAAAAAAATAAAAAATCTTATTTTTTCATCATTTTAGGCCAATATGTATTCTGCTACATATTTTTGGTAAAAAATCCCATATATTGATTGGTTTGCGCAAAAGTTATCGCAAAAGTTATCGCATGTACAAACTAGGGGAAAGATTTATGTCATTTTTACTGGTAATGGTGGCGATCAGCGATTTTTAGCGGGACTGCAACATTGCGGCGGACAGATCGGACACCTAACTGACATTTTTGACACTTTTGGGGGGACCAGTGACATTACTACAGCAATCAGTGCTATAAATATGCTCTGTTACTGTACTAATGACACTGGCAGGGAAGGGATTGACACCAGGGGCGATCAAAGGGTTAAATGTGTGCCTAGGGGGTCCTTTCTAACTGTGTGGGGGATGGGCTCACTGGATGAACACAGAGACCTGTGTTTCTAAATAGGAGGTGTTCTGTGTTCATCACTCACAGAGCAGCGGACTGCCGTGTTTACATCGGCAAAGCGCTGTTCTGTCTCCACGGGGAGTGATCGCGGGTGCCCGGCGGACATTGTGGACGCTGGACCCGCTGATTGGATCTCCCTCCCTCCTCCCCAATAACTGCTACACAAAGCAACGTACATGTACGTCATTTGGCGTAACAGAGCCGATCTGCTGCAGTAAAACTACGCCGGCTGGTTGGCAAGTGGTTAACAAAGTATCTCAGTTCTACCGACTGATGAAAAATGATTGATAATTTTGCGTACTGGCCAATCAATTCAGTTTGATTGAATCCAATCGAATTTGTGCCTTAATTGTTCAGAAGGGAAGTTATGACTATTTATTTTTTTTCATATTCAGTTGTTTTGATAAAATCGCATATCAATTGGATAAAAAAAAATTGAAGTGTGTATGGCCACCAACAGGGAATTATCATTGTTAAAGTCTTTAAAAGATATAAGAGGTCAGAAGGTGAATCAGGCCTTTACTGTCCATCCATATCTGAAATATCAGGTTTTGGTGAGTGGCCCCTTAATTTTTTTCTTGAACTAAATTTTATTAATAATATTGCTCACCTCCCCGAAGGACAATTGTTCTTTTTCTCCCGGCCCTACCCCCCATACACTTTTCCCCACTCTACACTACCTTTCTGGCCCTTGTTTATCAGTCTACCTTTCCTTCTGTTACATGGTGGGGACCTAAATATCCATATTACCGCACGCCTACACCTCTTACCTCAATGGCCCACATAGCCGCCCCCTACTAAACTAGGTTCATTTAGGCTATTGAACAGGTTCTGGGTTTGTAACTAATGTAACATTATTAAGATTGTAAATTGCCCCTTTGCACTGTACACCTAAATTCTCCGTACTTTGTACTGTACTTTGAAAATGCCAAATAGGTTTTTACTATTATAAAAAAAGATTTAAAATATCCTACACATCAAGTAATCATGTCTCCAGATATTATATGTGACTTCTCAGTCCACTATTTACGTACAGTATATTTATATATATTTCTATATGCACACCAATGTGCTAGGGTAATGGAGTATGCACTGTATCTTTATAGGCCTATGTAGACTAGACTTATGTAAGATAAAGCATGTGAACAGAATAAATCCTTTGGTAAGCTAATGTTGTACTTCTTATCCGATACATGCTTATGAGTGATTCATATATACTCACCTCGGCTGCTCTACTTCTGGAGATGGGCCAACACCTGAGTCTGATCAGTGTCACAGTGCAGCCAGAGGATGTCACTGTGACCACTCACTCCTAGGTGACAAAAGGCTGGAGATACCTACGTGATTGAGAGAAGGTATTGGTTTCAGGGTTTCTTTATAGAGAAGCATTTAAAAAAAAAAATATATATATATATATATATATATATATATATATATATGAAGATAGTGTATTGTTTTTGACAATAACAGTTCATAATTGATGCTATAATTATCACACGTAATGCGCAATTGTCCCTTTATGTTACAAATACTGTAAAACATCTTGATTTTTTTATGTCTAAGTGGATTATTTGTTACTTATATACTGTATATAATATATTCTTTTTTTTACAATTTGACTGAAAGGATGCATGGCTTCAATTTGAGGCCTGCATATATTTTTGTACATGAAAAACAATCACAGTTCAAATATTCAGCGCTGTACAGCTCTGGTCTTTCAGGGCTGTACGCAGGCTAGGGTTCTGGAGCAGACAAGGCCATTTTAATTAATGAATCCTGCTGTTAAGCCTAACTGTAGCCAAACCATTACTTATTTAGTGCTTTAATTATTTGCTTGCTTTTTGTTGCTTTCTTTCTCTCCATTAGAGAGATTTTACTTCAATTCCTGTCCCTGTGACAGCTAGTTAACTAAGATTTTTAAAGAAAGAGACAGACCAACATAACAATTTTTTTCTCACAATAAATATTCCCTGTGTCACTTGCCTTACCTTGTAATGATGGGCTCACATGTTGTGGCTACAGTTTATAGCGGCATGGTCGATTCCCCGATGTCCATGTAATAATTCTGTGAGCTTGTCCCTCAGGACAGACAACTTCTTGTTTCAGGTCTCGCAGGGGGTTGTTTATTAAAGCTGGAGAGTGCAAATTTTGGTTTTATTGACAAAGCTTAATTGACGTTAGAAGCTGATTGGTTAACATGCACAGCCCAGTTTTAGTAAATCAACCCCACAGTGTCCAGTACATGCCTAGCCATTAGTTGCATTTTAAATGTGGATATATTAATGTAATAAAACATTTCTTTCATCTACATGGTGAGCTCCCTGCGTGTCTGTAAATACTCTGCTTGTTGTGTCTTTGTCAGATCTATTTACTGTTTAGTTCTCACCTCAATTAGTACTAGACTGAGAGACACAGGGATTGTGGGATATATAGTTTCTGAACAGGAAATGTCAGTTCTTGGACTACAGGCAGAGGTCATGCATTAACCTGTGCAGGCAGGCATGTCTCATGTTTGAACACAAACAGAAACTTATGTTGCAGAAATGTGAAAATGTACTCTACTATAGACTGTGGGGTTGATTTACTAAAACTGTAAAGTGCAAAATCTGGTGCAGCTCTGCATAGAATTCAATCAGTTTCCAGGTTTCTTTTTGTCAAAGCTTAAATAATCAAGCTGAAGTTAGAAGCTGATTGGCTATCATTTACAGCTGCACCAGACTTTTTACTCCCCAGTTTTTGTGAATTAAACCCTGTGCATCCAGGTCAGCAAATGTCACCATGAAACTACATGGTTCAGTGCACATCTTATGCCAATAAAAACACAAGGTATGCGTAGGAAGATTTATAATGTCTTTAAAGCGGCACTTCAGTCTCTTTTTAAAATTCCTTTCAACAGCATTGTCTCCCACTCTTTAAATACGAATGGATGACAGACATCAAATTTTCTAGCTGCAAATACCTTTTTTTCCCACAGCTTCTGTCCACTTCCTGATTTCCCTGCTTAGGTGAATGACATAAAACATCTGCTCCTGTTGACTCCTGGGACATTTTTGTCGGAAATCCCAGAAGTCCTCAGGCTTTTTTGTGAGCAGAGGGGTGCTGGAGAAGAGTGGAAAAGGGCTGAAGGAGGGCGGAGAAGAGCTGGAAGAGGGGGGAGGATAGGCGAGGATAGGAGGAGACAGGTGGAGGACGGACTCTGATGTTTACTGCGCATGCGCGGACTCGCTTTGTGCCGCTGTGCTGCACATGCATGGATTTTCTATGTATTGCACAAGCATGGATTCATATTGCAGAGAGCTCCCGGAAACTGAGGGTACTGGCTTCAAATGCCCTCAGTTAAAATAACCAACGTGACATATGTTGTCATCTGAGTTACAAACTGTTGTTTATATTGCAGAATGGAGCACTAAGAAATGTAAGTTCAAAAGTGGCATCACCACCGTTTTTAGATGCTGCCTGTATTTATTTTTTTCAAATTTGAGAAATGATTGAAGTTCCTCTTTAAGCTATGGATTTTTATGTCCTTGCACTATGCATATGTTACCCAAGTTCTGGCATATGTTGTTTCATTTTGGTAGAATTCTTTGCAGACGTCTGGAGAAATGCTTAAAGGTATTATTATATTATACAGGATTTATACAATGCCAACAGTTTGCGCAACGCTTTACATTATGAGGGAAGACAATACAGTACAATACAATTCAATACAGGAGGAATTATAGGGCCCTGCTCGTTAGAGCTTACAATCTAGAAGGGAGGGTCGAGTGAAACAAAAGGCAATAACTGTGGGGGGTGAGCTGATGGAGAAAATGGAAATACAGTTGTTAGGTGTGGGTAGGCTTCTCTGAAGAGGAGGGTTTTCAGGGATCCTCTAAAAGCTAATAGAGTAGGAGATAATCGGACAGATTAGGTTAAGGAGTTCCATAGGATTGGAGAGGCTCTGGAAAAGTCCTGGAGGCGAGCATGGGAGGAGGTGACGAGGGAGCTTGAGAGCAGGGGGTTTTAAGAGGAACGAAGGTTTTAAGAGGAACGATTAGGTTGATATTTTGAGACTAGGCTAGTGATGTAGCTAGGGGCTAAATTGTGGATGGGTTTGTAAGTTGTTGTTAGTATTTTGAATTTAATTCGTTGGGTGAGTGGAAGCCAGTGGAGGGATTGACAGAGAGGAGTAGCGGACACTGAGCAATTGGTAAGGTGGATGAGTCTGGCAGCAGCATTCATAATGGATTGAAGGGGGAATAGCCCATGTAGAGGTAAGCCAATGAGAAGGGAATTGCTGTAGTCGAGGCATGAGATGACCAGGGAGTGAACTAGGAGCTTTGTTGTGTCATTGGTTAGAAAGGGGCGTATTTTGGTGATGTTGCGGAGGCTGAGGCGGCAAGATTTGGACAGTGATTGGATGTGGGGCTTGAAGGAGAGTTCAGCGTACAGGACTACACCTAGGACCTTGGCATGCGGGGATGGGCTGATAGTTGTGCCATCGATTTTGACAGAGAGATCAGCGGAAAGGGCACGTGGTGGAGGAAAAATTATAAGTTTGGTTTTGAATAGATTGAGATTGCAGAAGTGGTGTGACATCCAGACTGATATATCTGCTAGTAAATTAGTGATACGTGAGGAGACTGAGGGAATGAGCTGAAGGGTGAATAAATAGATTTGGGTATCGTCAGCCTAGAGATGGTAATGGAAGCCATGGGAGGCTATCAGCTGACCCAGAGAGGAGGTGTAGATTGAAAATAGGAGAGGTCCAAGAACAGAACCTTTGGGGACCCCAACAAAGAAAGGAAGAGGATAGGAGGAAGTAGAATTGTAAGTAACGCTAAAGTTGCGGTTGGATAAGTAGGAAGAGAACCAGTGAAGAGTACAGTCACAGAGACCAAAGGCGTGGAGTTTTTTGAGGAGGAGGGGGTGGCCAACCGTATCAAAGACAGCAGAAAGGTCTTGGAGTAGGAGTACAGAATAGTGTCCATTGGTTTTGACTGTTAGTAAATTGTTTGTTAGTTTTAGGAGAGCAGTTTCTGTGGAGTGTTGAGGCCAAAATCCAGGCTGAAGGGGATCAAGAAAGCTATTCTCGCCAAGGTGGTCGCTTAGTCGGACGTAGACCAGACGTTCAAGAAGTTTGGATAAAAAGGGAAGCAAGAAAATAGGGCATAGGTTGTTAAGATTGGTTGGATCCAGTTAGGACTTTTTTTTAAGGGACTGACTAGTGCGTGTTTTAGAGAGTTGGGGAAGATGCCAGAAGAGAGGGAGAGATTGAAGATGTGGGTTTAAGGGTGTAGAATAGAGCCAGAGGGTGAACGTAGTATTTGCGAGGGAACAGACTCCAGAGGGCAGGTGGTTAGTTGGACGTTAGCAAGTAGTTTAGAAACCTCGTCTTTAGTGGTAGAGTTGAATGAGGGAAGTAGTGATTGTACCTGTGGGCATGAAGTGTAAAGCGTGGAAGTTATCTGAACAGCAGAGATCTCCTCACAAATTGTATCAATACAGTGCAATTATTCGGCCCCCTTGAACTTTTCGACCTTTTGCCACATTTCAGGCTTCAAACATAAAGATATAAAACTGTAATTTTTTGTGATGAATCAACAACAAGTGGGACACAATCATGAAGTGGAACGAAATGTATTGGATATTTCAAACTTTGTTAACAAATAAAAAACTGAAAAATTGGGCGTGCAAAATTATTCAGCCCCTTTACTTTCAGTGCAGCAAACTCTCTCCAGAAGTTCAGTGAGGATCTCTGAATGATCCAATGTTGACCTAAATGACTAATGATGATAAATAGAATCCACCTGTGTGTAATCAAGTCTCCGTATAAATTCACCTGCACTGTGATAGTCTCAGAGGTCCACGTTTAAAGCGCAGAGAGCATCATGAAGAACAAGGAACACACCAGGCAGGTCCGAGATACTGTTGTGGAGAAGTTTAAAGGCAGATTTGGATACAAAATGATTTCCCAAGCTTTAAACATCCCAAGGAGCACTGTGCAAGCGATAATATTGAAATGGAAGGAGTATCAGACCACTGCAAATCTATGAAGACCTGGCCGTCCCTCTAAACTTTCAGCTCATACAAGGAGAAGACTGATCAGAGATGCAGCCAAGAGGCCCATGATCACTCTGGATGAACTGCAGAGATCTACAGCTGAGGTGGGAGACTCTGTCCATAGGACAACAATCATTCGTATACTGCACAAATCTGGCCTTTATGAAAGAGTGGCAAGAAGAAAGCCATTTATTAAAGATATCCATAAAAAGTGTTGTTTAAAGTTTGCCACAAGTCACCTGGGAGACACAGCAAACATGTGGAAGAAGGTGCTCTGGTCAGATGAAACCAAAATCGAACTTTTTGGCAACAATGCAAAACATTATGTTTGACATAAAAGCAACACAGCTCATCACCCTAAACACGCCACCCCACTGTCAAACATGGTGGTGGTGGCAGCATCATGGTTTGGGCCTGCTTTTCTTCAGCAGGGACAAGGAAGATGGTTAAAATTGATGGGAAGATGGATGGAGCCAAATACAGGACCATTCTGGAAGAAAACCTGATGGAGTCTGCAAAAGACCTGAGACTGGGACAGAGATGTGTCTTCCAACAAGACAATGATCCAAAACATAAAGCAAAATCTACAATGGAATGGTTCACAAAGTCAATGGCCAAGTCAAAGTCCAGACCTGAATCCAATCGAGAATCTGTGGAAAGAACTGAAAACTGCTGTTCTCAAACACTCTCCATCCAACCTCACTGAGCTCAAGCTGTTTTGCAATGAGGAATGGGCAAAAATTTCAGTCTCTCGATGTGCAAAACTGATAGAGACATACCCCAATATCCAATAAATTTCATTCCACTTCATGATTGTGTCCCACTTGTTGTTGATTCTTCACAAAAAATTACAGTTTTATATCTTTATGTTTGAAGCCTGAAATGTGGCAAAAGGTCGAAAAGTTCAAGGGGGCCGAATACTTTCGCAGTGCACTGTATATGGTTTGAATTGATTGACGATCTCCTGGGCAGTGAGTGAATTAGTGGGTGGAGGCAGTGGAGGACGAAGTAGATAGTTGAAGGTAGAGAAGGGTTGCCGGGGATAGGATGATAAGTTGTTAATGATAGTGATAAAATAGGTCTGCTTGGCAGTGTGGAGACTGGAATGGTATTTTTGGAGGGCAGATTTAAATTGGTTGAAATCTTTCTGCGACCTAGTCTTACGCCATAGGTGCTCACGAGCACGGCTACACTTTTTCAGACTTCTAGTGTTATCTGTTTGCCAAGGTTGAAGGGGTCGGGGCCTGATTTGATGTGTAGTGAGGGGGGCCAGTGTGACCAGGGAGGCTAAAGTGAAGCGTTGTAGATAGAAGTGGCTTGGTCGGTGCATGACAGGGATGAGATTTTGTCATAGAGGTGGTCGGGAGCAGAGTAGAGAAGAGAAGGGTTGAGACGGTGTAGGTTGCTACGGGTCACTGTAAGGCAGTTGGAGGGAGAGGAGGTGGAGGCGAGGGAGAGTGTGAAAATAATAAGGTAGTGATCAGAGAGAGGGAAAGAATAGTTGGAGAGGTTGCACGAATTGCATAGGTGGGAGAAAACAAGGTCAAGGATATTTCCTTCAGAGTTAGTAGAAGCATGTATCCATTGCTTCAGGTCAAAGGAGGAGATTAGACTGAGGAGTTTGGAAGTTGCAGGAATGTTAGTATTAATAGGGATGTTGAATTTTAGTGTGTCAATTTCAGAAGAGAGAAAGTTGGGTAGCCAGGCAGAGAAGTTGTCAAGAAAGGTTGATATTGGTCCAGGGGGACGGTAGATCACAGCTATCCTCATAGAAACTGGAGAGAAAAGACGAATGCAGTGTGCCTCAGAGTGACAGAGAGGGAGGTGGGTAAAGTACCTGAAAGGTGCGATGTGGATCCCGACACCCCCTCCCTTGCGTCCACTGGGTCTGGGGGAGTGAGTCCAAAGAAGACCACCTTGGGATAGGGCAGTAGAAGATGCAGTGTCAGATTCATGAAGCCAGGTTTCGGTAATGGCGAGTAGATTAAATGAGTTAGTGATAAAGCTGTCATGGAGAGAGGCGAGTTTATTACAGACAGAGCGGACATTCTAAAGGGCGAAAGAGAAAGGGAGTATAGTCTTGGGAAGAAGAGAAATTGGAACTAAATTGTGTTGATTGCGGCTGCAGCCAGAGGGTGCAGGGTAATAGGTGTGTTGAGCACAGGTAAATGATGGAGGCCCAGTATCTGAGTATCTGTCTGCCATTATAGAGATACAGGTCAGAGAGCTCTCAGCATTGTCTGAAGGAGCCTGAAATTGCACCAACGATCCACTAATCATAAGTGCAATGCTTTTCAGACTGAATTGTAAAAAAAAATCAATAAATGCACATTTTTTTAAGATTGCAAAGTCATGTGCATTAAATATTTTTTTTTACTAAAGGTCAACTTAGCCTTTAAAGTGGAACTAAACCCATCGATTTAATTGTTTCCCATGACAATTATATTCAAGGAATGCCTGTTTAAATGTGTAGCATCATAGCAACTACAAATCAAACAGAGGCTAATATGGCTGCTTCCTTGGCTGTAAAGGAGAGGATGGCTTTGTTCCGCTTTAACTCTGGACAAGGGAGCTGTTGCTTAGTGCTTTTTATTTCTACAGATACACATATAAGGACAACAGTAAGCATAACGAAAACTCATTGCTATTGATGTTAGCTCTCCAGACTTGTGAAGTACCATTCTTTGTTTTTATATGTGCATAGAATTGAATATCAGTATACAAATCGTACCTAAGTGTGAAACGGAGGAAGTCCTTAGTTTTCATTTCCTGGCACTCACTTGCTGCTGCCAATCATAACTTCCCAGATATGCAGGAAGCTGTGGGAAAAAAGGGAGCGAGAGCCATGTACAGAAACCAGAAAACTTTAAAAGCAGAAAAAAAGAACAGTGATATTGTAGAAAGAGCACAAAACCATGCTTAGTAACTTACCTATCAGGTCTCATCGTTGAGGGTTGAAACAAACTTTTGCGATCAAGTGAATTGCGGTAATGCATGTTAGGTGCATTAGTGTGTTCTTGAACTTCATTTTGAAGTGCACTGTGAACTAAGGCAATGCACTATTGTGTAATATGGTGTGTTGCGTTGGAAAAAATGCAGCATGTCCATTTTTTTGGTCTGTTCCTGTCCATTTATAGCCCATTCAAAATAAATGGGCTGCCTTAACACAGTGCACATTAACATGTACCACAATGCACGTTATTGCATGTACATTAACACCGCACACAGGAGCAAAAATTGTAACAGCAGTAAGCAGAACTTTTGATGGTTGCCATGGGTTATTGTACCTAAACACACTTTATTGCTTTATGCTCTGCCCTTACACAATCTGCTTGTATAAGCTCATATTATATTACAAATGACCATGATGTGGAAAGGTAGTATTACATACTGTTAGAACCAAAGCCTCTGTTTTCTTCATCTAATCTAGGTCAAGCAGAAGCACTTAAGCCATGTAGCCCTCAATAATCAAAGCATTAGATTATTGGCAACATACATAGTTACACCATTATATAATGGTCATTTTTTGGGCATCTATCCACTGCCATTATAAATGGGATTAAATGAAGAATTATATATATATATATATATATATATATATATATATATATATATATATATATATTTTTTTTTTTTTTTAATGTATACAATATATACTAAAATAGAATAGATTCACTAATTCACTTTCCAGTGATGCACCAGTTAAAGCGGGCTGCTGTCATCTTCTCTCTGGCTACTTCAGGGTGCCAGATTTGCGGCTTCTTGTTTGGTCGGTTGGGGAATGACATTCAGTAGAAGATTTTGGGCAGGCAGATAAGCATTTGTTATTGCAGAAGAGACATTGCATGTCTCTTGTGCAATGAATAGCTGCCTGCTCGCATTTTTTTTTATTTTTTTTATTTTTAGTTAAGCTTAATTCCACTTTAAACACTCATGTTGGCGTTCAGATTTAGTTAAAACCACTGTTGCATTTGTATTGCCGTCTAACTGCAACCATACCGTGGCTTTGGAAAAAAAATCAAAACACAGCACATTTATGAAGCATAGCAATGTGCTTTACAGATGTGCTTAGGACTCAGTTGGCTTCAGCTCTCCAAAAATCAGACTCATATGAACAGCTTCTTTTCCAGTCATGGAGTTCTCACTGCTGCGTAAAGCAGACAAAATTCTATGACATGGATGGGATGTATGTTCCATAAAGTGTAGGCTGTAGTGTGAAGAACACTGCTGTGTATAGCAAATATTGGATCACCTATAGGTGCTATGGCTGAAAGGTTAAGTGTTAAAGGCCCACTTTAGGGATTAGATTTAGTGTTAGGGTGGGAAAGGTTAGGTTAAGAGGTTATTTTAGGGGTTAGTTAGAGATAGGGGGGTTAAAGCCTAGTTTCAGCTTGGGAAACAAAATTCTAAATTGGATTTCCCATCAAGAATCTTCAGCTGCTATAGTCACCTCCTGTCAACCCTGAGACTTACCCAGTTATTGATCCAGCTGTGGTCTTCTGCTGGGTTAAATAACTCCCAGTTGGGCTTTAGGTCTTAAGCCATCACTTATAAAGAAAGGTCTCTAAGGCTGGGTTCACATATGCGCGTCCGCGGGTTTGTGCTTGCTGTCCGGTGCATCCCTGTTTACCGTTTCAGGTGCGATTCAGGTCCGAATTCGTCTGAATTCGCACCTGAACTGGACCCAAAGATGCACAGGACCCTTCTGCAATCCAGACCGCGGCCGTTCCGGACCTGTTTGAACCAGCTCCATTGAGAGCCGGGTCACACTCGCCTGTCATGCAAATTGGATGCAGGGAAATCCGCATCCAATTCGCATATATGTGAACCCAGCCTCAGAGAAGCTGGACTTTTTTGCAGGCAGCAACCACATTTAAGCTGTTATGATATGGGTTGAAATTAAAAGAAAGCTTTTTTTGACTGGTTGCTATAGGTATCAAAGTCTTTACTCCTTTACATGACTCCAACAGAGATTTTTCTCTGTAAAACTGTTTGCCTACAATCTCACAGTATGTTAATCCAAGATCGGGAACTGATATTGTGTAGCTATAATTACCTAAGCCAACTTAAATCTTTGTCTAATTCTAGCCAACAAGTTCACGTGAAACTTCTGAGTAGCTGTGAAAGCCAGAAAGTTTTCTTTTTTTTTACGTAAACTCTGTCTCTCCCGCAGCTATGCTTTCAACACTATGAATAATGTCTGTGTCAGCACAAAAAATAAAGAAGATTCTCTGCATGGTTGAGTGGTGCTGTGTTATACGCTGTTTATCAGTAAATCTATTCAACTTTCATAAAGAAGTAGTCTTGAAGGCAAAAAAACAATCTTTTCTCCAGTGATTTAGCAACAGCAAAATTACTGTTTTACTTTATGTTTTTTGCATTACTATACCAACAAACTTTTTTGCACTTATCTATCTACACTTCATAAAATTAATTTTGGAAAAAAATGTATAAGGCAGTACTAATATACAGTATATAATTACTGGTAGTACTTCTATTTGTACCGTTCCTAATAAATAAATATTGATCTGTAGCTGACCAACAGTTAGTCCTAGGCACATTCGTTTTTGGAAATTATTCTTGTCCTAGGATGTACAAAAGATGGGTGCCAGTGACTTTAGTTAAGGTTTTTGTAGATCTTACTGCATTAGTGCATGGGGAAGAAGTAAGTGATACTTGAAGGTTTCTACATAGAACACATTTTCTGTTCTGTCTCTGTTCTGCACATCGTTCTGAGCTTTCTGAGTCCCTCTCTCACAGAGCAATGCTGGCTGGACACATCAACTTGTAATGTGGCTAAATCAACCAGGGTGCCCAGGCACCCAGGGATGCCTTAAGTTTTCTTTAGGGGTGCCTTGGCAAAATGCCTAAAAATTGCCCAAAAATTGTATACAAGCTGACGTGTGGATAAAGACTCCCTTTTAATTATAACAAAGTCATAGGTTTTCATTGTGCACCATTACAATCTTCTAGTTGCCGGCGTCCTAATGACCAATGGCGTCATCAGTTGATAAGGAGGATGTTGCCTGCATAGCATCCATGTTTGAACCTCCCTTGCCCCTCTCCATTAGCGTTGGGGGTCACATTATTTGAGTGATGGAGAAAAACTGAGGGGGGAAGAGAAACATTGGGATACTATTCACTACCAGTTTGCAAAGGTGTATTTGCTTTGAAAGAATAAATCACTTCTAAATTTGGGTGGCCTACTTGGACTTGTGGATGTTGCTGCATTATGTAAAACTATTAGAATCGTTTTTACATTTTAGAATAGGGTGCCTCGAGACTGTACATCATTTTTAAAGCTTGCCTCGAGATTGTCCATCATTTTTAAAGGGTGCCTTGACTGAAAAATGGTTGAGAAACACTGGGCTAAATGACAGCTGAGGAACACTGGGCTAAATGACAACTGAGGTTCTAGTGTTATCTCAGTCATTATGTTTTAAGGCAGGATATCATGGAGATGTTCTTGTGTTGATGTTACACTCAGTCAGTGAGTCACTCACCTCCTTCATTGTTGGGGACAACCACAGTTGGTTTCCCCCTTGGCTCAATTAGAACATCCATAGCAGCCAGCATCTTGAAAGGGTCCTCCTAGAAAGGGGGGTTTTTGCATCATTCCATATCCCTTGACCCAAAGGCCTGGGAACAAGGTGGTTGTAACAGTTGCTTTCAACCTAGACAAAAGCCCATATAGGAAGACACATGCCAGGAAGTACCTCAAATATGTAAAGCTAAAATCTAGGTATGATCTTTATTGCAAATGTACATTAATCCAGTTTATACCAATATACATATTCATGTTTCATTCTTAGAGACCAATGGAAAAGCTGGCAATCAATGTAGTACACTGCTACTACATTGATAGCTGCAATCTTCCACATTCTGCTGAGTATTGCTGTCATTCACAGAATGCCTTGTATTTATTTTTTAACCACTTAAGCCCCGGAGGATTTGGCTGCTCAAAGACCAGGGCCTATTTTGCGATTTGGCACTGTGTGAATTTAACAGTGCGATTTTTACTTTTTGCGCTATAAACAAAAAAAGAGAGACAATTTTGAAAAAATAACAATATTTTTCACATTTTTTTATATGAAATTCCCCAAAAAAATGTAAAAATCGAAATTTTTTAACATTTTAGGCCAATTTGTTTTCTGCTACATATTTTTGGTGAAAAAATTTGCAATAAGCGTATTTTTATTTTTTTGCAGGACTGCGACATTGCGGCGGACAGATCGGACCCTTGACTGACATTTTTGACACTTTTGGGGGTACCAGTGACATTATTACAGTAATCAGTGCTATAAATATGCACTGTTACTGTAAAAATGACACTGGCAGGGAAGGGATTAACTTTATTGGTAAACAGTGGGTTAAATGTATCCCTAGGGGCGTGATTGTAACTGTGGGGGGGGGGGCATGGCTTGTGATGTAACCACAGAGACATACGATCCTACATAGCAGGATCGTATAGTCTCTGCAGTTACACCAGGGAGAATGACAAGCGGCTTTTTTTACATCAGCTGCCTGCCTTTCTCCCTCCCCAGCGGGAGATCGTGAGTGGCCGGTGGACATCGGAGCCGCTGGTCACTCGCGCGGGGATGTTAGTGAACGAGCGGGGGCGGGAGCGCGCCTCCGGTGGCGCGCGCTCGCCCCCTGGAGGCTCGTGGGTGAGCGACGTAGTCCTACGTGGTGCGGCGGTGGGCAAGTGGTTAATGAATACAAGGTGTTCTCTGATTGGTCAAGGTGGAAAGGAAAGGAGGAACAATGACATCATGATCAAAGTATGCCTTGTATTCATTGAAAAAATACAAGGCATTCTGTGAGCGATCAAGCCATGACTACTACCGTAATTGCCAGCTTCACCACCGTATGAAATATGTTTACTTAAATTGGTGCAAGCTCAGCTTTAATAACTTTCCCAGCATGCATCAGGAAACCCCCAAGTCTACTGATTGACTAGGGCATCAAATAATACAGAATGTCACCTCTAGCACACCCTGTTGGAGCCAACGTAAACAGCAAATTACTGAGATGAATCACTTCATACTTAGAGAACATCCACAGGGATATACAAATAAGCTGACTAAAGCTCTCTGCTTCCTACAATATCACAAAAATACAAAGAGAATGTATACAAATAATATACACTATTTATATTGATGTGGATTAGTCCAATCTGCAGAGAGTCATGTGCCTGAGTATTACCATGAAGATCTGTCTGATCTGATGGAAGATCATGCAATTCAGTAATAGCAGTACTGGTAAAAATACCACTCATGTTCTTACACAGCTGATTTGTATTGTCCAGAAAATAAACTGTATCTCCAGTCCAACTTTTTTTTTTTTTTTTTAAGCTTTGTGGAGTAGCAGTGGAATCACTATTGGTGTGACAGCTTGACCAACTATATTGTAGGGGTGTGGACACCATGGAGGTCCCGCTCTGTATATCTTAACTTCTCTTCCTCAGCTGTTTTTCCAGTGAAGGGCAATGATAGTAGTTATATATTGATTTAATGAAAGCATTGTATCTGAGCTTTTTAATATTACAACTCTTGTGGATTGGATTTATAAGCAGCCTGTTTAATTCTTGATTTAAAAATTTAAACCATTTTCAAAATACACTTGGAATCTAATTGTAATGTAAAAACACTTCTACTTTCCCATTCCCTTACTGCCATAGAAAGCCCTGTTGGTATTTTGCTTCTTTGATGGTGGCTTGTAATTAGTCTTATCCCCCTAACTACACTATAGTTATTACTACTATATTTTTTTACCCAGAAGATCTCGAGGAGATTACGTGTGCGTTATAGGCTTTACAAACAATGGGGTCAAGCCTTGTGCACAATCCCAAAATATAGACGAGAAGTATTTCCAAGAAAAACTTGTTGAGTGTTTTTACACTGAGACTTTAATGAACCCTGAGGTTTATGAATACCTCTCAGAAACATGATAATCTTTTTATTTTCATTAAAGGTCTTAGCTAAGTCGTGGGAACATATTATACAAATAGGCAAGAACAGACATATCTACAGTAGATATAATGTAACAATATATATGGTTATATATAAATATATATTTTATATATACATATATTTAACTGCTTGCCAACCGTGTACTGTATATATATACAGGGGCAATGCGGCTCTCCTGTGAAGAATCATGTACCTGTACGTGATTCTGCACTTTTGGGTCTGGGGCACGCACACGCACCGCCGGGGACCTGCTCCCACTGTTAATGGACAGAGCGGAAGCCAATCAATGGGTCCGGCAGACTTGATGCCTGCCAGTACCTGGCGATCTGTTCTGAAAAAAAGAAACGGCGGTCTGCCTATGTAAACAAGGCAGATCACCATTCTGTGGGAAGAGAAGGTTGTGTTTCTGTGTTCCTGCAAAGCAGGAACATGGATCTCTGCCTTCTCACAGTACAAGCACATCCCCCACAGTTAGCAAGTACTCCCTAGGAACACATTTAACCCTTTGATTGCACTTGATGTTAACCCCTTCCCTGCCAGTGTCATTAGTACAGTGATAGTGCATATTTTTAGCACTGATCACTGTATTGGTGTCACTGGTTCCCCAAAAAAGTGTCAGTGTCAAATTTGTCCGCCACAATGTTGCAGTCCCGTTATACATCACTGATCGCCGTCACTACTAGTAAAAAATAAAAAAAATCCATTAAAATATCCCATTGTTTGTTGTAGGGATTCACCGATCCGATACTAGGATCGGATATCGGCGCCGATATGGCCATAATAGCTGGATCGGGGGATCGGTAAAATTAACAGATCCACAGGCCGATACGGTTTTGCTCTTTACATAGCTGTGAGGGAGCAGAGAACAGCTGTCAAAGAAAAAAATGCCTGTCAGGCTCCTTTCACACGGCCGCTCCGTGTGTCCGCAAATCATCCCATCCGTTTGCGGATGATTTGCGGACATAATGTAAGTGAATGGCACTGCGGGTGTCAGCGGAATACCATCCGCTGACACCCGATTTTCCTCCTTTCAGTTCTGTTCCGTTTTTACAAATGGAACAGAACCCCATTTTTCCTTCCGTGTAAAAAACGGAAAGGAAGGAAAATCGGATGTCAGAGGTGTCATCCGCTGACATCCGCAGTGCCATATACTTACATTATGTCCGCATATCATCCGCAAACGGATGGGATGATATGCGGGCACACGGAGCGGATGACAGAAATGTCATCCGCTCCGTGGAAAAAAAAAAAAAAAAAGTCCCGCAGCGTAGTAGCAAAGTGTATTGCCACAGATGATTGTGAAAGAGAACTGCACAAAGGTGATTCAACCAGAAAAAATGTTATGTTAGTTTGGTTGGAAGATATACCACAGCATTCTAAACAATTAAAGAATAAACTGCAACAATCAAACAGTATCAAATAGTGATAATGTAACAGCTGAACATTTTACTTATTAGGCAGCAAATATTAAATGCCCAAGAGTATACCTCTTACACCTGCTATGGCTAACCCTAACTAGTGAAAGGACCTATAGGTGATCACCGCAGCAACAGTCATTATTCAAAATCACACTTGCTCTAAACCTTCTGCTGGCCAGCTCATTGGGGTCTAAAACCTTGTGCTGGAGCACTCGGGGTACTGGTACTTTAAGAGTCTATGCATGCAATAGATAGGTGTTTCTAGCCAGCAAATCTTTCTCTCTGTTAGTGGCTGCAGTGTTTGGTTGGGCAGCAGCTGATCAATAGTCCTGTATACACAGAGGCTTTCAGTCCATATGCCTGGCAAAAGGACTCTCCTCTTTTTTTCCCTGGTGGTATCCTCAGCATGTGGCTCCTTACTGCACAGCAGGCTCCCCGCTCTCCAGGTCACAGTCTAAGGCTCAAGGATAAGGTCAGCTCTGCTTCCAGCTAAAGGTGTCCAGCTCACTACTCTCACTGCACACATGTGGATTATCATATGTATCTGCCTGGTCTCCCTACAGAGAGAGAGTTCTTCCTCCTTCAACCCAAGAAAATCACTGTTGTCCCTCCTCGTTTATGTCTCTGTCATGGGAGTTGTAGTTTTCTAGCCAGCCTAAGGTACAGTTCAGTCCTGCAAACTAAATTTCCCACAAACCTGCACAATTATCCTCAAAATCTCTCCTTTTAGTTACTATCCCTAGGTGCCCGCTAGTGGATGGAGGCAGAAACAGCATTGGCTGTAACTGTGTAAGAGTCTTTTGTGGACACACGCACACAGAAGCAGCAGCAGCTGATCCTCTCTTTCCATTCTCCTATCTTTTGTGTGGAGGCACCAAAGTGCTTTGAGATAAATCCATGCAAACTCAGAAAATACATCCCCATGTACTGCTAGGCATATTGGTAAACCATTATACTCACCAACTGCTAGCTACAAAAGGATAAATATAAAATATAATAATATTACTGCATACTTACCTGAAAAAAAAAATGTAAATAGGTAAAATATATGGAAAAACGCTTTCATTCTTTTTAAATATTGTCAAAAGTAGGTATTCAGCCAAGTCAAAATTAATGATAAATCCATCTCATCAAATAAAATTAGGCCTGTAAAAATGCATCTAGTTTTTCACTTTTATGAAAGTGTTTCTAAAGTTAATTAAAAAAAATTTAATAAAAAAAAACATGTTACACTTACCTATTCTGTGCAATGGTATTGCACAGAGCAGCCCCAAACCACCTCTTCTGGGGTCCCCCACCGGCACTGCCCACTCCTTTTCTCCATCTGCCCCTATAGCAAACCGCTTGCTGTGGGGGCAGATGTGGGGGCTTGATCCTGAGCTGGACTATGTGCGTCCATAGACACATACAGCACAACTTGGCCCCGCCGCCGCTCCATCTACACAGCAGTTGATTGACATAAATTTTTAAAATGTATATATATACACATAACAGGCATCAGTACAACAGGTGTGGCCTTGAATAGACAAGTAAAACATAGCATGAGGTGTGGCTTACCACAGTGAATATGTTCCAAAAGAAAAAAGTCAACAGTAATTGGTAAAAACCAAGCTAGAGAATTTGCTGACGTTTCAAACATTTAATCAAAAAATGATTGTTACTAGTAGTAGGCGCATCATCCAGATGGCCAGTTACCATCACGACACTAAACAATATTCTTAAAAACAATCCATACACATCCACCACTCAATGGCCTTGTAAACTTTTTTTTTTTTTTTTTTATGAAATTGTTTCTTACTGTGTTTTTTTGCCTCCTTGTAACGTCCTCTGTGAGCTCCTGAATCTCTCAGTTTCCCTTCATGCTTCTGTTTGTGTGGAATAAGCAGTGCATGCTAGGTGTGGTCGTATGCACTGCTCTATACACGCTACAAATCCCATAGTCCACAGACCTACATATAGTGGTACTGTGGATAATAAATATAGCCTCCCTCTAACAGAAGGTTAGATCAAAGCAGAAAAACAAAAAATGAATTTCAGGAGGTTGAGAGTAATAGAAGGCACTTTTTTAAAGTTAAAAATACATACTTGAATAGATTTTCTTTTTTAAGCAGAGTTTAGTGTCACGTTAAGATATATCCCCCTTTGTATCTCTTTTATGCAGGTTTCTTCGTCTTTGTCATACATACCTACCTCTGAGACAGTCAGTATATAGTGAAAATGCTGCTCTCTCAAAGTTGGATACTGGAGCTCCGAAAAGCGGCACTTCCAGTTTGTGCTTTGTTTAGTTCCCAGTAGTTGTCACTAGAATAAGCTGGTTTTCCCATAAAGAATATACTCATTCTGCAGATGACTGCGGGGCACTAAAGAAACATTACATACAGAAGTATCCTCTTTTATTTCCTAGCATCTGGTCCTGTAGTTAGGTCTGGAACACCTCAGCCCATCACACGGAATGATGTAGGTAATGCGTTAATACTCGTGTACAAGAAATCATAGTACGCCAAGGAAATTACACAATCTCTTTTGACGTAACAAAATTAGTGCATTATGTCTGTTCACCAGATAAACATTTACAGAGTGTTGGTGTGTAATTGTTAATTATTGAAGTATACCTGCCACAGTAGAACACAGGGAAAAAATGATAAATTACATAACAGTATGTGCACACATTTCTCAGAAGTGGAAATAAAGAATGAAAGTTGAGTGTATGAGCTTACACTTAATCTTCAGAATGAATGAAAAAGAATAAGTCAGCAACTACAAATACTGTAGCCGCTGACTTTTAATAAAAGGACAATGCCCTGTTAAAGGATCCAACGCTGTCCTCACCCGGGCCGGTTCTTTGCCAGTCTTTGGGTCTCTGGCGCCGGCATGTTTACTAAGGGTAGCCAGCTGTGACTCCTTTGCAGCTTCACAGCCGGCTTCCCACGGCACATGCGTGAACATCTCTGAGCTTTGAGAATGGTCCCGCAGCCTTCTAGGATCTGTGATGTGTTAAGGCAAGGGGGTGGGGCTAGGCGATCCAAGGGGTAGTGGGAGTGGGTACCTGTCAAAACCAGGTACCCACTCCCCCCAAAAGATAAATGTATCCACAAGTGATAGAGGAGGGGGAGGAAGTGGAAAAGTGCAAAATCCCTTTTTGGGTGAAGTTCTGCTTTAATTGTGTCTATAGAAAGTCAGAATGTATTTTCTTGATTAGGGTCCAAAGTTCCCAACATATTTCTACAAAGCAATGAAGGTGCATTTATATGGAATATGTTGTAGTGTCATTTTGTAGATTTAAAGTGTTTTTTGCAAAATTTGTGCTGGAAATGATTATTTTCCTATTGCTCAAATGGATTCAGGTGAAAGAAGTGACAAATCAAAATTACACCCGCAGAATGATACCTTTAGGTTTACAGTATATACCTAATGTAATAGTTGTAAGGTATTTTTTGTTATCTTAAAATATATGTAAACCCAAGAACAAAAATCGAATATATAGTAGCTTACCTGCTCTAAGATGTTGTAGTTGCATTAGTTTTCTTTTTTTTTTTTTTTTTTAAGACTAAGTATTTTAATTATAATAATTGTGCTCTTAGGTTTAGGAATCATTTTAATGTGTGTACACTATGTTGTTAAAGTATTGAGACACCTGCCTTTACACACACATGAACTTTAATGGCATCCCAGTCTTAGTTCGTAGGGTTCAATATTGAGTTGGCCCACCCTTTGCAGCTATAACAGCTTCAACTTATCTGAAAGGCTGTCCACAAGGTTTAGGAGTGTGTCTATGGGATTGTTTGACCGTTTTTCCAGGAGTGCATTTGTGAAGTCAGGCACTAATGTTGATCAAGAAGGCTTGGCTCATAGTCTCCGCTCTAATTCAACCCAAAGGTGTTCTATTGGGTTGTAGTCAGGACTCTCTGCAGACTAGTCAATTTCCTCCACCCCAAACTCACCCCTCCTTGTGTTTATGGACCTTACTTTGTGCATTTGTGCGCAGTCATGTTGGAAAGGGAAGGGAGCCATCCCCAAACTGTTCCCACAAAGCTGGGAGCAAGAAATTGTCCAGACTTTCTTAGTTTGCTGACGCCTTAAGAGTTCCCTTCACTAGAACCAAGGGACCAAGCCCAACCCATGAAAAACAACCCCACACAATAATTCCTCCTCCCCCAAATGATTTGGACCAGTGCACAAAGCAAGGCCCATAAAGACATGAATGAGCAGGTTTGAGGTGGAGGAACTTGACTGGTCTGACTTCAACCCAATAGAACACCTTTGGGATGAATTAGAGTAGAGACTGCTACCCAGGCCTTCTCTTTAACATCAGTACTTGACCTCACAAATGCGCTTCTGGAAGAATGGTCAAACATTCCTATAAACACACTCCTAAACCTTGTGGACAAGCTGGTATAGCTGCAAAGGGTGGGTCAACTCAATATTGAATCCTACAGACTAGGACTGGGATACCATTAAATAATTCAGACCACCCTAACACTAAAATCTGTACATCTACATCTCTTCAGTCCACCCTAACACTAAAATCTCTACATCTATAGACATCCACAATCTAACACTAACCTATCTAGCCCTGTAAAGAAGAAATCAGTATACATACCTTTTCTGAATCTGATCAAGTCCCCACGCTGAGCTGTCAGTGGCAGCTTTGCTGTGGAAGCGGGGTGGAGAGGAGGTAGCCAATAATGGAAGCCCCATAGTAAGTCTATTGGTGACTTCACTTCCCATTAATATCACACCTGTTGTTCGCTGTGTCCTCTGGAGAGCTTCTGCCGCTGGAGACTGCATCAGCTTCAAAAAAGGTATGTTTACTGATTTCTTCTTTACAGGGCTAGATAGGTTAGTGTTAGATCGTGGATGTCTGTGGATGTAGAGGTTTTAGTGTTAGGGTGGACTTATCCTTTAAAGTTCATGTGCGTGTAAATGCAGGCATCCCAATAATTTTGACAATATAGTGTATGTACACAGAAATGCCTGCTGATTCTGCCAGAAATCTTGTTTGCTAAATTCCTCTGTACTGAACTGAAATATTAAACAGAGCTATCTAATGCGAGTTCCCAATGGTAATCGAGATGAGGGGAAGGGGTTTTTGTAGTCCAAATTAGTAGAGCATCTTAAGGTGACAATATTGCTCCTTCATCGATATAGTAAAATGAGTGTACAATGTAACCCTGGGACATGGAAATGTGTTACTGGAAGGATCCCCAGGTGAAAATAAAGGAAAACAAAGCCTGAAGAAATAAAAAAATAATACAGCCTGCCTGGGGGGGGGGGTTGATCTACAACAGCCCCCAGTGGTCCCTTCATCCGGAGTTGTTTCATCAGTTTTGTCTCCGGTGGGGCACCCCGAGGTGGATCTGTTGGTGTCTCAGCTCAACAGAAAGGTGCAGAGGTTTGTGGCTCGGTCACAGGAAATTTTATAAAGTGGATGTGTTGGCATCTGCGGAAGCTTCTTTTGGCCGCAAGGTTTTGCAGGCTGCTGTTGAGAGGACCTGATCCTCTTCGAGGGTGTATTGTTTTTTTCAGGTGAGCTCCAGTAGTTTTGGTTCAGCTTCTGTTGCCTGGTTGGCTACTGTTTAGCCTTGGGAATTTTTTTGCTGTTCCCACCCTTCATGTTTAACACTGCTTTGGGACGTCCCAACGGTTATGAAGATCTGCACAATCAACGGTTATGAAGATCTGAAGCTGTGTCCGTCAATGAACAAAAGAGAAAACTGGATTTCTGACTTACTGTAAAATCCATTTCTCTGATGGTTATTGACGGACACAGCACCCACCCCTTAGCCAGATTTTTGTTTCTGCCTAGTGTCCTACTCTTGTAGGCGGCAGTATAGATCAACGGTTATGAAGATCTGAAGGTGTGTCCATCAATGAACATCAGATAAATGGGTTTTACTGTCAAAAATCCAATTTTTCCCCCATTTTCCTTGGACATGATGGGTATTCAGAGAGAATATAGCTTTCAATGATTCATTTAGCCCCTGTTTCCACCTGTGCGATTTATCAGACTTCGGCCATGCGACAATGCGCAACAAGAGAAATCCCAGTGAATGGAGGCGCTTCCATGTACAGGTGCTTCTTTTGGTGCAGTATAGTGTGTTTTTGGCCTCAATGACTTCAATTAAAGTGCATGACAGACACATGAAAAATGCATAAAAAATTGCACAAGTTGCATCGACGCAAAAGTGTAATCCTAGCCGAAGCTAAGTGAATATTTATTATACAAACAGACATTCTCTAATCCTTAGTACCATAGCCAGTATATGCAGAAGTGCAGTCTTTGACCATGAAAAGTACTCATACACAATTTCATAGGCTAATGCTTGTGATTTATAGTTTTATTTATTTTTTATTTTTAAAGTACAGTAGAATTCTAACACACACATTCCTTAGAGCACCTTGAGGACGTTTAGGCATTTTGGAATGCTTTATGCACACTGCAAACAGAAAGCCCAACAGAATTATTAAACATGAGTGTATATTAGCAGATCATAAAGGGAATAGAGATTGCTGGGTACATTGGGTTCATAAGATATAGTAATAATTGTAATTTGTTTTCTTAGATCTCTTATTTGAAGGGTCAATATACCCAAAAGCTAATATTTCATTTTTATTAAATCATCCCCATCTCAGTTTTAAAGGTAGAACCTTCAGTGTATTTACAGTATGGAGAATCTAGGTAGCAGGGAGCGTCTAGGCTCCAGAGGAGCTGTAATCTCCTGCATTTCTGGAGACAGAGAGAGAAATAGAAAGCCAGTAGGAGTATTAGCCCATCAGTGTTCACCCATAGATTAAACATTGGGTGGAGTGTAATGTCAGTCTAATTATTTATAAGGAACCTGTATAATAATATTAAAGTAGACCTAAACCCAATTACTAAAATCTCATAAAAGCTGTAGCAGTTTAATGTGATTTAATAGGTCGTTTTAAATCTAATTATGAAGCTTCCATTAAAAGAATACCTGGTAATTCCACCCTAAAGGTCCATGTAGAGGCAGTTCCTGTATTATCAGCCTGTCACATGCACCTTTAAAACTATAAGTAGATGTGCCAATACGCGTTGTACAGACATGGTTTTCCATTGTCATTATCACTACAGTGGTCCAAAGCAATGATTTGCAACCAACTCTGGAGTGAGTACATGTGGACAGGTAGGGCTGAGAAGGGCTAAAGGAGACCAAAAGCAATGAGATGCAAAAAAGAATGAAAATGAAGATGGAAAGAATGTGGCAATTGTTTATGATACAAAGTAGATGCCTGAATGTCATTCCTTTAGGATTTAGGTCTACTAAAAGTTGTTTCTGTCACACAGTTCTAAAAAAATATTTTAATGAGTCTAGCAGGATTTGGTGTAGGTTGTATTACATAACATTTTGGAAAGTGCGGTGATTAATAGAAAACCATATGGATTGGCTGCCAAAATATTGGTTGCACCAAACAGCTAAGCTTCATGGTCTTCAATTTTATTGATAGATAGATTAATATATAGTTCTGTGAGCCTTGGTTTTAATGAAATTGTTAAAGTAGAATTAGGCTACGTTTTCACTAGTGCGACACCAAAGTCATGCGATTTACAGTGCGACTTTGATGCAACGTTGAGTGCAATTTTGATCTGACTTGACACATTCTGACTCAAAGTCACATCAAAGTAGTGCAGGCACCTTTTCAACTCTGCAACTTTAAGTCACATAGATGGGAACGGGGTCCATTGAAATCAATGGGCTGTGACTTGTCATGCGACTTTATGTGTCCAAAGTCGCACGACAAGTCGCACTAGTGAAAACAAAGCCTTAAAGGCATATTTTTTTCATTTTGGATAGGGTAAGGGAGGGTTATATTTATCTTTGCCATCTGTGTCCCATTGGGGAGATTTCCCTTCACGTCCTGTCCTAAAACCACAACAGGAAGCAGGAGGAAATCCCTTCAAATGATGGAATCCCTGGTTGTTATCAGACTCACCAGAATTTTTGCCCCCATTGAAAGTTTCCCCTCTATTCCTGTTTTCAGGACAACCCAAAATGTGTGTTTTTCTTTTACTTTCAATGGAAAACAGGACAAATCTAGAGGGTAAATCTCCTTAACAGGGACACAGACAGCAATAAAAACCAATCCCCCTCGGGTCTATTCAAAAATAAAAAAAGTTTTGCCTTTAGTTATACGTTAACATTAAACCTTAAATCTGGGAAGAAATTTGTATTTTTTTGTTAAAAGTTAAATTATTGTCATATCGCAGTTTAGTTAAATGTTTTTATGACACATAAAACTTAAAACACGTCCATTTTGCTTCATGATTTAACTGGAGTTTCTGAGAACACTACAGCCTAAAGGATACACAGGAAAAAATGTTATCGCCTTAAGTAAACACATCCTATTAATAAAATACAACAAGGATAGCATAAACAGAGGACAACATCTAGTTGAGTGATTTGATATTTCAAACTGCTTTTAACCGGAGGCTTGGGCTCTGGAAATTAAAATATATGGTTTTACATTATGACTATGTCAAATCTTTTATGTTATGCGATACATCATTTTTATTCTCTATTTACTTGTAAGAAAAACCTACAGGGTCCAGAAGCCCCCTTAAAGTTTTCAAAGGTAGATTACCTAGGCCTAAAAAAAAAAAAAAAAAAAAAAGAAAATCAGTAGTTTAATAAATCTTAATTTTACTACTGGTATAACGTGACCATGAGACCCCATTCAGACTAGCGCGACTTGTCAGGCGACTTGTCAGCCTGACAAGTCTCGGTCGGTCGCTCGCCATTGAGTAGTACAGGACCCGTTCTAATAGGAGCGAAACAAGTCGCTCCGACTTAGAAAAAGGGTCCTATACTACTTTGGGGCGACCTGGGAGCGACTTGCATAGACTTCCATTATGTGAAGTCCCTGCAAGTCGCGCCGAAGTCGCGGTGCACAGGGTCGCCCCTCGAAGTCGGATCGCCACAGTGTGAACCGGCTCTAAGAGTAAAACTAAGCATACATAAACATATGAGAGATCTGACCCTCCAAAAATGGTTATTCATCAGGAATGCTCATTTACTGTTCAGTACATGCCATTTGAGCTCCGTCTACTAGAACAGGATGCTGCCACATCTACACCAGCTTTTCTCAACCTCTTCAACACAGAGAAACCCTTGAAATAACTCTCTGGTCTCAGGGAACCCCTGCTAAAAGTTACTATATCTACAACTCATGATACATTAGTGTGATGGCCAGTGAAAAAAATATTTATTACATTTGTGGTCGTTGGGAAGAATTACCACCTTAAAGATAGCTAAAAAAAATCAATGGTGTCAATAGAAACTTATCTGATAGGCAAAACATTTCTTATTGCTCAGGGAACCCCCAGCAGCCTCTAGGAACCGTAGGGTTACATGGAACCTTGGTTGAGAAACCCTGCACTACGCTATCAAGAGAGAGCATGGAAGAATAAACATTTCTAACCAGATGGATCTTTCTCCCATACAACCCTTGTCTCCTGACATTATCCTTCCTGGAAATGTGTATACCTCGTATACTATCAAATAATGGAGAGGTGTCAAATCATTATGTCTCAGTGTATGATCAGTATAGTAGCTTTCATGCATCAGTGTAATATTAAAAGTACTTAAAATAGGGCTGGGCAAATTCCAGGAGCCTGGGTTGGACTGACTGGCTCCTGACTTCCATAATAACTTGTCTGCCTTGACTTAAAATGTCCAGTGGCAAAAAAAAAAGAAGAGAAATAATATAAAGTTGAATGCTTACCGGCAGACTTTAAGAGGAATATAGAAGTACTGAAGGTTTTAAGGTAGCTTTGCAGTTCAAAGAGAAGCCAGTCAAGAGAACGAGGCTGCATATTCTTGTAGAGTAAGAGGCAGAGCCAAAGCAAAGGTCACACTCCCAAATGTGTGCTATGTACATGTTTATGACCTGCAAGCAGCATGCCTCAATCATCATGTGATGCATGTCAGTTTTACAGCAATTTGTTTCCCTAATTACAACTTACAAGTCTTGTTAGTTTAGAAGAATTTGTAATGTATCCCCGGGCTTTCTCGTTTCTTTTAAGCAATTTAACAATAATTAACATAGGTTTAATATACTCCTAACTGGCCCATTAGACCCATTCTATTAAAACATGGAAATGGGGCATTAGCTTGCAAAGAAGAGGACAAATGTGTGGTAATTACATAACATTGTAATTAAAGTTGCGCTCAACAAAGAAACTTAACAAGCATATTTGGACTGATTGTTCATTTTGTTTTCAGGTGGCTAAAACTGACCAGCCAGTGAGGGTTTTTGAGAATATCCTTTTTTTCTAAGGTCATCATAACTTCTTTGGTGGTGACTTAGACTAACATGATACTTATTTAGGGCCTGCTCACACTCTGAGATAAAATGTTTGTTTTTTATTGCATAAAAATGCATTAACTTAAAAATAAAACGTTGTTTTCAATGATGCATGTTCAGATACCAGTGATGTATTGCAGTGCATTTGATAAAAAAAAATGTATGTTTTTTTAAATGATAACAATGACACCAGATCAGTGGATGTGCCCAAAAACCCATGGAACATGTTCATTAAGATGTGTTGACCCATGTAAAGTGTGCAATGCACATGAATAGATGGAGTCCCTAAAGTGATTGCAAACCTCTTGAAATCTGAACAAAGCACATCTATTTGTAGTGTTTACTTGTCTCTCTCCAGAGCTCTAAGTGTGGTTTCTCTCTGGTGCTTCATTCCTTTGTTATCAGCATGAGTCACTTCTGACAGGTTTTACCAACACATGAGATAAATTTGTGATGGGGAGGGAGCTCAGCACACATCTTGTCTGTTCAGAACACAGCTCTGCATCCTTCCTTAATTGCTTTGCCGTGTGTGAAGGGGGTGTGTCCCTTTTCTCCAATCAGCTCTCCCACATTTTACAAGAGCTCTAACTGCAGCTCTCCGCTCCCTCCTCTGTGCTACAGACAAAATTAAAAATTATTTTATCTAAATTTAGCACTTTTGAATAGGTGTAGAGAGGAGAAGACTACAGATAAACAAGTAAAACATATGTAGGAAAATGTGTTTAATCTCTGTGTATCATCTAAGGCTGTTCACTTCACTGGGTATATGTAAGGGTTTACAACCATAGGACCTTTGACTAGGACTGTATTACTCATTTAAATTGGGCATGATTTAATTGACTGCCACCAATATAAGTGTTGCTGCCTTTTCTTGGAGTAGTGTATTCAGAAGGGGACAACAAATGTTTGTATACATGAATAGAAGTTAAGGATTGGTCTCTTTCTGTACTGGACTAGAACTAAAAATCAGCCCTCGCCTATAAACCCACCAGACATCTCTGTTCACATGATAACAAATTGCAAAGCTCAGTGGCTCAATGCTAATTATGTACTGCCCACACTATTCAAGTGAGTTATTGCAGCAAGTGTTAGCTAGGATGTTGGCTGCCACGCTTTTTACAGTAAAAGAGGCACATAGGACAAGTAGGAATTTAGGGGGTGAGTATATTGTTTTAATTTTTACCATCGGTAATTTAGTGGTATTCTTTGATGCGATTTACACCACTGGCAGTATTACATTGTTTTTTGCCTAGTGGTAATGTAAACGACTGGATCCTTCACAACCCAACTGAAAGTAAAATGAATCATGGTGATTTATGTTCAAGAAGTCACGCCACTTTGTGATCACAAATTGAAACTCTATAGCACCTTTCCACTGTGGCACTTGATGGCATGGAGAATGTCACTGTAAACACTATATACTATAGATATAAAGCAGGCAAAAGTCACTTAGACATGAAGAACAGTATGGGCTTGAAGCCCAAGAACAGTATGGGCTTGAAGCCCAAGAACAGTATAGGCTTGAAGCACAAGAACAGTATAGGCTTGAAGCACAGCAGAAGCCAATGTGTATAGTACAAGCCCACAACAGTATTATTTCCCCTTGCAAGTCAACAGATACATGACTGAACTGTGCTCTAGTGTCATGGCCTTTGGGACCAAAGATAATGTCACCACAATCTTTAACTACAGTGAGTAGAACCATCCATATATTATTGCTAGGTATATTTGTGATATCAGATGTTGTAATGCTGTTTTTGGGGGTATATTATACTGGAGTCTATTTTCTAGTATTTTCTTCTTTTTATTGTTCTGTGTTATACAAAGTCGTTATTGAATGTAAAAATAGCATTGTTGGCAGCCCATTGTGTATCAGCATGTAGGTTGCTGTAGGTGGTGTGTTATGTAGCACATAATATGCCAAATATTGTAGTGGTTTAGGCTGTCCAATAAATGTTTGCCATTTCGCTTTACTGATTGCTGAATAGTTATCTCTACAGTAGTTGTTCTCTTCCTGTTACCTAACGTTTTAGCAGTAGCTGTCAGTCAATAGTTCAGTAGGTGACACAGTGAAAGTTTTCAGCAAACAAATATTTATCTGATATACTGCTGTGCTGGTTTTATAATGGACTTTAATTGATACTTTCTTGTGTGCTGCTACTGTATCTTAAAATGTTGTTCAGTTAAACAGTTCCTTTGTGAGCTGCTTTTTTGTGCATCATAATGAAAGTGGACCTGAGCTCACTAAGTGAATATTTGCTATGTTATAGGGAATAGCTAGAAGTGTTATTTGTGCCTAAGAAGTGCCCTGAAATATTTACTAGAATTTCTCCTGAAGAGTAGCAGTGCACTACCTGGTACATGAGAATGCCTAGGCACTTCTGTACCTACAGCCTCATAACCAAATATCTGCAGTGTAAGATCTAAGGTACTGTGGCCTCTGACTGCTAGTGTTTAGAGATTTTGGGTGAAATGTATTGATTTACTGCTGTTCACTGTTCTCTTAGCTGAGGCCTTTGGCTAGAGAAAGCAAAACCCTGCCTTTACCAAGATGGCCGCCTCTGTATTGGGACACAGTTTGGAACGGGGCAATGTAAATCAGTAGTGGAGAAAGATCAGCTACAGGGTTTAATGTTGATAAATGTAAAGTTATGCACTTGGGGGCTAAGAATATGCATGCATCATACATACTAGGGGAAGTAGAACTGGGGGAATCCATAGCGGAGAAGGATCTGGGTGTTCTGGTAGATCATAAGCTTAATAATATCATGCAATGCCAAGCTGCTGTTTCCAAAGCAAGCAAAGTCCTTTCTTGTATTAACAGAGGCATGGACTCCAGAGAGAGAGATATAATTTTGCCCCTGTACAAATCATTAGTAAGACCTCATCTGGAATATGCAGTTCAGTTTTGGGCACTAGTTCTTAAAAAGGATACTGGGGAACTAGAGAAAGTGCAGAGAAGGGCAACCAAACTGATAATAGGCATGGAGGACCTCAGCTATGAGAAAAGATTAGAGGAACTGAATTTATTCTCTCTTGAGAAGAGGAGGTTAAGGGAGGATATGATCAACATGTATAAATACATAAGGGGTCCATATAGTGAACTTGGTGTTGAATTTTTCACTTTAAGGTCAACACAGAGAACAAGGGGGCACTCTTTACGTTTAGAGGAGAAATATTTTGTCTCCAAATAAAGAAAGGTTTCTTCACCATAAGAGCTGTGAAAATGTGGAATAAACTCCCTCCAGAGGTGGTTCTGGCTAGCTCACTAGATTGCTTTAAAAAAGGTCTGGATTTTTTCCTAGGTGTGCATAATATAACTGGGTACTAAAAATTTTTTTAGGTAAAGTTGATCCAGGGAATATCCGATTGTCTCTCGGGGGATCAGGAAGGAATTTTTTTCCCCTGCTGTAGCAAATTGGATCATGCTTTGCTGGGGTTTATTTTTGCCTTCCTCTGGATCAACAGCGGGTATAGGATTGTGTATATTGGATTGTATGGTAGGGTTTTCAATACTGTTTTTTTTTTTTTATGGTTGAACCGGATGGACTTGTGTCTTTTTTCAACCTGACTAACTATGTAACTATGTAACCTACAGGCAATACTGGTGACTAATCCTTTGTCCTCTACCTACCTTTTTTTCTGGCATAGCTTTAAGTTAATTTCCTCTTTAGGTTTTGGAGGATAGTATTGTCTTTCCTTGTGAATCCAACAAGTGGCCATTGTTCACTGATATAACATGGTGACTGTTGGCTATGCTGTCATCTTGCTGCAGTAGAAACTTATAGGCTAATAATTGGCAGTACAGTATGTAAGTGATTGGCCTTTTTTAAAGTGTACAGATTGGGGAGAAGTGAGTTGACATTAAACCTTTCCATAAAGAAATATTGAGACTGCCATTACTGACTTCCTTCTGAAAATATGTGGCCTTAATGCTTACCTATTGATTTCAATGCTGTATGGAGATGTCATTATGTCAAACATTGCCACACTCCATGTTTCTCGTTAGAGCATTTTTGAACCATATTTAGCCACTACCATTTTTCCATGCCATGCATCATACATCATTATAGCCCTTTATTATCTTAATAATACACTCCTAATAGTATAGAGTATAGAAAGCCTTTTGAAAAATTATATCTCTGCTACATTTTGGCATTTTTTTAACAAACAGCGATAAATGTTTGAGACATATCAGCCATTCTGGGCAGAGAATTCAAGAGTTGATAGATTGCCAGTATAGGCCTAGCCCCTTCCTTTGGTAGGAAAGGGAACAATGCTTTTGCCTATGACAGGTTCTACTGCACACTAACTGCCACTAACACAGAACAATTTTTGCAAACTTTTGTAAAAATGGAACAGAGATAATGTAACACATTGTCAAACAAAAACCACAATAAGATATCCAAATTAAATCTTACTAATTTACTCTTCCATATTGCTTATAGCATGAGTACAATTATCTGCTGAAAAATTAAATAGACATGTTGATGATTGGCTAGTTCATCCTGGATGCATAGGAGCTAAAATGTAAATACAGTGCGTGGTTTAACTGAATAATTACTAAACGACTGTCCACATTTGTCATTTTTGGTTCATAAGCTTCACAGTTGTGTAGCTATAGGGTTTATTTACTAAATGCAAATCCACTGTGCACTACAAGTTTACTGCTAGTGCACTTGGAAGTGCACTGCAAGTGTACTTGGAGGTGCAGTCACTGTAGATCTGAGGGGGACATGCAAGAAAAATAAAAAAACAGCATTTTTGCTTGCACATGATTGGATGATAGAAATCAGCAAAGCTTCCCCTCATTTCAGTGCTTCGCCCTCAGATCTACAACGACTGCACTTCCAATTGAAATTGCAGTGCACTTGTAGTGCACAGTGGATTTGCCTTTAGTAAATAAACCCCTATGTCATTATAATTGTGTGTGTGTGTGTGTGTGTGTGTGCGTGCGTGTGTGTGTGATGTGCCTTGCGATATTATTTTTTTTTTTTTATTTGTTTCAACTTTGTAAAAAGACTTTAGGATGGCTATTGTCCGATTTAACATGAAAAAGGACATGGGTTGCTTTCTGTCTACTGACTTATAGGGGCAGTCTATTTACAGCTGTCATCTTTCTCCTTGCTTTCCCTAATGAGAAAAATATGTTAATTATTGGTAAGACAATTACACATTCAATGTTGCCTTTTACTGCATATCTTAAAACGCTTAGTTCAGATACCATGCATTTCACACTTTACTACACTACTTTATAGCTTTTAACATTTAACACTTTTTAGTTGTACATTGTCTAGATTTTACATAAAACAAAGCCTAGAACTAGCATCATGATATTTTAACAAGACGTAATAATGCAACAAGGAGATAAAAATGTCACAAGACACCAATCAAATAGGTGTGTTGTGCAAAAATACTTGTAATCTTATGTCTTCTGTATCTAGTATAAAGTATAAACCACAGCACTTTATAGAACAGTCGTGGCTACCCATCATATCAAGCAACTACTGAATATACTTATGGCTGTTAAACAGCTGCACGCGGACATTTGTGATTGGCAAATAAAGAAACCTAGAAGCAGCATGGAAAAAATCTTTCTTCAAAAGCCTGAAGACACTGGAATTGGCTGTCTGGTCTTTTTCTAGTATGGGCAGTGATGTAGACAAGATCTATGATCAGAAGACTTTCACCATGATCATTTGAATAACAGACATACTATTGACGATTTATTTTCTGTCAGTGGCTAGCAAAGGACTTATGCAGTGAGCAATGCCATCCTGCTGTATCAGTACTCTAGTATAAAGCATTTGCTTTACCAGTAGTGTTCTGCATATGCAGAACCATGCCCCTATTGGAATTTTACTCTGTAAGGTCTCATTCGCTTTTGAGTTGAGCATCTTTGGTCTTTTTCTAGCTTTTTTGAGCATTGGTACAGTTGGTACAGTTGTTTTTGCTCTTCTTTGCATGCATTTCAGGCTTGAGCAATGCTTATTTTTAGACAATGGAAATATAGTTGCTAGGCAAGAAATTGCATGTTACATGTGTTTTCCTGTGACTCTGCCCCCCCCAAAAAAGTCCATGTAGTTTTTCAAATGACCAGCATTGAATATAATAGAAATCCTAGGGCCGAGCGTTAAAGCGCTTCTGGCAAAGCTCCAAATCATGTTTTCATTTTTTTATTGTTAGCCTCAAATTGCGTATATGAAGAGCAGCATGATCAACAAACCTGTCCAAATTATTTAGAAAGCATCAGTCAATTTCCTTAATGCCTACCTTTAATTGCTAGATGCATGCTGTAGCTTGATAAAATGCCTGCTAAAGCCTAATAAATGTAAAATACATGCTTTATTTTTGGTCAGAAAATCTATTTTAGGTTCATACAAACATACAGGATCCAGAACTGAACAGATATCCAAAGACCCCTATTGCATATGGTTACAACATTACAAATACTCTATATTCCATTCTAGACCAAAATGAATAAAGTCTCACTTCTCCCCAAAAGTGTAAATCAACCAACTGCAAAAATTAGCATACAAAAGTCAAATACATGCTAAAACTGCACCATTATTGCAGTTACTCATATTGTACTGTTACCTGCCTCCTCAGCCCCAGCTGCAAGTCTAAGTTCTAATTGTTCCTGTGTACACATGTACACTCATTCGCTCTACATTCTACACCAGGGGTAATGAATTAAACTTCACGAATGTCCGATCAGTAAAACCTTCCTCCAGCAAAGTTCTGAATCGCATGTTCTTCCAATCACACAGGTCCTTCACATCACAGCCTCTAATATTACAATCTTGTTCTTACAATAGTGTCCTCTGCCCCTTCACAGTAGTTTTCTGAACCCCCATTCACACCACCACCCCCACAGCGCTGTCCCCCACAGCAGTGTCCTCTGCCCCACATACCCCCCCCCCCCCCCACAAGTAGCCCTTTCTGCTCCCCCCCCCACAGTAGTGTGCTCATCGCATACTAGCTCATTATGAAATACTTACCTTAGAACGAAGCCCCAGTGGAGGCGCCCGCACACTGCTGACGCAGCCGACATGTTAACCTGTCTTCCTTCTGGATTTGCGTCCTCCAGCCATCTGAATGGCCAGAGCCATAATGATGTGACTCCTGCGCATGCACATGGGAGCCGCTGTTCACGACACAGGGCTCTGAAGGAATGGCACGAGCGGCCTTTCCTTCAGAGCACATGCGCCAGTGACGTCACTGGCTGCATGCAAAGTAAATATCCCCCTAAACGGTGCATGTTTAGCAATTATTTACAATACCTATAGGTAAGCCTTATCATTGGCTTACCTATAGGTACGAGATACAGAGGAAGCTTTACTTCCTCTTTAAATGATTTCTATTTTGGAATAGGATGTGATGTTATCCTAGTTAAAAATACAGTTTTATCAGATAAATACAGTTTTTGAGAACCCTAACAATTATCTCCCCTTATTTGGTCCCCTTTGCCATTAAAGCATTTTGTTATATTTCAATAAGTGCAAAACAAATAATTGTTGGTCCTGACAAAAAACAAAGGAGCTTGTAATTTACTGTGTACTCAGCTTCTGCTGCAATCTTAAGCAGCCCTGCTCAGTTTACCTCTGTTAACTTCAAAACACCTTCCACATATGTTATAGGGGTGAGGAAAGGGGGAGGTGTAAGGGAGTAATACAAATCAGGAGAGCAGCCTGGGGTGACAGCATAGCTTCTTCATATGTATACTGGGGATGATTCACTAAAACTGGAAAGTATAAAATCTGGTGCAGGTGTGCATGGCAGCCAATACGCTTTTAACTAACAGCTTTTGTTCAGTTAGGCGTTGACAAAAAACTGGAAGCTGATTGGTTTCTATGAAGAAGTGCACCAGATTTTGCATTCTCTAGTTTTAGTAAATAAACCCTAATGTGATGAGTGAGTGTTGTCACCCAAGGACAGGAAGTGTGTTACTGTCATGATCACCAGGTGACGATGAAAAATAAACGAAAACGAATGCAACCTCCACATCTAAATATATTACATTTTTTTATAGACATTAAAAAATGATTCTAAAAAAGTAAAAGTAGGTTTAATTAATAAATGTGCTTTATTATAATTGACAGGAGAACATCAAAGTATTAATCCCTGTCTAAAGCTATGGCGTCCTGTCTGAGAACAAAGTTCCATCACATGAGATTTTGCCCTTTGTCCAGTTGATGACTTTTATATTTTTAGAGCAATAGATGAGAATGGGGTGTTCTGTTGCTTGAACACATTCAGAGTGTAAATGGCTCATTAACTTACAGAAAAGGTAGTAAAGTGCACGTGGTCTACAAATCAGCTATAGGAGACGTGTGACCAAACGAACTCTTTAATTAGATTGTATGCTACATTTACATAAAGATAACAAGGTAAATACAGGTAGTTTCAGAACAGAGCCGTTTGTTTCTGAAACTTCAAATGTCTTTTGTGGTTTCCCAATGCATTCGAATTTATAATGGCGGTTGATTCACTTTCGTTTTGCAAAGTGTATGTTCACTTTGCAAAGTAAATCCTGGTAAATAAGGTGAACTTGGGTTCTCTTTTAATACCCAATCATAAACAAAGGTACTTGTACAGAAGACAGGATTTTTGCTTGGATATGACTGAGCAGTACAGTGGCACCTACGCCTTGCACCCCTAAGATCTTTGGTTAAAAATCCTAACCGAGCACCTGCATTGAGTATACATAATCTCCCCATGCTTGTGTGGTTTTCCTCCCACATCCCAAAGATGATATACCATTGAGATTGGCTTGGGGACAGGGGCTGATTCGAATGGACAATATGTAAGGCTACATTCACACCTGAGCGTAGCATTTTCACGTGTTTTTTACAGCGATTTTACCGCGATTTACAGGCGTTTTTACAGGCGTTTTTTGTGCAGGCGTTTTTAGATTGAATAGAGACCAATGGAAAATGCCTGTAATCTGCCTCATGTACTTTTGAGCATTTGGCGTTTTGCTCACAGCGTCAAAATGCTCAGATGTGAACAGGGGCCATTGAAATGAATAGGATTTGTCTTGTTGGGCGTTTTGAGAGCTGATCCTAGAGCAGAAAAACTCCCCAAAAACGCCTCAAAACGCCTACATGTGAACGGAGCCTAAAGAGCTGCGTAAATTGTGTAAATTGTACATTATAAATACCTGTAATAATAATAATAATTTGTAAATACAGCTTTACCTTATTTACCAACATTTACTTTTGCACCCTAGTAGTGAACACCCTCTACTACTTTAGTAAATCAACCCTATTAATATTATAAACACTGTGCACACAGATTTTTAAATATCAACGCCTGTTTTCGTGTGTACAAGATTGCCTCTGTTCACCTCTATCAGAATGGTGATTGTCACACATATCCACTTGGCACAGAACAATTGACATACATTGCAGTCTAGAATACTATTCTAATACATAGATGGAACAATATAAAATGAAAAGCTTCATGTTTACAGGTGCACTTATTTTTTATTCTGCACAGGGTCTTGGTTAGGTGAAGAAATTAATATAGAATGAAAGCAACAAATACAAGTACAACAAAATATCGTAATTTTCATGTTTAGTAAAAAAAACAAAAAACAAAAAAAAAAAAAAAAAATGCTGTAACAATTGTTTGCAGTAACCTGTAACAACTGAAATTAAATCATGTTTTGTTATTTTCTGACTCCATATAAAGCATTTTGTAACATGATTGTACAATATACACTATATTTTTCAAAAATTATTATTTTTTTTTTTAAGCTTTACCTAAACTAATGTTTTTTTTTTTTTTTTTAAATTTGGTCTGATTTAGTGATATTATTGGCCAGCTGTTTTCTAACCTGAAAGCTGAGCTAGAATTTTACTTGGTTTTTACTTGCCATGGTATGTAAAACTTAAAGCGTAACTCCACTTTTGTTGAGAAAAAACATTCCCCTCTGGGTGATCTCTGTACATTACAAGGATTTTAACAAACTTGGTTGCAGATTCCTACCTTTTGTTATTCTGAAGAAATCCCTGTTTGTTCCTTTGTGCCTCTGTGCTGAGTGGGTCTAATGGGAGTGGTTTTATAATTATCTATCAGCTGTTGCAGCTGCAGGGCTCTAATATGGAAAGCTGCTGGGCCTGCATCCCTTTCGACATTTTCGTATTGGGAGTATCTCACCAAAAATGAAATTTTTGTTGCAGGGGATTCCAGAAATCTGACTTATATTTTAGGCAGACTTCTGGGAAAATTGGTGAGCCAATCACACAAGCAGGAAAAGTTTTTAGGGTGTGGTCAGTACACATTCTGTGTACAGAACAACTCCAGGTAGCCATATTGCATTGCATATTCAGAAGAATAAAACAGCTGCGGATTGAAAAGGAAAATGTTTTAACAACATTCAATTATAATATGATTTGTGTCGCAATTGTATACCCTATATTGTTTTTTCCTTATTTGCTATTTAAAGTTACCCTTTAACCACTTTACCGCTGCTCACTAGAGCTCTACTGCGGCAAAGTGGCTCTTGTAGGTCTGACGACGTAGACCTACGTCGCCAGACACTCCTCCTTCAGTCACAGCGGGAGTCGGGCCAGGGGAGTATCGGCGGTGATCACCGCCGCTCTTCCCCGATCGTCGGGGAATCGAGTCTGGAGATCCGCCCGCTTGTGTAAACAAAGCGGGTGGATCTCCTAAGTGACAGGCAGGGTCAGATTGCAGGGTTCAGCATAGCTGAACCTGCGATCTGTCCCTGTGTCACTCAGTCACCTCCCCCCACACACGTCAGTAAGCACCAGGAATACATTAACCCCTCCCTCTCCAATAAAATTAACCCCTTCCCTGCCAGTGTCATTTTTACAGTAACAGTGCATATTTATAGCACTGATTATTGTAGTAATGTCACTGGTAACCCCAAAAGTGTCAAAAATGTCAGTCAAGGGTCCGATCTGTCCGCCGCAATGTCGCAGTCCCGCAAAAAAAAAAACGCAGATTGCCGCCATTACTCGTTAAAAAAAAAAAAACACCAAAAACAACAGAAATCTTTCCCTTAGTTAGTAAACGCAATAACTTTTGCGCAAACCAATCAAAATACGCTTATTGCGATTTTTTTCACCAAAAATATGTAGCAGAAAACAAATTGGCCTAAAATGATAAAAAATTTAGATTTTTACATTTTTTGGGGGGGAATTTCATATAAAAAAAATTTGAAAAATATTGTTATTTTTTCAAAATTGTCGCTATTTTTTGGTTTATAGCGCAAAAAGTAAAAATCGCACAGGTGACCAAATACCACCAAAAGAAAGCTCTGTATGTGGGAAAAAAAGGACATACATTTCGTTTGGGTACGGCGTTGCATGACCGCGCAATTGTCAGTTAAAGTCGCACAGTGCCGAATCGCAAAAAGTGGCCTGGACGTAAGACAGCAAAATCCTCCGGTAGTAAAGTGGTTAAAGCTGTTTTGTGAGGATCTTCTAAAAGTCAGGAAGGAAAGACTTCCCTGATTCCAGAACCAAACTAAGTTAAGTTATGAGACTGACTTATTCCATAATGAGAGTATGTGAGCAAACAAGACTCTCTCGAAATAGGCCACCATCAGACCCAGGACTGTCTTGCAAAAGCAGAGAATTTTATGTTTTCTGCATTAGAGAGCTTAAATTTGAGATCTGAACGTTTGAAGCTTCTCCAGGAGTCCAGGACTAAACCCCAGAAATTATGAATCGGTTCCAGGGACGATTACAGAAGTTTCAGGATCTATCAGAATGCTTGTAATATCTGGACAGTTAAGGCCATATTATCTGACAGGGCGTGAGCTCACTGTTCCTTTAACAGGAGACTACCTAAGTATCCCACAATGGTGATGCGACAGGAACACAGCGCAGCGAAGAGGTTGGAGTAAAACGCTTGACACTGTTCTGTCACAAGAACTAGGAAAATAACCTGGTGTAGAGGACCCAAAAGGGCTTAATTGAGATCTGTTAATCTATGCAGAGATACAGCACGGTTGTAGGTAAGAAACTGAGGAGGGGATAGAGAAGCGAAACTCCAGCATCTAGCCCTAGGAAACTACCCCCAAATCAAGACAACTGGAATGCAAGCTGTCCAAGCATCTGCAAAGGATAACAGATGTCCCCCACCTTAGAAAGCCTGGGCTCACCTTCATGTAGAGAAAGGTCTGCCTGAGGGTTTGGTGAACTTTGAGCTCCAGGCCCTGCAGGTGGATGGGGAGCCAAGCTTGGAAAGCTCTGGAAATGAATGTTGCAGGAATGATGAAGCAAAAAGGACTTTTCTTATCTGGCAACAGAGGATGCATCTTCCCAGTCTGAGCCTCTCAGCTTCTGTTGGGTGCACTTGCCACCAGTAGCATTCTTGATAATGGTATTTAGGGTAGATCCGAAGACGTATTGTCTCTCAAAGGCTATGCAGATCAGGTGCTTTTTAGATGTGGATTCCACAGTCCAACACTTAAGTGTCCTTCACATGTGAACTGACAGGAGACCCATGCAGAACAAGAGGGCTTCAACTGCTTATCAACTGGGTCATTAAAGACAGGAGTTCCACACATGACACTTCGTTTATCTGTGTGCACAATTCAAAAATTAGTTTTCAACAGTTTTGGAGTCCTGTGGTTATCTGTTACTACAAGATCTAGGGTTACCTTTAGAGTACCTTGGTTATTAAACGCCTTAAACAGACCATTATTTTAACAAAAATCTTCCTAAGACAGACCATTATTTTAACAAAAATTGTCCTATATGATTATATGCACATATAACATATACAGTATAATGCATATTATTCACCTATAAATTGTGTTGACACCCAAAAGCCCTGAGACTGCTTCTGGGTGCTGCCATCTTGGATGTGATGTCAGCAGCCCCAGAACATTCAGAGCTGTCACTCAAGTGACACTCTATAGTATTCCCTTTTGCGCCTCCCCCAAAATCTAAAAAAAAGGTCATGTTGAGAAGTGAGAGGAGGGTTAGAGGTGGTGAGTGGGCTCAGAGAGTGATTAAAATCTTTCAGAAGAGGGTTATGACGTGCAAGAAGGATGCATATTGCAAGTGCATATAAAAATAATATATGGAAAAGAAAAACATTGCATGTTAGCATTGAAATACTTTCCTTTGTGCTTTGACTTGCAATATGACAGGGTCTCCTCAAGTTGTGATTGGTACCGACAGATATAATAATTCTTGGGAACATTATTGTTAGGTCAGAGTTCCCACATTTCAATCCATAGATAGTCTTATTAATGCAGCAGGATTAGTCTCTGTCCCCCTTTTGTATTCTCAAAAATATGCATGAAAAATCTGGTTGTGCTGAGATCTGGGTTCCCAGGAATTGATCTCACTACCCAAGTACCCTTTACAAATACAAGCCCGATTCCAAAAAAGTTGGAACACTGTACAAATTGTGAATAAAAACAGAATGCAATGATGTGGAAGTTTCAAATTTCAATATTTTATTCAGAATACAACATAGATGACATAGCAAATGTTTAAACTGAGAAAATGTATACTTTTAAGGGGAAAATAAGTTGATTTTAAATTTAATGGCATCAACACATCTCAAAAAAGTTGGGACAAGGCCATGTTTACCACTGTGTGGCCTCCCCTCTTCTTTTTATAACAGTCTGCAAACATCTGGGGACTGAGGAGACAAGTTGCTCAAGTTTAGGAATAGGAATGTTGTCCCATTCTTGTCTAATGCAGGCTTTTAGTTGCTCAACTTCTTAGGTCTTCTTTGCTGCATCTTCCTCTTTACGATTTGCCAAATGTTTTCTATGGGTGAAATATCTGGACTGCAGGCTGGCCATTTCAGTATCCAGATCCTTCTTCAATGCAGCCATGATGTTGTAATTGATGCAGTATGTGGTCTGGCATTGTCAAGTTGTAAAATGCAAGGTCTTCCCTGAAAGAGACAACGTCTGGATGGGAGCATATGTTGTTCTAGAACTTGGATATACCTTTCAGCATTAATGGTGCCTTTCCAGATGTGTAAGCTGCCCATGCCACACGCACTCATGCAACCCCATACCATCAGAGATGCAGGGTTCTAAACTGAGCGCTGTTAACAACTTGGGTTGTCCTTGTCCTCTTTAGTCTGGATGACATGTCATCCCAGTTTTCCAAAAAGAACTTCAAATTTTGATTTGTCTGACCACAGAACAGTTTTCCACTTTGCCACAGTTCATTTTAAATGAGCCTTGGCCCAGAGAAAACGCCTGCGCTTCTGGATCATGTTTAGATATGGCTTCTTTTTTGGCCTATAGAGTTTTAGCCGGCAACAGCGAATGGCACGATGGACTGTGTTTACCGACAATGTTTTCTGGAAGTTTTCCTGAGTCCATGTTGTGATTTCCATTACAGTAGTATTCCTGTATGTGATGCAGTGCCGTCTAAGGGGCCAAAGATCACAGGCATCCAGTATGGTTTTCCGGCTTTGACCCTTACATACAGAGATTGTTCCAGATTCTCTGAATCTTTGGATGATGTTATGCACTGTAGATGATGATAACTTCTAACTCTTTGCAATTTTTCTCTGAGAAACTCCTTTCTGATATTGCTCCACTATTTTTCGCCGCAGCGTTGGGGGAATTGGTGATCCTCTGCCCATCTTGACTTCTGAGAGACACTGCCACTCTGAGAGGCTCTTTTTATACCCAATCATGTTGCCAATTGACCTAATAAGTTGCAAATTGGTCCTCCAGCTTTTCCTTAATTGTACATTTAACTTTTCCGGCCTCTTATTGCTACCTGTCCCAACTTTTTTGGAATGTGTAGCTCTCATGAAATACAAAATGAGCCAATATTTGGCATGACATTTCAAAATGTCTCACTTTCAACATTTGATATATTATCTATATATAGATAATGAATAAAATATAAGTTTATGAGATTTGTAAATTAGTCCATTCCTTTTTTACTCACAATTTGTACAGTGTCCCAACTTTTTTGGAATTGGGTTGTAAGAAGCCAGCAGAAGACTGATCTTAACACAAGGATTAACTCGATTTGGCTAGAGATATGATCCACATATTTTCTCTCTGTATTGCTCATGATCATATAATGCTATTAAACTGAAGAACATAGTTAGGTGTCCTGTAAAACTGAACATCATACAGAGTTTCAATGTCTAAATTCAAACTTCAGTAGTTAAATGTTTTGTGGCATCTTGTAAACCTTAAAAAATATGATCACCGTAGTCATAAATAAATCTTTACAGATGTCAAAAAGAAACTAAAATGACAAGCTTCTTTTCAAAGGTATTTGATTGGCTACATCAGGTATAATAAACCAGTGAAACCAAACCTCACATGTAGCAAGTATAATAAGAATGTTTGCCAAAGGTTGAGTTTTAAGGTTTGATCTGTTCTGAAGACTGCACTTACATTTTAAAGGTTTAAGTACTAAATACCTCTGGCATATATATATATATATATGTACTGTATATCTGAAACAATCCGAAACTATAATTTAAAAGAATGAAGCTGCCAGGACTTGGTTATATTTTAGCCCTGCAATCTTAAGACCTGTAAGTAACATACCACTTTAAACAGACTCTATCTAGATACATTTCTGTTTCTTTACTATAAAATATGTTCTTTAGTATCTTGGTATCTCATATAGATAATATTTCAGGTGATATTTCACTTACAGGTGAACAATGCAGCAGGGACAGTGCATCCTCCTTTATTGACCACAGTAGGTTTGTTTGAAGACCTTGAAACTCAAGCATAAAGATCTCAATATCCAGGTGCCTAAGGCAGGCCATAGATAATGCAACCACGGGTTGCAGGAAAAAAAGTTGCTTGATTCCCCCATCAGCACAGTAAATGTTAATGAGGGAATCCCCCCACAGAGCTATAGTGTTCTCTTGGCAGGGGGCACAGGGAGCCGTCCCTGCCGGGAGAACACAGTGATTATTGCTAGAGGCTATAGCCGCTGGCAATAATGGCATGCTAGAAATCTGACATGCTGGTTGTACCCAAGTCGATTAATGGATTGACTTGGGTACAATCAGCCTGCCCATACACAAATTGAATCTCGGCAGGTCCCTGCTGAACTGGCAGAAATTCAAACCATCTTAAGGGACAAAAGAAACTTATTTTAGATCAGAAATTGGAAATATTAGTTGAACTGACACTATAATGTAGGGGAAGTATAATTAAAAAAAAATGTACATTGAACTTTTTTTAAAAGATCCTGCGATATCTTGCCAGATTTAACAAAAACATTTTATAATACAATGAGAGTCATTTTTCAAAACTGGAGCAGACACAAAAGTGGTTGTCAAAAGCAACCACTCAGCTTCTATCTTCAGCTTGTTTGGCTAAGCTTTGGAAATGAAAGATAGAAGCTGATTGGTTGCCATGCACAGTTTCTTCAGCTTTTGGCTGCTCCTGTGTTCATAAATTCCTTTCAGAGTTTCTGAAAGCATAAAGATCTTAATTAAATGAGAAATTTTATGATATAGCTTTATTGTCTCTAACTATTAAAATGATGAATAGGTGTTCTGTAATATTGACATATTGTTGCATGCTCATGCATTGTTAATATATAATGAATGTTCTAAGCCATTGTTATATGTCTGTTATAAACCCATCTAAGGAGGAATTTGTAGCAAGTTTGCTGTACTAATAATGTACTGGCATTTCTAAATACACGTGAAATGTATGCAGAAAATTTCTGAGATTGGTAAAATGATGTAGCTATTACTGGTAAAGAAAAGTTTCAATCTTTTCAAGAAATGATAGTCTTTTAAACATATTGGCTAAACAAATGTCCGCTGTCAGCTGTGCTGAAATTGACCTCAAGCTGTTTTTCAGGTGCATTGATGCTTAACATAATGTATTCTGTCCTAGTCTTCATGTAAAATGCAGACTGTCTCGTGTTAAACATTGCCTTGTTGGTAATAAGTCCCTAAACCTTCAAACCAATGACTATGGCATGTTTTAGATGGGAGGGTGGAGAATCTGTAAATGGATGCTCCTATCCAGTATTGTTGCCCAAGCTGGTTTGGTTTAGACTGGTTCCCTGCCATATAAATATTAAAGTTTGCCTACCTTAGCTTATTAGGGTGGTAAAATTGTCTGAAAATACTGTATTGTAGTCCTGCCTACTCAAGAGACTCCGTAAAGAGTTTAGAGCTTCAGAGACAACTCCAGCAGATCTAGTTGACTATCAACAGGGATTATGTCTTCTGATCAAGAAAGTTTGGAGAACACGCTGAATGCTAGTAGGAGCAAACAGCGGGCTCCAAGTCGTAATTCAGTTATTATCAACCAGGCTGTTAATCAAAGTATTTTCACCTCTACAGTCTCCCCGGCTGCAGAACGCATTCGTTTTATGCTGGGTGAAGAGGATGAAGGCCCAGCACCCCCTCAGCTCTTCACTGAGCTTGATGAGTTACTACTGTCTGTGGATGGTCAAGAAATGGAATGGAAGGAGACAGCCAGGTGAGACCTAATAACTTTATATATCCATTGTTTCAAATATTCTGAGCTATACTGATTGCTGCATACAGAAGAGTCCTTCAGTCTTTTAGATTTACTTTATTGCATTTGCTGATGTAATTGAACTGAAGCAATAATTTATTTGAGATGTACAGTAAATGGTCTAGTACATTTCATAATGGCGATTACAATCTAATATTAGAATACCTTCATCATTTATTTTCCTCCTATGCTGTTAAATTTGAAGTGTAAGAGAGAAATTAAAATGACTTCATGATCAAAGTGTCTAAAGTAGAAGCATTTGTATTTCTTTCTTTTTTTTTTTTTAATAATCTTTATGTAAACATTGATAGAACAGATGAGCCCTACAGTTTCCAGTTTTTCACATTTGGCACAAAGTGCCCATGTCCCAGTCACACACACAACAGTGTAATGATCCAAAAGCAGCATGTGACACATTTGTCACTATCCACAAAGAGTATCAATATAGACACTGCTGCATTTCATACAATGCTTCACCACCTGCCTCTGTTCCAGCTTTTAGCTCCAGACATGTGGAATCTGGTTGTTTGTTAAGGGCAAGCAGTTTTCTGGAAAATTTTAATCAAAAGGACTTGAGTTATAGTAAACATCTAAAACAGAAATACCCAAAGTTCCAGAAGTTCACCGGTGTTTTTTTGGTGTTAATGGAACTTGTGGTGTATTTTATTTATATCTGTTCATTTATATTCGCTTCATTTTACACTATCAACAAAAGTTGCCATTTGCAAGATCCAAATAAGTGATCCTCTTTAGGTCTCACGGCTATCACCGGGTGAAGTGAGAGTGACATGTGCAGCCAGTATATCAATTTGCAGCCAGCAGCGACTGTGCACATGGTAATATGTCATGTTGATTTCATACACTGGTTGGGTCATCGGGCAGCTGCTATCTAAGGCAAACTACCGTGGTTTGTAATTCCATCTGAGAATTATTTGTTAATGCCTTGGCAGCCAAATGTGGTCTCGTTGCCCTTCAGACCCCTGTACTACACCAAGCGCAAAGACAAGTTATTTGATTGCTAATCACATTCCAAGCCCTTAATGTCATGAAGAATGCTGAGGACTTTTGTCTATAGTAGGCACTGTACAGTTTAAACTTTACATTACAGCAAAGCACAAAAGCAAATGAATATTACTGAGAGAAACATGCATTCAAGATACAGTATGTCTGAATTGCTTCCTATTTGTTAGTAAATCTGCCTACCATATGCTATATACATATATACACTATATTGTCAAAAGTATTGGGACATCTGCCTTTACACGCACATGAACTTTAATGACACCCCAGTCTTAGTCTGTAGGGTTCAATATTGAGTTGGCCCACCCTTTGCAGCTATAACAGCTTCAACTCTTCTGGGAAGGCTGTCCACAAGGTTTAGGAGTGTGTCTATGGGAATGTTTGACCATTCTTCCAGAAGCGCATATGTGAGGTCAGGCACTGATGCTGGACAAAAAGGCCTGGCTCGCAGTCTCAGCTCTAATTAATTCCAATGGGGTTCTGTTGGGTTGAGGTCAGGACTCTGTGCAGGTCAGTCAAGTTCCTACGCCCCAAACTCACTCATCCATGTTTTTTACAGACCTTGCTTTGTGCACTTGTCCAAATCATTTGGTGGAGGGGGGATTATGGTGTGGAGTTGTTTTTCAGGGGTTGGGTTTGGCCTCTTAGTTCCACTGAAGGGACATCTTTAGGCATCAGCATACCAAGACATTTTGGACAATTTCATGCTTTCAACTTTGTGGGAACAGTTTGGAGTTTGCCCTTCCTGTTCCAACTTGACTGCGCACCAGTGCACAATGCAGGGTCCATAAAGACATGGATGCATTTTGGATGGTGGAACTTGACTGACCTGCACAAAGTCCTGACCTGAACCTGATAGAACACCTTTGGGATGAGTTAGAGTGGAGACTGTGAGCCAGATCTTCTCACCCAACATCAATGCCTAACCTCACAAATGCCCTTCTGGAAGAATGATCAAACACTCCTAAACCTTGTGGACAGCCTTCCCAGAAGAGCTGAAGCTGTTATAGCTGCAAAGGGTGGGCCAACTCAATATTGAACCCTACGGACTAAAACTGGGATGCGTGTAAAGACAGGGGTCCCAATACTTTTGACATTATTATATATATATATATATATATATATATATATATATATATATATATATTTTTTTTTTTTTTACAAATGGTACAAATTTATGTACTAATTATATTCGTTGATATCTCGTGTCAGACTTAAAGCTGAAGTCTAGGTGTGATCTTCAGTGAGTTATGTTAGTCCAGCTTGGATCAATGTAAGCATGCATACCTCATACTGAAAGGAGCACAGGGGAAGCTGACAATCACTTTGATAGTTGCTGTTCATACAGTGATCACCGCAATCTTCTGGGTCCTGTGGCAAGTGACTGCCCTTCTCCATCCATCCATCCTGGACCAATGTAATTAAACAATAGAGTTCATACCCAGTCTTCGACTTTAATATAATAAAAGTTTTACTGCTTACATATCTTCAGAGGTTTATATGATATACACAGTTCTGGACTTTGTACCACAATGTGGACATAACTTATGTTGTTAGGATAATTTCAGCAGCCATTTTAGTTATTCCTAATTTCCAATATGCCCTATCCTTTTTTAGACTTGTATATCTTTTTCCGTTATCTTTGATTTTCCTGTTAATTGGGTAGAATATCATAAATGAAATGCTTCCTTGCATTCGCTGCTTCTCTTTTGGGATAACTGCGAAGTGCCGTTTTCTGTATCATATTTATATAACTGTCATTTACAGTCAGGCTTATGAGATGCTAGCAGTCTTTTTGTCCCTACATATGGGGGTTCTGTCTGTAACAGAAAGGTATCTTATGACAGACAGAAAAAATCTAAAAAAAGCAGGTAGGATGGAAGGAGATGGCACAAGGAAAAATGATGTAAAAATTTAAGTAAAGAGGAGCTTCACTCCCCTGATATTCTCGTCCTGCCGCTCCTATTTTTCTTCCCCATGTTCAAATATCCAACATCTACGTAGATGGACTGCAAGTTCCTGCCAGATCTCTGTGACCTGGTAGAGACCTGCAGCACATCTGCACACATGAGGGGATCCAAACATGCACACACAACACTGGTTTCTGGGAGCTTGTAGATACCATGTAGATATGCTGCTAGTCTCTGCCACTTGCCAAATACCTAGCAGAGAGCAGCACCATGTCTACACATATATGGAATGCTGTGACGTCCAGGCACTGATTAGAAAATGTGCCCTCATATATCTGTCATTACAGCTTCTTTAAATGTAACTAAAAAAAGTGGGGAACACACTGAAACCTTATTTCCCATGTTAAGATATCCACCCAACTGCAACTTACAGTAGCAGGAGAAGATTTTTATTAGTACTGCTGCAAATACATTACCCTTTTCTGTTATATCCGGACATTATTTGGCCATAAAGATCAGGATTATGAAACTTGACAAACTATAGATCCTGTAATTATTGTCTCCCATGGATTGCTTAGAGAGCTTGCTCAGTCAGTATGCAGTAACGGTGCACAGACAGCTGCCCTGTAAGGAAGGGAGGATTTATTGGTCACATCCTTTTCCATTCTTTATGCACACTGAAATAACATTAGTAGAGTCATAGATTTTCTTATTTAACAACAAAAGTTAATATTATGTTACTTTATCAAACCGAAAAAAACAAACAAAAAAAAAACCAGATTAATTCTCATCTAAGATTCATTTGGGTTATGAATAGTGTTGAGCGAACACGGACTGTATTATTCGTGTTCGTACCGAATAATTGGATTTTTTTTACCCGAACACGGACACGGACACTTTACTGTATGTTCGGGTAAAAATCCGTGTTCGGTCGTTTTATTTCCGGGTTTTGCATGCTTTGGCGCTCTTTTCATGGCGGGCTTTCAACAGCCAATCAACAATCGTTTAACTGGTGTGCCTTAAGCCATCCCAGCCATGCCTGCAAATGTCTTAGTAGCTGTGATTGGCCGTCTGAAGCATGTGACCAAGTCTTTATAAGTTCGAGGCAGCCGCCGCAGCAGCGTCATTCTGCTGCTTAGCTAAGGGACAGAGCACACATCAATGTGCTGGCTGCTGATTAGGGAAAGATAGGCAGGAAAAAACCATTTGTGTCCGGATAGAATTGAGGGACAGGTCGGAGTGTTTAGGCAGGGCGAGTTGTAGGCATTTTAGGGATAGAGTCTGCTGAATTATAGGGTCAGTGTCTTCTACAAACTACAATCGATATTGCTGTGTGGGGGGTGGGGTGAATCTGCACTCAATCCTGATCTACGATCTCTTCTCAATCCTGTTAGGGACAGAGTCTGCTGAATTTTAGGGAAACTGTGTTCTACAAACTACAATCGATATTGCTGTGTGGTGTGGGATTGGAGATAGGCAGGTGTCAGTGATCCACATCCATTTTTCTGTGTGTGAGCTGCAGTGAACACAATCTTTTTGGGCTGCAGTGAACACAATCTTTTTGGGCTGCAGTGAACACAATCTTTTTGGGCTGCAGTGAACACAATCTTTTTGGGCTGCAGTGAACACAATCTTTTTGGGCTGCAGTGAACACAATCTTTTTGGGGTGCAGTGAACAAAATCTTTTTGGGGTGCAGTGAACACAATCCTTTTTGGTGTGCAGTGAACACAATCTTTGTGGGGTGCAGTGAACAAAATCCTTTGTGGGGTGCAGTGAACACAATCTTTTTGGGGTGCAGTGAACAAAATCCTTTTTGGGGTGCAGTGAACAACATCCTTTTTGGGGTGCAGTGAACACAATCTTTTTGGGGTGCAGTGAACAAAATCCTTTGTGGGGTGCAGTGAACACAATCTTTTTGGGGTGCAGTGAACACAATCTTTTTGGGGTGGAGTGAACAACATCCTTTTTGGGGTGCAGTGAACAAAATCCTTTTTGGGGTGCAGTGAACAAAATCATTTTTGGGGTGCAGTGAACACAATCTTTTTGGGGTGCAGTGAACACAATCTTTGTGGGGTGCAGTGAACACAATCTTTTTGGGGTGGAGTGAACAACATCCTTTTTGGGGTGCAGTGAACAACATCCTTTTTGGGGTGCAGTGAACACAATCTTTTTGGGGTGCAGTGAACACAATCTTTGTGGGGTACAGTGAACAGAATCTTTGTGGGGTGCAGTGAACACAATCTTTGGGGGGTACAGTGAACACAATCTTTTTGGGGTGCAGTGAACACAATCTTTGTGGGGTGCAGTGAACACAATCTTTTTGGGGTGGAGTGAACAAAATCATTTTTGGGGTGCAGTGAACAACATCCTTTTTGGGGTGCAGTGATCAAAATCCTTTTTGGGGTGCAGTGAACACAATCTTTTTGGGGTGCAGTGAACAAAATCCTTTGTGGGGTGCAGTGAACAGAATCTTTGTGGGGTGCAGTGAACACAATCTTTGGGGGGGTACAGTGAACACAATCTTTTTGGGGTGCAGTGAACACAATCTTTGTGGGGTACAGTGAACAGAATCTTTGTGGGGTGCAGTGAACACAATCTTTGGGGGGTACAGTGAACACAATCTTTTTGGGGTGCAGTGAACACAATCTTTGGGGGGTACAGTGAACACAATCTTTTTGGGGTGCAGTGAACACAATCTTTGTGGGGTGCAGTGAACACAATCTTTGGGGGGGTACAGTGAACACAATCTTTTTGGGGTGCAGTGAACAACATCCTTTTAGGGTGCAGTGAACACAATCTTTGTGGGGTGCAGTGAACAACATCCTTTTGGGTGCAGTGAACACAATCTTTGTGGGGTACAGTGAACAGAATCTTTGTGGGGTGCAGTGAACACAATCTTTGGGGGGTACAGTGAACACAATCTTTGTGAGGTGCAGTGAACACAATCTTTGTGGGGTGCAGTGAACACAATCATTGTGGGGTGCAGTGAACTCAATCTTTGTGGGGTACAGTGAACACAATCTCATACTTCTGAAGATTTGAGGGTGCTGCCTGTTCCATACTCCCCCTACTCCTCATCTAGCCTTTTAGGGGTACAAACAATAGTAATTGGGGCCTAGTGTGGTTGTGTACGTGTGATATACATACACTTTTTTTGGATCATATTTTCTATTCCGCTATTTAATCAAAAACCTTTGGGGATCAGTTAAATTGGGGGATAGTCTGTGTTGGTACGTGTGAGAGAGATCCACCTTTCCAAGTTGTTGGGGTTCATCTCATACTTCTGAAGGTTTGAGGGTGCTGCCTGTTCCATACTCCCCCTACTCCTAGCCTTTTAGGGGTACAAACAATAGTAATTGGGGCCTAGTGTGGTTGTGTACGTGTGATATACATACACTTTTTTTGGATCATATTTTCTATTCCGCTATTTAATCAAAAACCTTTGGGGATCAGTTAAATTGGGGGATAGTCTGTGTTGGTACGTGTGAGAGAGATCCACCTTTCCAAGTTGTTGGGGTTCATCTCATACTTCTGAAGGTTTGAGGGTGCTGCCTGTTCCATACCCCCCCTACTCCTCATCTAGCCTTTTAGGGGTACAAACAATAGTAATTGGGGCCTAGTGTGGTTGTGTACGTGTGATATACATACCCTTTTTTTGGATCATATTTTCTATTCCGCTATTTAATCAAAAACCTTTGGGGATCAGTTAAATTGGGGGATAGTCTGTGTTGGTACGTGTGAGAGAGATCCACCTTTCCAAGTTGTTGGGGTTCATCTCATACTTCTGAAGGTTTGAGGGTGCTGCCTGTTCCATACTCCCCCTACTCCTCATCTAGCCTTTTAGGGGTACAAACAATAGTAATTGGGGCCCAGTGTGGTTGTGTACGTGTGATATACATACACTTTTTTTGGATCATATTTTCTATTCCGCTATTTAATCAAAAACCTTTGGGGATCAGTTAAATTGGGGGATAGTCTGTGTTGGTACGTGTGAGAGAGATCCACCTTTCCAAGTTGTTGGGGTTCATCTCATACTTCTGAAGGTTTGAGGGTGCTGCCTGTTCCATACCCCCCCTACTCCTCATCTAGCCTTTTAGGGGTACAAACAATAGTAATTGGGGCCTAGTGTGGTTGTGTACGTGTGATATACATACACTTTTTTGGGATCATATTTTCTATTCCGCTATTTAATCAAAAACCTTTGGGGATCAGTTAAATTGGGGGATAGTCTGTGTTGGTACGTGTGAGAGAGATCCACCTTTCCAAGTTGTTGGGGTTCATCTCATACTTCTGAAGGTTTGAGGGTGCTGCCTGTTCCATACCCCCCCTACTCCTCATCTAGCCTTTTAGGGGTACAAACAATAGTAATTGGGGCCTAGTGTGGTTGTGTACGTGTGATATACATACACTTTTTTTGGATCATATTTTCTATTCCGCTATTTAATCAAAAACCTTTGGGGATCAGTTAAATTGGGGGATAGTCTGTGTTGGTACGTGTGAGAGAGATCCACCTTTCCAAGTTGTTGGGGTTCATCTCATACTTCTGAAGGTTTGAGGGTGCTGCCTGTTCCATACTCCCCCTACTCCTAGCCTTTTAGGGGTACAAACAATAGTAATTGGGGCCTAGTGTGGTTGTGTACGTGTGATATACATACACTTTTTTTGGATCATATTTTCTATTCCGCTATTTAATCAAAAACCTTTGGGGATCAGTTAAATTGGGGGATAGTCTGTGTTGGTACGTGTGAGAGAGATCCACCTTTCCAAGTTGTTGGGGTTCATCTCATACTTCTGAAGGTTTGAGGGTGCTGCCTGTTCCATACTCCCCCTACTCCTCATCTAGCCTTTTAGGGGTACAAACAATAGTAATTGGGGCCTAGTGTGGTTGTGTACGTGTGATATACATACACTTTTTTTGGATCATATTTTCTATTCCGCTATTTAATCAAAAACCTTTGGGGATCAGTTAAATTGGGGGATAGTCTGTGTTGGTACGTGTGAGAGAGATCCACCTTTCCAAGTTGTTGGGGTTCATCTCATACTTCTGAAGGTTTGAGGGTGCTGCCTGTTCCATACTCCCCCTACTCCTAGCCTTTTAGGGGTACAAACAATAGTAATTGGGGCCTAGTGTGGTTGTGTACGTGTGATATACATACACTTTTTTTGGATCATATTTTCTATTCCGCTATTTAATCAAAAACCTTTGGGGATCAGTTAAATTGGGGGATAGTCTGTGTTGGTACGTGTGAGAGAGATCCACCTTTCCAAGTTGTTGGGGTTCATCTCATACTTCTGAAGGTTTGAGGGTGCTGCCTGTTCCATACTCCCCCTACTCCTAGCCTTTTAGGGGTACAAACAATAGTAATTGGGGCCTAGTGTGGTTGTGTACGTGTGATATACATACACTTTTTTTGGATCATATTTTCTATTCCGCTATTTAATCAAAAACCTTTGGGGATCAGTTAAATTGGGGGATAGTCTGTGTTGGTACGTGTGAGAGAGATCCACCTTTCCAAGTTTTTGGGGTTCATCTCATACTTCTGAAGATTTGAGGGTGCTGCCTGTTCCATACCCCCCCTACTCCTCATCTAGCCTTTTAGGGGTACAAACAATAGTAATTGGGGCCTAGTGTGGTTGTGTACGTGTGATATACATACACTTTTTTTGGATCATATTTTCTATTCCGCTATTTAATCAAAAACCTTTGGGGATCAGTTAAATTGGGGGATAGTCTGTGTTGGTACGTGTGAGAGAGATCCACCTTTCCAAGTTGTTGGGGTTCATCTCATACTTCTGAAGGTTTGAGGGTGCTGCCTGTTCCATACTCCCCCTACTCCTCATCTAGCCTTTTAGGGGTACAAACAATAGTAATTGGGGCCTAGTGTGGTTGTGTACGTGTGATATACATACACTTTTTTTGGATCATATTTTCTATTCCGCTATTTAATCAAAAACCTTTGGGGATCAGTTAAATTGGGGGATAGTCTGTGTTGGTACGTGTGAGAGAGATCCACCTTTCCAAGTTGTTGGGGTTCATCTCATACTTCTGAAGGTTTGAGGGTGCTGCCTGTTCCATACTCCCCCTACTCCTAGCCTTTTAGGGGTACAAACAATAGTAATTGGGGCCTAGTGTGGTTGTGTACGTGTGATATACATACACTTTTTTTGGATCATATTTTCTATTCCGCTATTTAATCAAAAACCTTTGGGGATCAGTTAAATTGGGGGATAGTCTGTGTTGGTACGTGTGAGAGAGATCCACCTTTCCAAGTTGTTGGGGTTCATCTCATACTTCTGAAGGTTTGAGGGTGCTGCCTGTTCCATACTCCCCCTACTCCTAGCCTTTTAGGGGTACAAACAATAGTAATTGGGGCCTAGTGTGGTTGTGTACGTGTGATATACATACACTTTTTTTGGATCATATTTTCTATTCCGCTATTTAATCAAAAACCTTTGGGGATCAGTTAAATTGGGGGATAGTCTGTGTTGGTACGTGTGAGAGAGATCCACCTTTCCAAGTTGTTGGGGTTCATCTCATACTTCTGAAGGTTTGAGGGTGCTGCCTGTTCCATACCCCCCCTACTCCTCATCTAGCCTTTTAGGGGTACAAACAATAGTAATTGGGGCCTAGTGTGGTTGTGTACGTGTGATATACATACACTTTTTTGGGATCATATTTTCTATTCCGCTATTTAATCAAAAACCTTTGGGGATCAGTTAAATTGGGGGATAGTCTGTGTTGGTACGTGTGAGAGAGATCCACCTTTCCAAGTTTTTGGGGTTCATCTCATACTTCTGAAGATTTGAGGGTGCTGCCTGTTCCATACTCCTCCTCCTACTGCTCAACCATCCTTTTAGGGGTACAAACAATAGTAGTTGGGGCCTAGTGTGGTGGTGTACGTGCGAGATACATACACTTTCTTTTTGATCATATTTTCTATTCCGCTATTCAATTAAAACCTTTGGGGATCAATTCAATTGCGAGATAGTCTGTGTCGGTACGTGTGAGATCCACCTTTCCAAGTTGTTGGGGTTCATCTCATACTTCTGAAGATTTGAGGGTGCTGCCTGTTCCATACTCCTGCTCCTACTGCTCAACCATCCTTTTAGGGGTACAAACAATAGTAATTGGGGCCTAGTGTGGTTGTGTACGTGCGAGATACATACACTTTTTTTGATCATATTTCCTATTCCGCTATTCAATAAAAACCTTTGAGGATCAATTGAATTGCGGGATAGTCTGTGTCGGTACGTGTGAGATCCACCTTTCCAAGTTTTTGGGGTTCATCTCATACTTCTGAAGATTTGAGGGTGCTGCCTGTTCCATACTCCTCCTCCTACTCCTCATCCATCCTTTTAGGGGTACAAACAATAGTAATTGGGGCCTAGTGTGGTTGTGTACGTGCGAGATACATACACTTTTTTTGATCATATTTCCTATTCCGCTATTCAATAAAAACCTTTGAGGATCAATTGAATTGCGGGATAGTCTGTGTCGGTACGTGTGAGATCCACCTTTCCAAGTTTTTGGGGTTCATCTCATACTTCTGAAGATTTGAGGGTGCTGTCTGTTCCATACTCCTCCTACTCCTCATCCATCCTTTTAGGGGTAGAAACAATAGTAATTGGGGCCTAGTGTGGTTTTGTACGTGCGAGATACATACACTTTTTTGGATCATATTTCCTACTCCGCTATTCAATAAAAACCTTTCTAGGGCAAGATCTTAAATTACAGAAATATGAGGAGACCGTCAAATAAGGGCCGTGGCCTGGGTCGTGGTGCTGCTGGTAGAGCTCCTGTTGCAAGGAGAGGACGTGGTCGATCTGTGCCAGCTACACGCACAAGTGAAACACCTTCCTCAAGTGTGAGTAGGCGACAGAACCTGCATCAGTATTTGGTAGGGCATCAAACGCCCCTAGAAGTGATGAGGCCAGAACAAGTTGAGGCGATAGTAGATTGGTTTGCTGCTGACAGTGCCTCCAGTTCCTTCACATTGTCTCCCACCCAGTCTACTGCAGAAAGGTCAGAGTTGGCACCTGCAGCCAATGTCCAACCGTCTTTCACCTCACCCCCTTGCAAATCAGGCCAGCAGTCTGAGCCCCAAGCCATACAGCAGTCTCTTATTCTTTTTGAGGACTCTGTCAGCAGGGTTTCCCAGGGCCATCCACCTAGCCCTGCCCCAGAAGTGGAAGAGATTGAGTGCAGCGATGCCCAACCACTTATTTCTCAAGATGAGTACATGCAAGGATCATCGCAGCACGTCTCCGATGATGACGAAACGCAGGTGCCAACTGCTGCGGCGTTCAGCATTGTGGAGACCGACAAGGAGGGCAGGGGTGAAGACTGGGTGGAAGATGATGTGGAGGACGATGAGGTCCTCGACCCCACATGGAATGAACGTCATGCAGGTGACCTGAGTAGTTTGGAGGAAGAGGCGGTGGTCGCACAGAGCCACCAGCACAGCAGAAGAGGGAGCAGGGTGCAGAAGCGGAGCGGCCGTGCCCTAGACACTACGCCCGCTACTGCCCAACGCAGCAAGGGAACGAGCGCACCAAAGTCAGCTCAAAGGAGTTCTCTAGCGTGGAAGTTCTTTAGAAAATGTGCTGATGACAGGACACGAGTGGTTTGCACCCTGTGCAATCAGAGCTTGAAGCGAGGCATAAACCTTCTCAACCTGAGCACAACCTGCATGATCAGGCATCTAAGTGCAAAGCACGAGCTGCAGTGGAGTACACACCTTCAAAACCAAGAAACGTCTCTGGCTCATCCTGCTTCCTCTTCTGCTGCAGTCTCGGCCGCTCCAGCCACATCTGTAGTGATACCGGCACCTGCCACCCCGCAAACAGATGATCTGTCAGCAACACCACCACCTGGGTCACCAACAACCATCTCCACAATGTCCCGTGGAAGCGTTCAGCTTTCCATCTCCCAAACACTTGAGAGGAAGAGGAAGTACCCCCCTACCCACCCGCGATCCCTGGCCCTGAATGCCAGCATTTCAAAATTATTGGCCTTTGAAATGCTGTCATTCCGTCTGGTGGAGACGCACAGTTTTAAAAACCTTATGTCGGTGGCTGTCCCACAGTACGTCGTGCCCAGCCGCCACTACTTTTCCAGGCAAGCCATCCCTTCCCTGCACAACCAAGTGGGGGAAAATATCAGGTGTGCACTGCGCAACGCCATCTGTGCCAAGGTCCACCTAACTACGGATACGTGGACCAGTAAGCACGGTCAGGGGCGTTATATCTCCCTAACGGCACACTGGGTAAATGCAGTGGCGGATGGGCCTGAGGCGGATAGCAATTTGGCACATGTCCTTCCACCACCGAGGATTGCAGGGCGCTTCAGTTTGCCTCCTGTTCCTAACTCCTCCTACTCCGCTTCCTCATCCTCTACCGCCTCCTCATCCGGACAGCGTAACACCTTCACCACCAACTTCAGCACGGCCAGGGGTAAACGACAGCAGGCAGTTTTACAACTTGCCTGTTTGGGGGACAAACCACACACCGCGCAGGAGTTGTGGAGGAGCATGGAACAGCAGACAAATGAGTGGTTGCTGCCAGCGAGCCTCAAGCCCGGCCTGGTGGTGTGCGATAACGGGCGAAATCTCATAGCAGCTCTGGGCCTAGCCGGTTTGACGCACATCCCTTGCCTGGCGCATGTGCTGAATTTGGTGGTGCAGAGGTTCCTTAAAAACTACCCCGATATGTCAGAGCTGCTGCAGAAAGTGCGGGCCGTTTGTGCGCACTTTCGGCGTTCTCACCCTGCTGCTGCTCGCCTGGCAGCGCTGCAGCGTAACTTCGGCCTTCCCGCTCACCGCCTCATATGTGACGTGCCCACAAGGTGGAACTCCACCTTGCACATGCTGGAAAGACTGTGCGAGCAGCAGCAGGCCATAGTGGAGTTTCAGCTGCAGCACGCACGCGTGAGTCGCTCTGCGGAACAGCACCACTTCACCACCAATAACTGGGCCTCCATGCGAGACCTGTGTGCCTTGTTGCGCTGTTTTGAGTACTCCACCAACATGGCCAGTGGCAATGACGCCGTTCTCAGCTTAACTATCCCACTTCTATGCCTCCTTGAAAAAACAATTCGGGCGATGATGGAAGAGGATGTGGCACAGGATGAGGAGGAGGAGGAGGATGAAGAGGTAACATTTCCAAGGCTTTCAGGGCAGTCATTCGCAAGGGGCTCCGAGGGTGGGTTCCTGCACACGCAAACGCCAGGGACGCAATTGTCCAGCAGGGGCACAGTTCTGGAGGATGAGGAGGATGAGGAGGAGGAGGAGCTGGAGGAGGAGATGGAACCATGTTCACAGCAGGGTGGCACCCAGGCCAGCTCATGGCCATCACTGGTGCGTGGCTGGGGGGATACAGAGGACACGGACGATACACCTCCCACAGAGGACAGCCTTTCGTCGCCTCTGGGCAGCCTGGCACACATGAGCGATTACATGCTGCAGTGTCTCCACAACGACCGCCGAGTTGCCCACATTCTAACTTGTGCTGATTACTGGGTGGCCACGCTGCTGGATCCCCGTTACAAGGACAACGTACCGTCCTTAATTCACTCACTGGAGCGCGATCGCAAGATGCGCGAGTACAAGCGCACGCTGGTAGACGCCATGCTGCTGGCATTCCCATCTGACAGCGGGGCCACAGTGGAAGCACAAGGCAGAGGAGGAGGAGGAGGAGGTCGCCAACGCAACCAGGGCACCGCCAGCACCTCAGAAGGCAGGGTTAGCATGGCCGAAATGTGGAAAAGCTTTGTCAGCACGCCACAACAAACAGCAGCACCAGCAGCTCAGATGGAACGTCTTAGCAGGAGGCAGCATTTTACCAACATGGTGGAGCAGTATGTGTGCACACGCCTACATGTAGTGAATGACGGGTCTGCCCCCTTCAACTTCTGGGTCTCCAAATTGGGCACATGGCCTGAGCTTGCCCTTTACGCCTTGGAGGTGCTGGCGTGCCCTGCAGCCAGTGTATTATCTGAACGGGTATTTAGCACGGCTGGGGGCGTTATAACAGACAAGCGCAGCCGCCTGTCCAGAGACAATGTGGACAAGCTCACGTTCATTAAAATGAACCAGGCATGGATCCCACGGGACTTTTCCGTACCTTATGCAGAATAGCAATGGATACCGACCTTACCCACCCATTGTTCCATTTTTGCTCTTTCTCACTCTTTTGGGGTGTACCCTCATTTAAAATTTTTGAAAAGAAGCAGTGTTGGCTACCTCGTCCTCCTCCTCAGGGCCAGATTAATGTAGGGGCTATTGGAGCTGCAGCTCCAGGCCCCTACCTTTTATATAGGCCCCGGGTTGGCCATATTCACTGTTACCGCTCTTCTGTCACTTGTAAACACAGAAGTCTGGCTTCTATGCTCGCTTCCCCAGGCAGCACCCTCAGAACCTCCCCACACATCGTGAAGGCCGGACAAGGAGGGACAGTTGGCGATGCATGGATGTGTTTATGGGCTTCAGAGACAGCATCCCATGTTGAATTAGGCATGCATGGCTGCACCCTTCCTCCTCTGGGTGCATGGCAAGGCACGGCCCTTAAGGCCCTTCAAAATCCTCAGCACCAAGCCCATGATGCTGTTAATCCGGCCCTGGTCCTCCTCCACCGCCGCTTCCACCTACACCGCCCATAGGTGTGCGCAGCCTATTGCATTAAGGTGTGCACCCCAAAGTTGAAATACACATGCATGTGTTTGCCAGCAGGGAGAGTAATGTATCGGGGCCATGTACCTGTAGGCAAGGAGAAATAGAGCAGAGCAGGTCCCAGGGAGATCTTTCCCATCTCCTCACTGGCAATGCTATGTGCCCTAGGTGATTAGGGTGTGCCCAGGCACACCCAGCACACCCTGTGCGCACGCCTATGTCACCGCCACATCCACCACCACCTCAACCTCCCTCCTACTCCATATGGGCCTCGTCCTTCAGAGATGAAGAAGAACATTGTTTTATTTTTCTGTTTTTTTTTGTTGTTTTAAGTTATTTCCCTATCCACATTTGTTTGCAGAGCACTTGCCATGCTCTTAATTACGTTTTGCTGCCATTTGCAGCACTCTAGCCCTTTCCTTTGGTGTTTTAGAGCCATTTTAGTGCCTTAAAGTTCGGGTCCCCATTGACTTCAATGGGGTTCGGTGTCCGGGAAAAGTTCGGTAAAAGTCCGGGACACGGACCCGGACTTTTTTTTAAAGTTCGGCCGAACCCGTCGAACACGGACATCTAGGTGTCCGCTCAACCCTAGTTATGAACATTATTCTTTGTTGCTTGTGACAACCCTGTGTCCAGAATGAAGGGAATGCAGATAAGAGCGGCCTAATTATAGAGCCATTTATCCATCTTGCATGCAGCTGTTTCATACTTGTTAGCTCTTGCCATTTCAGAATATGGAAGCCATGACTTCTTTGGGTTGTGCTTACGTATATTTAAATCTTTTCACTAAAATATCATATAATCTTTAACATGTTCTATCTTCAAAAGTCATGTTTCATATATTTAGGTATGCTGCATTTTTTAAATATACCTAGCGATCATGTCATAAAGGTCCCTGTTCAGACACTTCTTTTATAGGGTGATAATGCCCGTTGTGCCCTTGCTCTGTTATCCTGACTCATGTGCTTTTAAAGGAAACTACAAGTTTTAACAAGCATTATGCAGGCATGTTCCACTGTTGTCACCATCAGGAAACCCACTCTGAGTAATGCCAATCAGCCATCACTGATGTGCACACAGGCCACAGGAAATCAGCAACACTGAAATTTGAGTATGAAAAAGGTGAACACATATTTTAGTAAAAAGTAAAAGGGACAATTGTTTATGCCACACTGTGTTTTTAATTAAAAAGACTAAATGTATTTAGTATTTACTATATCATCTATTAGGGTTTCATACACAAACGTTTCAAAAGGGTGCTTAGAGCTTTAGTTGTTTCCATCCATCACCCCGAAGTGCTGGTTTGGAAGTTTTGAACTGTGCCTAATAACAGCAAAGTTCAAAATTAAAATCTTCAGATGTAGTGCACTTTACTAGAACCAAAGCAGACTGATCTTCTTTGCAAGCTCCACATTTATCTGAAGGCATATTTAGATGAGAGTAAAAGTATAACAAAAGAGAGTGCACCAGATAGTGCAGATAAAACCCTTAAAACAATAAAGTTAAAGTGGAGCTCCAGTCATTTTGGTGTTTTTTAAAAGTCAGCAGCTACTAAAACTGTAGCTGCTCACTTTTAATATATACACACTCAACTGTCCCAGGATCCAGCAATTTGCTTACCTGAGCTATCTCCCCGTCTTTTCTCCCCAGCGCCGCCATCTTAACTGTGGGCACCCGGCCATGACAGCTTGCAACTTCACAGCCAGGTGTCCACTGCACATATGTGAGTCGTGCTGCACCTCCTGAATGGTGTGGCAGTCTTCTGGGATCTGTAACCTGTCCCTGAAGACTGCAGGAAAGAAGGGGGAGAGGAGAACTATGCAATCCGAGCAAAAGGGGGAGCAAGTACATGTCAGAACTAGGTATCCGCCCCCCCCCCAAGAAAAAAATAAAAGATGAGATGCCAAATATAGCAGGGGAGGAGGGGAGGACTACTTAAGCAGAACCTCCCCTTTTGGGTGGAACTCCGCTTTAAATAAATTGCGTTTTCAAAGTTCTGACTTGATGGGAGCATGTAACCAGGCTAATCAACTCCCATCAGATGTCACAGTACAGATTCAACAACTGCTTTCCAGACATTATACTTGTTGTATCTGTACGGTGACCTGACATTCAATGGAGGTTGTATTGCCTGGTTATGTACTCTGATCAGGTTGCAACTTTGTAAGTGCATTTTATTTTTAGATTAAAGGATGTTTTATCTGTACTGTCTGTTCCAGCCTTTTCTATGACTTGGCTTAGCTAGAGAGGAAGGCCCCTTTCACACAGGCGGACCAATTCGATCCACTTGTCAGTTTTTTAGGAGGAACCACTCGGACCATCCATTGCCCTCTATGGAGCAGCGGATGTTAAAGGACATGTGTTCATTCACACCAACCAACATGTGATCCGATCCTATCTGCTAAAAATAGACAGATAGGGGATCTGTTTCCCATCCATCTGGCGATCGAATTGTCAAATTGGATGGCAGTCGGATGGAATTTTCCATCAAACCGCCCATAGAGGAAAGCAGGCTATGTGCATGTCCAGTCTGCATCAGCGGAGCGGATAAGGACCTGTCATCTGCCTGCTCAGCAGGGATCAGCGGACAGATTCCCCACTGAGCAGGCTGATCCTCTGCTGGAGTCCGCTGGTCTGAAAGGGGCAAAAGGCTGACAGAAGTGCTGAAGTTCACAGGCTGCCAATGAGGGAGAAAGCAGAGAATATCAGAAAGATAAGAAACGAGTCTTCTAAGTTTAACTCTTTTGTGTCTCCTTGGCATAAAAGTTTGTCCTGTCACCTTTCCAGTTTTTCTTTTCTCCCTCCCTAATCTATGTTCTTTAGGGACAGTCAAAAGTTGATTTACTAAAGGCAAATAGACTGTGCACTTCGCAAAGTGCAGTTGCACTCTGCAAGTGCAGTTGCTCCGGAGCTTAGTAAATGAGGTAAATCTTCACTTTACAAAGAATACACAATCACATGGAAGGAAAATTTAAAAAAGCAGCATTTTTGCTTGTACATGATTGGATGATGTAAATCAGCAGAGCTTCTGCTCAAATAACTAAGCTCTGGGGCAACTGCAAAGTGCACAGTTTATTTGCTTTTAGTAAATCCAACCCTCTGTGTCATTCCTGTTTCTTTTTTCCTCCTTCAGCAACAGTAAATCTTAAAGCTAGTGGTAAGAACAGGAAGTCACGGCGCTTGCAAAATGAGTGCCTAAAATAACCAAGTATATAATAAAGTTCACAAAATAGGTGCAAATATCCAGTGCATAAAGTGCAAGATATAAATATAAATTTAAATCTAAAGTGCTGCTAATTAATTGAGTGTCCTAAAAACTGATGATAAAGTTCACAAAATTGGGAAAGTTCAAATTTCATGTGCACAAAAGTGCAATATATAAAAAACTAACAAATAAATGCAAAATACTGTGCAGGTATTAAGGTTCTCTTAAGATGATCACTGGTGCCAGGTGACTTGAGCCCCTTCAGAAACCCCACTCACCAGAAAGGGTGGACCCTTGTTAGGGGTCAAAACCGCTTGTATTAAGAGGGATCCTCCAATCTGTATTCCTAGCTAGTTGGAGATTTATAGCATGTCAAATCTTCTCCTTGATGAGAGATACAATAGGCTGGATAATATCCCTTCAATGTGATGGCCCTGGGCAGCTGATGTTTTTTTTTCCCTGAAGACATGTGCTGGATCTTGCTGCCTACCTGATACAGGCAACTCTAGCAGCTCGACAACCCCCCCCCCCCCGCGCCGCCTTCCAGCGGGAGCCCAGTGCGACCAGCCGGCACGTCCGCCATCTGGCCAAAGACCGAAACAAAGCTTGATATGACTCTGATCGGCTTTCCGATGTAAAAACCCAGAAGCGATGTCATGACATCACTTCCGGGTACTGGAGCCTTAAAGGTGCCAGGTTTTAAGAAAAATGACAGCATTCAAAACAGCCAAACTTTTTTGAATGCTTTTAAGTGCAGAGGAGGGATTTTGGCCCAGATCCCACCATAAAGAGGGCCTGTCACTGCCTATTACTGTCACAAGGGATGTTTACATTCCTTGTGATAGCAATAAAAGTGATCAAAAATAACAATGTAAATGGACAGTGTAAACATAAAAAAATAAAATAATAAAAAAAAAAACTTAAAGCGCCTCGTCCCTCTGTGCTCGCTCACAGAAGCGAGCGCATACGCAAGTCGCGCCCGCATATGTAAATGGTGTTCAAACCACACCTGTGAGGTATTGCTGCGATTGTTAGAGAGAGAGCAATAATTCTTGCACAATACCTCCTCTGTAACTCTAAACTTATAACTGTTAAAAGTGTCGCCTAAGGAGATTTTTAAGTACCGTAGTTTGTTGCCATTCCACGAGTGTGTGCAATTTTAAGGTTAGGTATCTATTTACTCAGCGTAACATCATCTTTCACATTGTACAAAAAAATTGGGCTAACTTTACCGCTTTGGTTTTTTTTTTAATTCGCGAAAGTGTTTCTGCCCAAATTGCATTTGAAAGGCCGCTGCGCAAATACCATGTGAGATAAAATATTGCAACGATCCCCATTTTATTCTCTAGGGTCTCTGCTAATATATATATATATATATATATATATATATATATATATATATATATTTATATAATTTTTCGGGGTTCTAAGTAATTTTCTAGCAAAAAATACTGATTTTACCTTGTAAGCAGCGTATGTCAGAAAAAGGCTTAGGCTCCAATGGGTTAAAGTGGACTGTTTATAAATGGTATCACAAAAAAATTCATATAACTTTCACCTAGGATTGGTACATTTTACCACTGAATTCAGCTATAAAAATGTGTGAATCTTGGATATAATCTATAGATCCTATATTGTTTTTTTCCTAACCAATTGCTGGTTCTAAGATTTATTTACCAGTAAATTAATTCATTATTTACCCTCATTACGGAACATGTTTCCATCTGAAATTTGAGTTAGAGATTACACCTTATTTCTAATTGGATGGTTACTATGGGTTGGTCACCAGTTGATTCCTCTGTGGGCTTATGTACAGGCAGCCCATAGATGTTACTATAATGTAATTTGTGATCCAAAATCAGCTCTTTGTTATTAGGCAATTGGTGTTTGCGAAGGCATTGGGGGGGGGGGGGGGCTTTAATAAAATATGATTTCGAGTTTTGGTTCCTCTTTTAAGTAGAAATCTAATGGTTCATATAAGAGAGGGAGATAGTGTGCCTTAGAGCTTTGCATTACATCTCATGATGTAAGTAGAAGGCTCCTTCTCCGTAGAATGGCATTACTCATGTTTCAAGTCCTGTTGGTTTGAAGTGTGGTAAGCAGTGGTACAACTATCACATTTCTCACAGCTAGCTCTGGGTTAGCTATGGGAAGTTTTACCCAACATTTCCAATAGATAGCAACATTTTGAACTTGTTCATGCTGCAGCTATAGAGGATTTCTTGGCTACCATTGTACCTGCCAAGCATCCAGCAGTATAATGGGGCTAAATGTATGCAGTGATGAAGCAAAAGGCTCAATATTTTTGTTGGCAGTCGACATTGCACCACGGCAGCTCATAGCTTTCTCCCAGGATGGTGGTGTTGGGAGGGGAGGGTTTCCAGTGAAACACATCCTGAACAACAGTTTAGGTTATGGAGAGAAGGGAGTCAAATAAAGGCCAGTGGTAAGCAGATTTGGGTCTGATTATATAAGCCTGTTTGTTGTCAGTTTAGATTCTTGGTTGACAAACACAGCATTGGTTTGTGGAAAAACAATTTCAACAAACTTTTTCTGATTCTCTTTTATACCTATTAATTCCTTACATTTTACTAATAGTCTTTTCCCATTCAGGGCAAAGCACCACATTTACTTTTATTCCCCTTTCTGACATATACTTACCTTACCTGCACTCACTCACAAATTTATTCAGCACTGGAAGCCAAAAGGAAATACCTAGTACTTCCTGGTATGGAGCAGCATGTGACAAAAACACAAGTACAAGGTGGAGAGGCGTGGTGGTGACTTCACACTTTCCAACATGTCCAGACAGACTACTCCTTGCATTCACTGAGAGAATGCAAATTATTCTCTGAAGGGCGTCTGTCAGACCAAGCAACCTCTTGTTTTCACTAAGCAGCAAAGGCGCACAGGACCGTCTGCCAGTGGCAATTACTGTAGAAGCGATGCCTGCCTCAGTGATTTCCAGCTTCCATTGGTATTGGCCAGGTATTGCACATGGATGCTTACATTGGTCCAAATATAGCCATACATGGAATTCATCCATATATAGGTCCTCAGATTGCATTGCTGTTGGTAAATCTAAGAAATTGCACAATCACACTGTAACATACGTAACTAATTTAAAGGAAACCCATAATGAGGTAGTATGGTGGCTGCAGTTGAGACCACTGCTTCTTAAGGTGCCAATTCCTTTCCTGTCATACTGATCCAATAGCTTCAGTACTTTTACATAACTCACAACTGTCCCAAACCAAATACCTCTGTTCCTTGTTCCTCCTTGGTTGTCCCTCCTTTTGGTCTTAAGCGTAGGCCTTTATAAAAATGCATCTACCTTCCTCTTTTACATGACAATACAGCTTTGAAATCCTAAACACAATGGTGTAATTCCTGCCTACTTAATTTCTGATAAATGACAAAGAACACAGACCTCTCCTCACCCCCCTTAACCCTCCATATACACATCTCTATAACCCCTCCTTGTGCACAGGCAGGGAGCATAGGGAATTATCAGTTCACACGATTTCTGGCAAAATCTGGTATTTTTTGCACTTATAAAACAGATATAAAAAACACTTTTAGTGCCATGTTTAGCACACCAAAAGAGAGGAAATAAAGCTGGCCATAGACACTTTGAATTTCAGCTGGTTCTGCAGGGACTGACCGAGATTCAAGCCATGTATGGGCAGGCTAAATATACCAGCCTATCTTATTTTACATGTGCTTATTGCTAGCGGCTATTATAACCACTAGCAATAATCATAATGTTCTCCCGATGAGGACGGCTCACTGTGCCCCTGCCGGAAGAACACAATGTCTCCGCAGGAAGGATTCCCTCATCCACACTGCCTGTGTTGATGGGGGAATCGCAAAATTTTCTTTCCTGCAACCCATGGCAGCAGGAAAAAAAACTCGCTCCATCTATGGCCAGCTTAACCTTCCTAGCGGTATTCCCGAGTGTGGCTCGGGGTTAAATTTCAGAGCCAAAAGCGGTAACCCCGAGCCACACTCAGGGTACCGCCAGAAGCATCGCTGGATCCTGTAAAAGAGGTTTCTTACCTTGTCACCGAGATCCAGCGATGTGTCCAGCGGTGTCTAGCGGCGGTTCTTCCTCCCGATCGTCTCCGTGCCCCGGCTTCCGTCTCCTGTGACGTGACGTTCGCAGGGGGGTGGGACCGGCGGAAAATTAAAATGTAAAAACACACCAAACACACTGATACCATTCAAAATAAAATAAAATCACATTAGTTTGCCCCCCAGTGCCCTTCCCTGCAGTTTTACTGTACTTTTTATGTAAATATATATATAAATATATAAATATATATATATATATATATATATATATATATATATATATACATGTATGTATGTATATATATATATATATATATATATATATATACATATACGTAATTCTTGTGAATGAGCAGCCCAAACCAACTGTATACATTATATACATATATATATATACGTATATATATATATATATATATATATATATATATATATATATAATATATGTATACATAATATATGTATACATATATATAATATATAATATATATAATAAATGTATACAGTTGGTTTGGGCTGCTCATTCACAAGAATTACATGCAAAATAATGGTACCGCTTTCAGCACCTAAAATCCAAAAGAATCATACCGCCAGGGAGGTTAAAGAAGTTTATTCTTGGGGGTTTACATACACTGTCAAAACTGTTATACTGCATTGCACCTTTCATCCAGTCTTCAACCTTTTGAATTCATTATTTTAAAAAGCTGTTTTTTAGAAAAGTAGTGCTGTGGATTTAATCAATCGGTTTTTGTTTATTAAGTTGCATGTTCTGCGTAACTGGGAGCATGGTAAGGAGTGTGTCTTTGTCTTTATACTTTGTGCTGAAATGTGTCCCTCTTTCTCATCTTGGAATTTTGGGAGATTTTTTTTTTGCCAGCTGTGTCCCACAGCCAAAACAGGATGTGGGAGGAAATCCCTGGTTGTTACCAGGGTCACCAGAACAAGTGTCGCCATTTCCCCACTGGAAAATTTCACCTTATTCCTGTTCTGAGGGCAACCCAACATTTGGGATTATCTTTCACTGATAATGGGCACCAGGACAAAGACAGCGGATGAATCTCCATAATGGGGATACAGACAGCAATTACAAGCTGACAAATGTTCAAATCCCTCTACAGTCTATCCAAAATGAATACAAAAAGTTTTGCCTTTAATTTTACATTAAAACAAAATTAATAAACTGAGGTTGATATAGTTAAGGAGTATATAATGGAGTTGATTTGTTATAGTAAATTCTGTTCACTTAGCAGAGTGTTTCTTTACTTTGCCAAGTGTTTCTTTACTTTTTCAAGTCAATTTATAGTAAATAACAGGAGTGTGTGGTCCCTTTTCAATATCCAATCATATGCATAGGAAAATAAACAGGATTTTTGGTAGCCCATGATTGGTTAAAGCGCAACTCTAGGGCAAATAAAAAATGATCTCTTGCAGTGGGGCTGTGCAAGGTTAATTGCTCGTTTATGCCTGGGAAAAAAAAAGGGAGTAGTCACTTACCTGATCCTTCGCTCCTTCCCGCAGCTAGACCAGTTCCACAGCGCCTGCACCCCCACGCTCCAGTGGTCTGGGGTCCTGATGTTGGGGTCTATAGTCCTGCACTGGAGATAGAGATTTACAGTGGGTACGGAAAGTATTCAGACCCCCTTAAATTTTTCACTCTTTGTTATATTGCAGCCATTTGCTAAAATCATTTAGGTTCATTCTTCTTCCTCATGAATGTACACATAGCACCCCATACTGACAGAAAAACACAGAATTGTTGACATTGTTGCAGATTTATTAAAAAAGAAAAACTGAAATATCACATGGTCCTAAGTATTCAGACCCTTTGCTGTGACACTCATATATTTAACTCAGGTGCTTTCCATTTCTTCTGATCATCCTTGAGATGGTTCTACACCTTCATTTGAGTCCAGCTGTGTTTGATTATACTGATTGGACTTGATTAGGAAAGCCACACACCTGTCTATATAAGACCTTCCAGATCACAATGCATGTCAGAGCAAATGAGAATCATGAGGTCAAAGGAACTGCCTGAAGAGCTCAGAGACAGAATTGTGGCAAGGCACAGATCTGGCCAAGGTTACAAAAAAGATTTCTGCTGCACTTAAGGTTCCTAAGAGCACAGTGGCCTCCATAATCCTCAAATGGAAGACGTTTGGGACGACCAGAACCCTTCCTAGAGCTGGCCGTCCAGCCAAACTGAGCTATCGGGGGAGAAGAGCCTTGGTGAGAGAGGTAAAGAAGAACCCAAAGATCACTGTGGCTGAGCTCCAGAGATGCAGTCAGGAGATGGGAGAAAGTTGTAGAAAGTCAACCATCACTGCAGCTCTCCACCAGTCGGGGTTTTATGGCAGAGTGGCCCGACGGAAGCCTCTCCTCAGTGTAAGACACATGAAAGCCCGCATGGAGTTTGCTAAAAAAACACCTGAAGGACTCCAAGATGGTGAGAAATAAGATTCTCTGGTCTGATGAGACCAAAATAGAACTTTTTGGCCTTAATTCTAAGCGGTATGTGTGGAGAAAACCAGGCACTGCTCATCACCTGTCCAATACAGTCCCAACAGTGAAGCATGGTGGTGGCAGCATCATGCTGTGGGGGTGTTTTTCAGCTGCAGGGACAGGACGACTGGTTGCAATCGAGGGAAAGATGAATGCGGCCAAGTACAGGGATATCCTGGACAAAAACCTTCTCCAGAGTGCTCTGGACCTCAGACTGGGCCGAAGGTTTACCTTCCAACAAGACAATGACCCTAAGCACACAGCTAAAATAACGAAGGAGTGGCTTCACAACAACTCCGTGACTGTTCTTGAATGGCCCAGCCAGAGCCCTGACTTAAACCCAATTGAGCATCTCTGGAGAGACCTAAAAATGGCTGTCCACCAACGTTTACCATCCAACCTGACAGAACTGGAGAGGATCTGCAAGGAGGAATGGCAGAGGATCCCCAAATCCAGGTGTGAAAGACTTGTTGCATCTTTCCCAAAAAGCCTCCTGGCTGTATTAGATCAAAAGGGGGCTTCTACTAAATACTGAGCAAAGGGTCTGAATACTTAGGACCATGTGATATTTCAGTTTTTCTTTTTTAATAAATCTGCAACAATGTCAACAATTCTGTGTTTTTCTGTCAGTATGGGGTGCTATGTGTACATTCATGAGGAAGAAGAATGAACTTAAATGATTTTAGCAAATGACTGCAATATAACAAAGAGTGAAAAATTTAAGGGGGTCTGAATACTTTCCGTACCCACTGTAGAGAGACAGTCCACCTCTGGATTGTGGGAGAATGCCACCAGCCAAGGGAACTGAGGATCAGGAAAGTGACATGGGGAGATTTACTAAAACAGGTGCACATAGAATCTGTTGCAGCTGTTCATAGAAACCAATCAGCTTCTAGGTTTTATTGTCAAAACTTAATTGAACAAGATTAAGTTAGAAGCTGATTGGTTTCTATGCACAGTTGCACCAGATTCTGTCTGCACCAGTTTTAGTAAATCCACCCTACTGCTTCTCCTCTCCCACTGCAAGGGATAACCCAGAGTTGGGCTTTAAAAAACATGGTCATGGATTCATACTATTTACTAAGCTCTGTGAATATTTCTCAACTCCATTGTAAACATAACAAAATTAATGTCCACTTTACTTGGTGAATAAGGTATCTAATTATTCGGCACAACCTCATCTCTTCTTTTGTATTTTACCAATCCATTGGGTGATTTATACTGTTTCTGTGCCCTGTAATTAACCTAAATGAATTTTTATTTTTTCTGAAAATATTTAATGTTTATGAACTTTAACTATTCTTTAGGCCTAAAATGATTTTTTAAACATGTGTGCACAAAAAAATGGCTCTGAAATCCAAAAGTTTAAGGGGCAGAATAAAACTCAATTTTGAAAAGTAGTTGTGTTGGGTAAGAGTGACCTTGCATTGAAATATAGTTTACCATTACTATAACACATCAGCAGTATGATATTGCAGTGTACACTCTAGTTTCAGCTGGATGAAAAGCCCAGTTTTCTTACAGAGGCAGTGGAAACCTGACCTATGAAGACATTTACAGTTCAACCTTTTATTACAAAACATGCAGCTTTTGTGCTTATAAAAGTGTCCCTGTCTCATAAAGAATGCCAGTTATAAGTTTATTTGACATTATATTGTCACTGTATAACGAGTATTAGTTTGACCTTTGCACAAATCTCCAACTAGCTAGGCAAGTTGTCCTTATCCTCATTTTGTCTCCTTCTGTACAAGAATAATTATTAAACAGCAGAATGTATCAAAATTCTTCAGAATAGTTTACTTCATCACTTTATTCTAAATTTTACATGCTGACAAGCAGATAACTGGCAGTCACCCATCTATCTTGGCTTGGTATTGTTGGGCATCTTCTGCTAGAGCCATTGGGTTGGTTCAATGTAGGCATGAACAAATAGAACTGGCCTAAATGTAAGCGAGTTCAATACTAGTTAAAGATAAAGTTAAATAAACTGATTAATTGTTCTCACATGGCTAATGTCAGTTGGATACTGTGACCCATAGATGGATAACCATGTACAGTGAAGGCAGCTCCTCATGAAGCCGCTTCGTATGTTGACACAGAAGAACTTTCCATAAGCCGGCCCATTTCAGCAGTTCACAAAACGATGCCTGACGTCTCATAGGTTAAAATTTATTAAAGAACTGATAACCCATCACAGGGGGTGTTCTGTGTAGGGTTTTGTGAACTGCCAATTTGTTTTTTAAGGTGTTATACCTGCCCCTACCCCTAAACTGTATTGCAACAATATTTTGTTCAACACCTCCCTTCTCTAGAGTAGTTTGTCTAAAACACAAATTTAATGTTTAACACCCAACCTCATGTTTAGGCTTATCCTAAGGCTTAAAGTTATTTAAAGTCTCATTTTTTTTTTTTAATAACAAACCTTAGCTACTCTGTGCAGTTGGTTTTGCGCAGAGTGGCCCGGATCCTCCTCTTCTCGGGTCTCTCTTCTGTGCTCCTGGCCATTCAGACACAGAGCTGTGACCTGGCCCTGCCCCCACTTATTGGCTGGCTGACAGCAGCTGGAGCCAATCGTGCCACACTGCTGTCTCGGCCAATGAGGAGGGGAGTCCCGGGAAGCTAAGACACTCCTGCAACATAAAGACAGGCTCAGGTAAGTATTAGGGGGGCTGAGAGGGACTGCTGCATACAGAAGTTTTTTTTTTTATCTTAATGCATTAGGTTAAAAAAACCTTCTGCATTTACAATGCCTTTAAACCACACCCGATGAAACCCAAGGGTGTAGCACACTTTCAAATGTTTTTGTTGATTCACCCTTGTATTAGTGTAGTTATATTACCTTTAGTGTTTGTTTGCTTTACCTTGTAATGATGGGCTTGCATGTTTTGGCTGCAGTTTGTGGTGTCATGGTAATCAATTCCTCCATGTCCATGTATTTCTACAGCTAGCTTATCCCTAATCGCCCAAGAAATCAACACAGCTTCCTGTTCCTGGTAACAGTGCCTAAGGCATATGTTGCTATCTTCTCCATGTGCCACTGTAACAAAAAATCATCTTGCAGCTGCATAGTGAGCTGTCTGTGTCCAACTTACCGACCCAGCATGCGACCAACCGAATTGACCTGTCTAACAATATGCGTTAAAAACAGGAGTTTTAACGCATAATGTTAGACAGGTCAATTTGGTTGGTCACAGGCTGGGCAGTAGGTTGAGCTTGGAAATTTCTTTGCTTTTGTTTGACATGTGTCGCCATTCCAGTGCTTCTTGCTGCAAAGGCCAGTTATAACTGGAAGCAGTAGCCACTTGTTTGAGCTGTCTGTGTGTCTGCGAATTAAACAGCCTGCTTGTGCCTGTATCTGTTGTTAAGTTTATTTAGTAATTATACACTTTTTTGTTCCCACATGTATTTTATATTTAGAGTTGATGTCTCTATAATTCTAAGATTCCTACATTTTTTTTTTTCTCTTTTGCAGTTGTAGTCTGTGAAAAGCAACTCACAATACATTAATTTTTACATTTCAGATGGATAAAGTTTGAAGAGAAGGTGGAGCAGGGTGGAGAGAGATGGAGCAAGCCCCATGTTGCCACACTGTCCTTGCACAGCTTGTTTGAACTGAGGACTTGTATTGAAAAAGGGACGATACTACTTGACCTAGAGGCCAATTCACTCCCACAGGTAGTTGGTGAGTATCAAACAGGCAGGTTAAAGTGATTGGGAAGCAAAATCTTTTTTTTTTTTTTTTTTGTAAAAGTTTATTTTAAAAGCCCTTTTCTTTTAAAAAGTAATGGTTTGATTTTGGATAGAGCAAGTATTGGATTTCTTATCAGGTTTTCATTTCTGTTCTGGTAGCACCCAGGGCTTTTCTTTGAGTAGATCTTCCAGTGTTCCCTTTTTATTGTAGGCTTTTTGCACATATGCCTACAAATAATCCAATAACAAGCAGTTAGTGGTCAGTGATTATTGATACTTGACTACATATATGCAGCAAGCACCAATGTTTGACTTTATTCATCTTCTTAACAGAGAAAATCCTTGATAACCAGATTGAGACAGGTCTGCTGAAGCCAGAATTTAAGGACAAGGTGACCTACACACTGCTCAGGAAACACCGACACCAGACCAAGAAATCGAACCTGCGCTCCTTGGCTGACATAGGGAAAACAGTCTCCAGCGCAAGTAGGATGTTTACCAACCCTGATAATGGTAATGTAGTGGCCAGTCTATGCTGCTGCCCTCCTTTCTATTTACTTCCCATCTCCATTTCTTGTCTCACTGTCAAAAGCTAACATTGTAGTTTATAATCCCTGTAGTTTAGTAGTCATTGTTTCATGTAGAGAACTCAACACAAATCCACAACATGATCTGCATATAGGTGACGCTAGATGCCAAGTCACTAATCTGATATATACCTTTGCTGCATTTATACATCTCTGCAAACCTAATGTTTTGGGTTTGCTAGAACTGAGAACAGAAAATTGGTTATATGGCACTGATGTATCTAATAATAAGTCTTGGGATTTCTTATATTGTCCTTTGACTTCCTAAAAAGGGAAAACATTAACTCCTAACATGTCTTATCAAAATCACCTGGTAGTTTATAATCAAGTCAACCTTTTGCTAAATATAATTAACAATCACTCAGTTGGGGAGATAAGCAGAAGGGTACAAGCAGTATCTAGTATGACTGTCTGGTCTGCAGTCAAATGTCCACTGTATCTGCTGTGTGCATGTCTAGAATATATAGTGAACAAACATTGCTCAGGCATAAATAAGAACTTGCTTGACCAATGATATCTTTGATAGATTTTGCCATTTAGACTTCAGCCCAGCCTCTAAGATCTGGAACTGGTGCTTGAGTGAAAGTTGGAATCACACATAGGGAAATATAGTTGTACTCTAGATATTTCAACTGCAATATAATCAGCCTTTGTAGAGGTAGTTTGAGTAAGCATAGCTACTGTATATACAGTATGTGCAACAAATGGAACCAGTGTGAGCATCGCTGGACATAATTGTCATGGGACAATGTTACAATTACTTTAAAGTGTCAGCCCTAGTTAGTGCTTGTGGGTAGTTTTTAACATGGACCACTATTGATCCCATTTACCTATAGACAATAGGAACAGTGCTTTTAGTAAGACAATTTGCACCTACTTCTTGACAATGATAAGGAAAAGTATATCTATCGATGCCCTCCCCCCGATATATGGGTAAACGAAGACAAAAGATGAATAGCGACAGTAAAAAGATTAAACGCAATTGCAGACTCTTTTGGTAAAATCACCAGTTTTTCTTAAGATTTTGTCCATAATACAGTTAGTTTTCCCAGCCACCGTTGGTCATTTTACATGTAAACCACAATTCTTCAGGGTAGTAGTACAGAAGAAAAAAAGTGATCACCAAGTAAAAGTAAGACTTCTATGTCATGAGTACTTACTACCCTGACGTTTAGATTTATTTACTACTCATCATTATTCATTTCATTTTCACATTACCATTATTTACATATATTGTTTTTTCTAATGTTTTACAATCTTGTAATGTGATTTATGCAGGAGGGAGAGAGGAGGGCTTGATGAAAAACTCATTCCTCTCAGGTGAATAGCATGGTACTCAGCTGTTCTCATGTGTGTGTTATCACAAAGCAGGGATAGGCAACCTCCATGTGTATGGATCCTATTTTGTCCTTACATGAGTGCAATTCTGTTTTGTTACCTGTAAGTTAGTTGTATGTAAGTTGTACTGTAAGAACTTGCAGACTCTTGGTTGCCTATGTCTGTCTCCTTAATGGAGTGCTTTAATCATTTTCATGCTACTGTGCAGTGGATTCATTAACAGTAATTCATTCTTCTGAGCGTGTGTGTGTTATATCATGTTAATCACCAAACATAGGTCTTAATAAACATTATATATACAAATATATAATATAAACATACACAGTATCTCGCAAAAGTGAGTGCACCCCTCACATTTTGTAAATATTTTATTATATATTTTCATGTGACAACACTGAAGAAATGAAACTTTCATGTGACAACACTGAAGAAATGGCAAAGTGTAATTTCTTCAGTGTTGTCACATGAAAAGATATAATAAAATATTTACAAAAATGTGAGGGGTGTACTTACTTTTGTGAGATACTGTGTGTGTGTGTGTATGTATATATATATATATATATATATATATATATATATATATATTTTTTTTTTTTTACAGTTTATGCTATGTGTACATGTGCGCTGTGTTTGTTGGTTCATCATTTTTAGCTGATTATAATTGGAAGGAATTATTTCTGCATGGCCAAGATGCACTAGTGTGTTATGTTAATGAATACTGCTATTGTCAGGAAGTCATTAAGCAGAATGAAGGGGAAGGACATGCCACATCATAAGGTTACATTCAAGAAATGTGTGCACAGTCTGTATAGTCAGCATGTTCTGAGTGACATGGCTTCTCTTTTGCTCATGACATATATTTTGCTTGTGTCATAGTTACATGGTATTTCTTTTTTAATCAGGAAAATTTACCTTTTCATTAATAGATTAGACAACCGTGAATCTTTATTACGTTTAGTTGTTGTTTTATTGGCTCACCAGTGCACTGAACTGGAGTACGTGAGATTTCTTCAACCTAAGATAAACAGTCACTTTTGTTAAAGGCCTTTGCATACACTGGGTAGGAAAATTACAGATATAATATAGTTGCAGTAACGTGAGAGTCCAGGTTAGAGAAACTGTGGTTATAAGAAGATCTCAGTTTTGTTTGTGGACTTTAAAGACCTTTTGTTGAAGTATTTTGATTGTGGCCTCTAAACATACCCTTATCCTAAAGGGCTTGCAGGCTAATGTACTTCATACATAAATGCACACACACACACTAGGTCTAGTTGTGTTAGATACCAGTTAACATTCCAATATGTTTTTTGTTGGGAATCTGTGGGGAGAACGTACAACCTCCATGAACATAGTTAGCTTAGTGTGATTTTAACCAATGGACCTCTCCTTCCCTCTCCTGCTCTTTCAACTTCTTTTTCTCCTTTTCTTTCTCCTTCTCCTTCCCCTCTCCTTCCCCTCTTTCTTATTTTTTCTGCCTCCTGTATCCCCTTTCCTTCCCCTCTTTTCCTCACTTCTTTCCTCTTCCCTCTACCTATGTCCCCCTCTCCTCTTCCTCCCTTCTCCTCCTTCTTCTCCTTCCCCTCTCCTCTTCCCTCTACCTGTGTTCTGCCCTTTTCCCCCTCTCCTCTTTCTCCCTCTCTTCTTTCCTTTCTACTTGCACCTGTCTACTCCTCTTTCCTCTCTTCTTTCTTTCATCTGTCTCCTCTTCTCTTTTTCCCCTCTCTTTCTCACTTCTTTCCTCTCTCCCCTCTCTCATTTCATTTCTCTTTTTCTCAACCGTTGCCTCTCGTTTCACATGTGTGTGTATATTTACACTATATTACCAAAAGTATTGGGATGCCTGCCTGAACAGGAATTTTAATGGCATCCCAGTCCTAGTCCAGAGGCTTCATTATTGAGTTAGCCCACCCTTTGCAGCTATAACAGCTTCAACTCTTCTGGGAAGGCTGTCCACAAGGTTTAGGAGTCTGTTTTTGGGAATGTTTGACCATTTTTCAAGAAGCGCATTTGTGAGGTCAGTCACTGATGTGGACATGAAGGCCTGGCTAGCAGTATTCACTCTAATTTGTCCCAAAGGTGTTCTATTGGGTTGAGGGCTGAACTCTGTGCAGGCCAGTCAGGTTCCTCCACCCCAAACTTGCTCATCCATGTTTTTATGGACCTTGCTTGTGCACTGATGCACAGTCATGTTGGAACAGGAAAGGGGCCATCCCCAAACTGTTCCCACAAAGTTGGGGGCATGAAATTGCCCAAAATGTCTAGGTATGCTGACACTTTAAGAACCCATAGACACACTCCTAAATCTTTTGGACAATTTCATGCCCCCAACTTTGTGGGAACAGTTTGGGGATGACCCCTTCCTGTTCCATCATAACTGTGCATCAGTGCACAAGCAAGGTCCATAAAAAACATGGATGAGCAGGTTTGGGGTGGAGGAACCTGACTGGCCTGCCCTCAACCCGATAGAACACCTTTGGGACGAATTAGAGTGGATACTGCTAGCCAGGCCTTCATGTCCACATCACTGACTGACTTCACAAGTGCGCTTCTTGAAAAATGGTCAAACATTCCCAAAAACAGACTCCTAAACCTTGTGGACAGCCTTCCCAGAAGAATTGAAGCTGTTATAGATTGAAAGGGTGGGCCAACATAATATTGAACCCTACAGACTGGGATGCCATTAAAGTTCATGTGTGTGTAAAGGCAGGCATCCCAATACTATTGTATATATGTGTGTGTGGTAAAGTAGTTCTATAAAACATTATCATTTTGTATCAGTCTTTCCATTAAATTAAGAGCTTCATGTCAATAACACTCTTGATGGGCCATTAAGAATTGCAACACAAAAAAAAACACCAAAAAGCACCAACACTAGCAGAGGATAACATGTGGCTAAATAATTTATGTTGCTGTTCTCTGCTGTCCTGTTTAAAGCTTTTAGTTGTGATTCTGTCCTTTATTCTTCTCACTTTAATTTTGCTTTCCTTCTGCTCCTCCTGCTGCTACTCTCCTCTGCTTTCTGCTTTTGATACTAGCACGCAGTCCTCTAGAGAATTCTGTGCCCTGCCTGGCAACCCGCATGTCGGATGATGATCTCCGAGTGCGGCGCAGCCCCAGCATGGGATGGCTCAGTAAGTTGGGAACAGTCACTTATTGTGTGAAATGTGTTAGAACAGAAAAAAAAGTTCCTTGTGTAATAATGATTATGTTGTAAATCAATGTTATTTGTGATTTATTTCTAAATTTTCTTTAATTTAACTTTCAAATCATTTTATATTATAAATTATTTAAAATATTATATTTATTAATATTTGGTTGCAACAGAACTTGTTTAGTTTTTTAAAATTAAATGACTATCCAGTAATATGATTTGTATGGTATGCCCTAATACACATTTAAAGAAATTACCCGCAATTATGGTCAATATTTATGCACCCTGATAAGGTTATTCCTTGGGGATCTGAAGGGTTGGAAATTATGCACGTTACAGTAACGAAGCATTTGGTTGTTCACAAAATTGCACATCTTTTGGAAGGTAAAACAGTGAACATACACAGTATGTATTTCAACTGTCTGTTTAGCTGTTTGCCTGGAGTTCCATTTTAAATAGTGATAGTAGTAATGTTTTAAGTGCAGTAACCTATACCAGCCAATTGAAATTCCCTTTATTTTGAAATCAGACCAGTACAAGATGGATTCTGTTTGTTTGCTATGGGTACTATACTTTCTTTGCACAAATGTTTTGATATTTTTACTTTTCTGTGGAATAAGTCCAACAATCTAAATTACAGTGTGCACATATACATTCAGCTGCACAAGTTCAACGTGACGTACAGAAAGGTGATATTTAACCTGATGAAATTCATGCAGTGATTTGAAGTGCTAGTTTATATCTCAATATTTCACACCCCACACTTAAACTTTTTGCAACCCTTTACTAATGTCATAGCAACATCCAACAGCATGAAATCTAGGAAGTAGGCCATCAAACTTGCCAGTTCCAAAATACACAACAACTTTCCTGGTAGAACCAAGTACAAGGTTTATCTTTCTAATGTCTCCTTTTCTGATTTGTGTTTGCATTTAAACTGCAGTATATGTATAATAATGATAGCATTAAAGCTGGTCATATATGGATTGAAATTTGACTGGTTCAGCAGGGACCGACCGAATTTAGATTAGTGTGTGTGGCAAGCGTTTGTGGTAGTGAGGCCTTTTAGATCGCCAACTCATAGTTCCCCAGGCCGCGGAGTCTAAGCCCCAGACTACTTCTTTACCAGACCCCCTAATGGTGGGGATGGACTTACAGCAAGCTGGAACCAGGTCACGGCCCCCAGGTACACCCAGCTAATGATGCAGAGACCACTCGTGTATGCAGAGTACAAACAGCAGGAGACAACAGGAAATCCAGGAGACAAGCCTAGGTCAGGACGAGCAACAAATAGGCACAGACAGTATACAAAGCCGGGATCGGTATACGGATAGTCAGCTACGGAATACACAAGTAGCAAGCAAACGGGAGCTCAGAGAACTGTGAACATGGGCTACACTGAGCATGTCATATATAGGCAAGCAAACTAGGAGATGGACCAGAAAGTGATGGAAGGGAAGGAAATAAAAGTGCACAGAATCGCAGGTGATGCCCATAGGTAAGCAGAGCCAAACCACACATGCAAAAGAAATCAGGGTGGGAAAAGCAGTGTAGCAAGGAGGTAAGAATACACAGGCAGGAAACTGCAGGCTAACTTGTGACAGTGTGATGCCCCTGTTCGACAGCAGTTGATCGGTAGACCATCTGTTGTCAAACAGACAAATTGGAGAACTTTTGTTAATAAGCGGCTGCAGCCCCTGATCATTTTTTTTCACAGCGGCTGGTGCAGCTGTTAGAATACAATGCCCCAGCAAGGGGAGTGTGATGGGGTGGGATTTCTTCATTCACGTTGTTTGTGTGGATAAACGAATCTGTTAATTTTTTTTCCCTCTGACAGAGCAAAAAACAAACAAAACCGTATATACCCGGCTTTAGAAAGGAATGAACTTATGATTACATGTTCAGTTTGACTGTCAAAGTGTTAGTGGAAAGCTGGACCCCAACTTTGAATTTCGGAGACAAAGATATCTGTTTACAAACTAGTGGACCTGAAAGTGCCAATTTATGAAAGTTTTTGAAAGGTGGGAGCGTCACAAATGTTTTGTAAGTTTAGTAAGTTTTTACTTTTCAATAAGATGCATTAGGGAGGCTCAATAGTACCCCTTTATCAGGGCTTGTGGTGAAAATAACAAAATCATACACTGGAGCAGGGTCAGCTGCTTACAGGAATTTCTAAGCATGTATGCAAGGGTTCGATTATTTCACCAGTCTAACAGCAACATAGCCATTATTAGACTAGCAACCTAAGTGAATCCTTGCACGGATGCTTAGAATTTCCTGTAAGCAGCTGACCCTATTCCAGTATATTGTTTTTTTTCTTTTCACCACAAGCCCTGATAAAGGGGGGCCGTTGAGCTCCTGAAACACATTGGATGCTGCTGTGGCATTTTATGGAAATATAAAAGACTACTGGATTTCCGAAACCTGTGTGGCACCCTTAGTCTTCATATTTTTTCATTTGTGTTTACTTTTGGGGCCCAGGCTAAGATATATAATACTTTTTCAACTCATATTAACTCTTGAGAAACCTAAAATTTCTCTTTATTCCTTAAGTACATATTAACTACTTTTAGACCAGTAGGTTGAAGTATAGCAACAAAGCTCTACCATGTGAATTCAAGTATATAATATGCACTATAGTCCACTATCCAGCTGCTTAGTTATTGTGTTATTTAATCATTTTGTGCTGTTAAGTGCTGACAACAAGGCTGTGATCCAGATGGGAAAAGGAATCTTAAAACCATCATGGAAATAGCGCAAGTATCTAGAAGTAGAAGTGCAATACATGGGATAGCTTAGCTGTTTGCTTCATGTATCAGCCCTTTCGAATAATAGCACAACTACAGAAATACATATTTAAAGCAGTAACTGTACATATGTTACCTGCTCTTATTGTGTATACAGTGGGCGAGAAAGAACACTCCTGTTGCTGTTTTCTGTCATTGTAAAATCTAACCATGTGCCAAGTTCTTGTTCCTGTTTTATTAATTTGCTGGAAAATAATTATGCGGATGTATGCTGTTATTATTCCAAGAAAGGATGCTGACGGGGGCATTGCTATAAGTCAAAGCTGTGCACTATGTGTAGATAAAAGATTTTCCCTGTAGCGCTAATACATTGTTAGGTGGTAAATACGTAAGGTATTAAAGCACCTCAGTGTTTCATATACTTACCTCCTGCAAGGAGGTATATAGTGAAAGTGCTTTAATTTCACAAAGTTTAATGTATTTTCAGCCCACATCATGTATTTTCTATATAACTACATTACCTCTAAACTGTTATTTGCAGAATGTCATGTCCTGCAGTCATTACTGACTTCAGTGCAGATCAACTAATGGTTTAATACATTAAGTATAAAACCTACAGAAATAACGCTTATTTTTTTTTTAACAGTTTCAGCTATTTTTATTGATTTGGCTGGTGCTGTATACAGTTATACCCAATGTTGACAGGTAAATACAAAGCTTGATGTGTGCTACAGTCATTAACTTGAGCAAGCACCCACAAGCGCAGGGAAGATTTATTTAATCATATGGTGAATGGAGGTTGTTCTTAGTAGGCAGTGGGCTTCAACAGACACAAAGAACAGATGTTGTTCTTTATGTCTGGGGAAGTTTGTCACAACATTTACTTGGGTTGCATGCACATTACAAACTGTGTTCATTAGAGAAGCATCTTGGCTATCCTGCAATAGGCGTCAGTCTATAAAATCAGTATGCAATTGGATGATTGAAGAGAACACAGCTTATTGTTTTTTTACTAAGCTAGGTGAACATTAATTTTGATTCCTTTTGATGGCTTGAACTTTGGCTGATTCCTACTGAATCAGCCAAAATTCTAGCCATGGGTAGCCCTGTAAGCGCCACCCACCTTGGCGAAGTAGCTAAAAAATCAACTGCCTGGTGGAAAATTATCATCTGAACAGTGACTTGCTTCCTACCACATGCAGTCACTGTTCAGTTACCTGAATACAATGACCAGAGAGAAGGTTCCTCCATCCACACTGTTAGCGTAGAATAAAGGAATCAGTTGATTTCCTCTTGTTCAGCCTATGGACTGAATGGGAGAAAATAGAGCCCAGTATGGTAGCCTTTGGTGAACAGCTTATACCGATTATTCACTTAACCCAATTGCCTTATTAAGCTTGGGGATTCAACAATGGGATTACCATTGTTGAAGATCCATAAAACTGCAGTTCCCAGGGCAAAGTAGTACATCTTTGACCATCTGGAAATAAACAGTGTAAACCCACACTGAGTCTTGAACCATGAGTTATAAAACTTTGCTGCACTGGGCTTATTTAAACATGAACCCATAGCAACCAGATTTCATCTTTATTTAATTTAAAGCAGTCAGACTAATAATGAATCTATTTGATTGGTAATGCACTTAACACATTGCTATTCCCTTTTTAGATATATTTTCAGTATTTTACTTCACATTACATTGATGGTAAAAATGAAAGTGTTGGCAACTATTGGTAAACTGGCTGATTCATTATACAGTATTATGCTTTATTTGTATGCTACAAGTTAGATCCAGATGTTTGTACAAAAATTGATAATTTCATGGCTGTTCCCTTATAGGATTCTTGCATCCTAATGAATGGAATGCCTAATAGATTTTTGTATCTTTTATAGGTAGTCCATCAACGCCACACAGAAACCTGACATCGTCCAGTCTCAATGACATTTCAGACAAGCCTGACAAGGATCAAGTAAGTGTGTAGGCACATGTTCTTGTCATTTTTGTTCGAAGGGTTGCCTTGTATGTAATAACTCTTCTAAAATCGACATTGTCTGCTTACTCACTCAACATTTTCTAAAATCGACATTGTCTGCTTACTCACTCAACATTTTTTAACGGCATGTTATGTTTTGGTGTGAAATAACTACGCTTTGGCCAGTTTGTTCAGTCAAGACAGTCAAGTTCCTGAAGAAATCCTGGTGTGTAAGTCATGTGATGTGTGGTGTCTTCATTGAAGAAGATGGAGCAACAAACTTATTCAGTAGTTCAGCAAGTCACATTATTCAATCAGAGTTCATCTAACAGTTATCTGATGTCAGTAGATCAAAATGGAACTTATTGCTGTGAATTACTGCACATTGCAGATGAGCTTATTGAATTATTTTGTTAGCCTTGTATGGCTTCAGATGAAGAAAAGGGTACAAAAATAATAAAGTCCTCTTTCTTCTCTCTTAACATAATGCAATTTACACAATGAAAGGAGAGAATATGTGAAACCACAAAGCAGTACTAACAACTCAAGTGTATATTTGTTAAATGCTGAGGAAGAAAATCATCTACAGATTTTCTTTAGGGGAAGATTCTCTTTAAGGTGGAATTGCAAGTTTTTTTTCCCCATCTTTGGGGTTGAGTGGAGGAAGATTAGAGCCTTTGTTAGATTTTTCTGCTGTTTGTATCCTCCTTGGATAGATTTGTCTTCACGTATAAATAAAAGGAGAAATTTTGGCTGGGGTTCAACTTTAATGAACAGATAGAAATATCCCAGTAAAATAAAATTTTGGTGAATAACTGGTAAGCGTATTATTCAGCAATACATAAGAGACAGCCTTACTAGTGTGGGCATAATAAAATAATGTAATAAGAATAAAATAACATTTTTTTCTTTTTTTTTTTTTTAAACTGCATATCTTCTTGCACATGATTGGATGATGGAAGTCAGCAGAGCTTCACCTCATTCACTAAGCTTTGTTAAAACCCCCTTGCAAAGTGCAATTTCCCTTCCAGAGTGAACAGTCTGTTTAACTTTAGTAAATCAACCTCGCCATCCCTACTGGAAGCCTGTTCCAAGCAACTACTCTTCTAGTAAAAAAATACTTTCTAAGGTAGGTTTTGAGCTTTCCTTCTGCTAGTTTGAGGTCATACCTCTGTGTTCGAGGTCCAACCTTTACATTAAAAATACTGAACCCCTGAACCTTATTCACACCTTTAATCAGGGGAATTAATAAAGAGTGTTTAAGACATTCTTTAGTATTCTGACATGCCTCCACATGAAAAATATCTGTTGTGGATAGGTACATGAATCTTGAGCATGCAGCACATGTGGAGATGCACTGAAGCCAAAGTGTCCATATAAACACTCTGCCATCAGTGCAAATGCGCTTCCTCCCTGCTGCATTGTCTGCGTGACAGTGCAGAGGTGGGGAATTTTGTATCGGGGAGAGAGCCTGATGGGGATTCACAGACACTAGTTCCTCATCAGATCTGCTTTCCTTGTAATTAACAGGAGGCAGTGAGTATATCCTTAGCCAATAGACAGCCTGCTATTTTTATTTATTTATCACAGGTACATATTAGCACCATAAATTTATGCAGCGCTTTCCATATATATGTTACAGTCTCATCAGTCCCTGCCCTCAAGGAGCTAACAATCTAAGGCCCCTAACTCACATTTATACATACATATACTAGGACCAATTTACATACCAGCATGTCTTTGGAGTGTGGGAAGAAACCGGAATACCCAGAGGAAACCCATGCAGGCACAGGGAGAACATAAAAACACCTGGCAGGTAGTGTTGTGGTTGGGATTCAAACTGACATCCCTAGTGCTGCTATGCAGAAGTGCTAACTTATTGGTTCTGTCCACTGCCTGCTGCCATTTACAAGGCAAGAGCAGACCCAATGGGGAACTAACGTCTCAGCTTCCCCATCAGGTTCTGCCCAATGCAGCATCACTGCCAGAAACAACTAGTGACAGGGAGAGGGTAGTGGTGCCACTCTGCTGCGTGGTGTGCAGGGACAGGCACTTTGCCTGTCTTTGTATGTGAACTTAGAGTTGGTCTTAATTACCTCCAGTTTTGTTATATTTGTAAAAGTGGCACTATGTTCCTTACTTTGTAGCTTGCAATCGTTCAGAATTATTCTCACCCTCTAGATCTGACAGTTGTGACTTGTTATTCCATTTCGTGTAATTGTGTGGGCTGGCTATGGGCGATAGCCATCGGTTGGTTCTATGCTTTACCCAATAGTTCTTGTTCATGTTCTTTGTCACTGTGTCTTTGTAACTGCCTATGTTTTCTTGAAATTGTTAATAAAAATATTTTTGACTCTAAAAGTGGCACTATTAAGAACTACCTGGATCTGTTGCATGCATCGGTTAAGTAACTGAAACTGGCGGCAGGGATTTTTGAATTTGGGGCAGACAATTTTCAAGGGCCATAGTGCTAGAAAAGTGTTGGTAGGGATTTTTTGGATTCCCCCGAATAATAAACAGTTGTTATAATATAAATCACATACATGTTTGCTTGTTCTTAGTGACTATTGGCTACATTGTTATGAGGAGGTGTCTTAGCATGCAGAATGTTATAAAGCAAAGGTTACGTTCGGTCTTGCTGTTAGATTTTAACATGCCGGAGGTGTGATTAGAGGTGAAATTATTTCACCTTCAGAGATGGAGGCAGCTGTAGAAGGTCTGCTTTCTATAATCCGATTATGTAGGCTAAGCAGCATGGCTTGCATCTCTAGCACAGAGAAAAAAGCCAGTACAGTCAGGCTGCTCAGTGAGTAGCAGGATAGAGAAAAGCAAGGAGATTTTTGTCTCCATTTAAGTTTACAGGCATAAGCACTTTAACACTTTGGGGTGTATTTATAAAGCAGTGAATGTTTAGCATGGTAGAACAGTATTTTCATGGCTGCATAGTGATTAGCACTCTGACCTTGCAATACCAGGATCCTAGATTCCCATAAACATTGTCTGGATGATGTTTCTAGGTATCTCAGTGTTTATGTGGGTTTCTTTTGGTGCTTCTGTTTCCTCCTCAAGTCCGAAAGTATGTAATTGGCTTCCATCGCCATTGTCATGTGTGGGTGCCAGAGTGGCCATATTAGGGACATTAGACTAGTAGTTCCTTCATGGACAGAAATATGTGCACATACTATGCAGGCCTTTACATTAACTAGTTAAGGAGTAGGAATTTAAAAAGCAAACTTACAATCTAAAAGGGGTAAACACAGTAGATAAGAGAGGGTGCTGGAGTTAGCTACTTGATAAAGAATTGCTGGGTAGAGAAGAAGAATAGATTGTATTGAAGAAATTAGTTTTCAGAGGCCAATGTAAAGAATTCCAGAGAACTAGTCTGATTAAAAAAAGTCTTCTGGAAATGCAAAGGTTTACATTAGTGGGAGAGGTATTAGTAAGACACAGAGGAGTCACAGTTTTGGGGAGTAGTGATGCATGAGGTAAGAAATACTGTATGTATAGGCAAAGGATAAGTTGTGGAGTGTTTAAAAGGAAAAGCATAGCAATTTGAGTGTTATTCTTAGGTTTGTTTAAATCTATAGACTGGCAGAGAGATGTGGCATGAGGGACAGATAAGTCTTTCAGGGGAATTCATGATAAACTGTAGAGGTGACTGTAGGGGTAGTGGAATACTACACTGCAAGCTGGACAGTTTTGCAGTAGCCATGACAAGAAATTCTAGAAGTCTGGACTTTGGTGGATTCTTCAATTAACGGCTCAGTGTTTTCTACAAACAATATATAAGCAGGGGCAGACTGGCCTGCTAGAGAACAGAGAAACCACTGGTGAGCCCAAAGTATGTGGGGCAAAAGTGTGAACTGTTAGACAGATCAATTCAGTTTGTTACAGGCTGGTAAGTTGAGCTGGGAATTTTTATATATGCTTTTTTAATCTGATTTTTTTGTAAGTGTATTTTGATTGGGGCATCTTAATAAATGATTTAAATGAAGAGCACTATAGAGTTGCCTTTGTGTTACATGTGGTCCATGTGAGGAGTATTGGCCCAGACGGGAGTACTAGATCTAAGGAAGGAAGTTCTACATCCACTTCAGAGTGACTGTCAGGAGTTGTAAAATAAGTCTGCTATTAACAGGAGTGAGGTGAGCATTCAGTTCACCAGGTGGTGGTGGCACCAAATCATTTGTTTAAGAAGGTTTGAGCATGGCGGTGGAATATATATATATATATATATATATATATATAAAGGACTTTTACTTTACAAATTTATATGTTTATTTTATTTATCCACTCATTATTATTGTCTTTTGTGATAATAGGAGTTGTTTACAGTATTGAATATTCAGCAGCGCTGCACCATATGTTTATAGATTGATTATTCCTTACTGTTGTGAAATCACTAATAGGTGTTCAGCAGCTACTGAACACAGAGTTTGACATATAGTTATTTTGTTTGATATGAGTTACAATACAAACAAAAATAGAAAAGCATATATTTATAGATGGCCCTGATTGCACACATCTGATTTCATTATTATATATGTGTTAGGAGTGAGGACTGTGGATAATACAGGGGTGCCTTGTCGCGGCCTCTGCAGCTTTCGCATGTTTTTGCAAATGTGTGCACACTAAACCCCATTATAGGTTGGGGCAGAGGCAGTTTGTTTATATGTGGGGCAGAAACACCTTAAAAACTAGGGGCTGTAGTTATCAGATCAATAAGCTGCCAATTACAATACCTGCCCCAAAGAGGCCTGCCCACCACTCCCAAGGAGGCCTGTCCATTGCTTCAGGGTGAATGTCACTTTATAGTGCAGCGTCACACAGTACCCATCTCTACTTGGCAGGCAGTGCTTTGATACACCATAGTGTCTCTTAGTCTCCACTTCCTCCAAGCACTCGGCATCCTGTCCTCTTCCATGCTGCCATGTAAACCCACTTTGGCCACCGGCCTGCCACACCCACACAATATGTCACCCTGGTTGCCAAGGGCTGGAAGACACATTAGGGGGAAAAAATGCAAAAACTTCAAGTGCTATTTTGCTTATGAAACCTCACAATGCAGCCATTGTTGTGGTCTAAGACTGTTTTTGGAACAGGTAAGCCCTGTGTACCAGAGAGCCTAAAAGGGCACTCTGTCTCTTGCTCTCAGGCCAGCTCATTTCATAGGTCTTCCAAGGGGGTTACTTGGAAAAGAAGCCTGGGCTATAAACAAATAGAATATATATTTATTTATTTTCTGACAACCTCTTCAAAAGTTGCTGCTTAGCTTGTCTACAGCCTCAGTAGGTATTTCCACAGTTCTGGATGTGTAAAATGCCTGCTCTCCCCACCACATGCTGTGGCTTCTTCTGCAGCTCCTCTGTCTTAGAGGAGCAGGTATACAAAAACCTGGAAGTGTGGAATACCAGCAACAAACTGTGACCTGCAAAGCAGGGATGTTTGAAATTAAAGGCCACCAGAATGGTAACTATACAGGCTATTCTTTTACACCACTGTGGCACCTTCAGGTTTCTGATTTTGAAAGGAAGGTATTGATTTTGTCCTTGACATATTTCTGCTTTTGTCAGTACTAGACTAAAGGGCCATACACACTATAAGATTTTCTGAAGAATTTTTCCTTCAGATTTACCTTTTCTATGTAGTGCAAGGGCCTGCCAGATTGCATACTAATTGAAAGTGTTTAGGTTTGACCTCATATTATATGGTTTTGGTAAATCTAAAGGAAAAAGTCTTCAGAAAATCTTATAGTGTGTATGGCCCATAATGGTGTCTGTGTGTAAAAGTTTATAGTTTACAGTACTGCTTGTGGCCTCTGCTTGTGTTAGCAGGGTACTGACTATGTTCTTGTGGATGTATCTGGCTGTCAGTATGCTACTGATAAGGTTTCTGTGGACATATTTGTGGTTGTGTCAGTATGTAAATTATGTTGTATCTGGGGACATGTTTGGTCTTGTAACTGTGTAGTTCTAATATTGCAAAGCAAGTATATTTTTGTGCTGTGTATGTTTTTAAAGGGTGGCATGAATTTGTTGGCCTAAGGGAGAAAAAAGTATAAATCTGCATAGTACAGTACCATAGCTCCCAACTGTCCCTGATTTTGAGGGACTGTCCCTGATTTGGAACAAAGTCCTTCTGTCCCTCTTTGCTCCTCATTCGTCCCACCTTTTGGTCTGATTTATACACCTGTATTATAAATGCACTATTTATTTATCAAAAAGTGTTTTACAGTATTAAACCTTTCATCCAATTTCTAAATTGTTGCATTTGTACATTTTAAAAGTATAAACGAATAGTGGTGGTTAAATAAAAGCAATTGTGGGTTTAACCAATTAATTTTTGCGTATTATTTCTCCATGTAAGGGGGTGTGGCAGGCGGTGTGTTCTATGAATACATACTTCTGCTTATAGATGTCCCTCATTCCCATCTCAAAAAGTTGGGAGGTATGCAGTACCTGTGTGGTTATATTATTGCATTGTAAGAATATTTTTGTACAATGTGTGTGCTTAAAGGGGGAGAAAAAAGTATAAATCTGCTCTAGTACAGTAGTGCATATACAGAGCCCCAGCATGAGGAGGAGGGAGGGAACTGTGCCACAGCGATTCCACCTTCCAAGTACCAACTTAAGCCATTCCTTGCTGTAATCCCCATACCTGTTGCCACATTGTCAGTAGCAAACCAAAGCCCAGCTTGCCCCATATTTAGCCATGGCACACTAGCGCTACTTTAAGATTATTGCTCTTGTTTTGAAATGGTGTGCTGCAGTTGTCTCATAATCCTCATCCTGCCACAGGGTCAACCTTGCCAACTTTCAAAATGTTGCGATACTATGTTTTTTTCTGATCATAATGAACATTACATTGTAATGTACTTAAAGAGCATTTTATAATCTGTGGGCCAGGTTATTTTCACTCCTACTCACAGTAATCCACATCCACTATTTGCAGTGAAGTGCTACACTTCATTTCCTCTGGGGGCCCCAGTGTCCCAGTCCACTTCTGTATGTAAGAGTATATATTAACAGATAAAACAGATAAAGATATGGTTATGATAAAGCCTCCTTATATTATTATTTGCATAGGTATGCAGTGAGCCTGCTGTGAACGGAAGATATCACAAAATCCGAAGCACACAAATAATGTGTTAACTTGCCATATACATCCATTATGAAAGCATTAGAAGTATGTTTCATGTTAAATATAGTAAATGCCTAGCATCTCAACCTCCCCAAATTCCTTTGCCTCTGTGTAATACAGTAATTCTTTGGCACAGTCTAATAGAGTTTCCCTACAGATGATATTACTATAATCCTCTACTTTACTTTCATTAACCTGCTGGCAGTAGAAGTTATTTTTCCACTTCAAGCAGGTACAGCCAGACTTATGTAGAGGCAGCAAGCAGTCGGAAAGATAGACACAGCACTTATTATTTATACAAAAGTTTTTTTTGGAATATCCATATGTCTTTGATCTATAGACTGAAGGAACTTAATCATTACTGTTTGGTATAAATTGCTTTATAATATAAGGCTATATATGTACTATAAGCCAGCGAGCTGTTCCAGACATACATTTGGCTTCAGTGGCATAAAGGAACAGTTTTTATGGCCCTGCCCACTATCTTTGAGTGAACAATAAACTCCCATTTTTTTTTTTCAATTGCAATGGAAATGAGACAAACAAATACCTCTTTTAAAGGTTGTACTTCATATATCATTGCTATTACAATCTAAGGACATTCTTTTTTATATAGAGTAACAAAAAGCTACATAGTTACATAGTTAGTGAGGTTGAAAAAAGACATCAGTCCATCCAGTTCAACCTATGATGCGTGTGTGTGTGTTTGCTTTTAACCGTACATTGTATACCCCTGTATGTTGTGGTCTTTAAGGTGTCCATCTAATAGTTTTTTGAAACTATCAATGCTCCCTGCTGTAGCTGCATGGTTATTATTTTTATTACTATTACTTTTTCTATTATTTAACACAATACATTGCCAGTTTATTCTAAAGCACATAATTAAAAGAGAAGTATGGATTTTTTTAGAATTTTAAAAAATGTATACTTACCTAGGTGGATGCAGCATCCGTCAGATGCTGCATCTGTCCCCTGATGGCTCTAACACTGAGAACCGAGCAATCTAAAACCCACGATCGCTTGATTCTCAGGGCTCCCTGAGAACTGGTGGCTGTCGGCTCTCTGCTCACTGGAGCCCTAGGCTGTGGAAGGGGCAGGAGCGGCTGGCTCAGGCTGTCAGCGGCTTGCTGAAAAAGCTGATTTACAGGAGAAGTACAGCCAAAGCTCCTTTTTAGGACATAAAGGTCCCCTAAGCCCCTGCCACAGCAGACTATTTTATGCCCTTACAAAAATCACACAAGTGCATGTGCTTTGGAACCACTTTTGCAGAAGCAGCTTTTGGATTATTAGAAGACAGCAGAGCAATAAGTGGAAACCCAAATTTGCAAGGGAAGAAGTACAAACTTAAAGCAAAACTGAATCCGCTTTACTACTTTTGTGTTCAGTATTACTTCTGGTAAATTAAAAGGCATGATGCCATTTCACTGTCCAATGAGAAGGCTAGGATCAGAGAGGTTAAATTAAAAGGCATGATGCCATTTCACTGTCCAATGAGAAGGCTAGGATCAGAGAGGTAATATATTAAAGTTAATTGCTGGATCCAGAAAAAAGCATATAACAAATATTGAGAGTTGACTGCTTTGGAGGTTTAAGTAAAAACTTTACGATTCTCAGCTGGATATAAGTGCCCTTGATTGTAAAGTAGTAAACATACTGTTTTATATCACGTTTTTGTGTGATATTCAATATTAGTTACATTTTATTGTTTGTTACATTTCAGTTTATGCCATTAGTTACATTAGTTACAGTTTATGCCATTTTGCAATGTTATGCCACAAACATAAGAATAAAATACATTTTTATTGTTTTTAGGCTAGCTCATCCCTAATTGAATGTCACTTCTCAGACCTCATTGCTTGTCAGTACAGTATCTACACCAGAATTCTCAGTAGTAGTGCTGTACCATTAAAAAGAATGAAATGACTCTGTCAGGCTACAAAATGATCAAGACCAAAGGTTTCTGAAAATAGAAGGTGTTTTTATACTTGCCTCTTCGACATCTTGTGTCTCCTACTCTCCACCTGTTGCAGGGACCTTTGATCTTGAATTTTTCGTAACCTGACAGGGTTTTAAATTTTCTTTTCCAAATTCAATGGTTTCACCATAATGTAGAGCCAGCAACTGGGGTTCCAGCTGGACAGAGTGACGTTTGAATTACTGTAGGGTTTTGTAGAGAGGCAGAGGCCAAAACTGCTGCAGGGAAATATTGCCATTGGCGTCTTTGAGCTATAAGAAGGCAGCAGATGTTTTATTCTATTAGTGCCCATCTAGTACTAAAATTTTTTTTTTTTTTTAGCCTGGAAGTGGCCTTTAAGGCTACCCTGCCTAAACTGGCAGTTACAAATTTAAATATGAGAAATGACCTTAAGCTGGCCATACACTGATAGATTCAGCCCTTAGGCGGATGAACAGATCTCTGCTGTGGCTGTTGTATTTTGACAGGTGGCTGTCAAAATGCCTGAACAGAGCCTGCATCTGATTGGACACAGCCACTGTTTGTTTTTTTGCCCGACTCCTTCCATTTTTTAGTGGAAAGAAGTTGGACAGGGATAGCTGAAAAGGCCACCCACTAAGCAAATTTCCTCCAGTTCATCGGAACTAGACCAAAATGTCCAGAGTGTATGGCCAGCTTTAGTCTTAGGATCTTATTTATTTTTGGTCTTTTTAAAACTGAAGTATATTCTGCTTATATTTTGCCTTCCCTTCCCTGGTTCTGCTTTCCTCCCCCTAATCAGCATGCTAGCAAACATTTTTAAATAAAACCATTCAGTTTTCACTGTATATCTTATTTTAGACCCACTGATAATCACACTGTAAGAAATTCACAGCGTGCAGTGAAATTAGCTAAGCATTCTATACAGGAGATGGGCCTGTACAACAGTGCAAGACTGAAATAAATAAATGTGTGAAATTATAGTAGTTTAAACAAGTGGGACATTCTGAGTTGCCTTTTTGCTATTCCGATTTGTCATACTACAAAGATATGATACTACTAGATATGATATGAGCTCTGAAGAAACTGTCATGGGAGCGTGATCCCATAATTAAGTTGTTTCCTGTTTATTCCATCAGCAAGTGTTAGAATTAATGTTTGACATTTTGTAGGCCTACAAAACTCAACTCATGAAGCAAAAGCAGGTGAGAAAATATGCATGGTACCACTGCTGCCACTGCATGACTCCTGCATGATGCATACCATACACACAGAATGTTAATATGTCTCTCTTTTGTGTGCATGTACATTTCTAATGACATAAACAGGAACACCATCAAAATATTGCCTTTTCCCTATGAAATAATTGTGTAATTACAAGGGGTATATCCTTGCCGAGCCATGAGAGACAAGATAGTCCCTGATTTAGTACAGCCAATGCATCTATAGCAAATATATGGAAACTATGGCGTATTATTGCTGAGTTTGCATGTTGTGTCACTGGTAGCCTGCCCCACTGCATATTCACCTAAGAACAGATGTCATCACATCTCACCTGTACTGCTGTCATTTACCTTAGTATTTCCTTCTCATCCACGTGTTCTAGTATACAAATTTATTTTGAATAGAACACATTTATACTGCAGAGATAGCTTGGCATAAAGTACTGTATCATGCAATTTTTGTGAAATTTTCCTTCATAGCTGTGAAATGCACCTTGAAAATGTCTAGAAGTGCCAGGGTGGGTAGTTCTTTATTAATGTAGGTTTGTGCTCTTTATTGGTTTCACTTCACATTTGTATAGGTCTTAAATGTTTTAATTATAACCACTATGGTATACTTACTGGGTTAATGTATATTATTCATTTCTCATTTGTGAAATTGTATAAAATGGATTTGCAACAGATCATTAAACGGTAGGAAAACTCATGATGTCAAACAAAGGGTTTCTCCAGGTTTTACAGTCATTGTGGCTTGAATTTGGGCTGTGCTATTTGTGGTAACCTGATGTACCCACAATACTTTTATATATCTTTTAGCTGAAAAACAAATTCATGAAAAAATTGCCAAGAGATGCCGAAGCTTCAAATGTACTTGTTGGAGAGGTTGACTTCTTAGAGAATCCCTTCATTGCTTTTGTCCGACTAAAGGATGCAGTGATGTTTGGTGCCCTCACAGAAGTTCCTGTACCGACACGGTAAGACATGGTTTGTTTTCTATTGCTATAAGGAGCATGAGATCCTCCTATGTAGGTTTACACTATAATAGTCTTGATTTTGAGTCAGCCATATCTTGTGGTGCCTTAAATTTTTTAGGCCAATGGTAATAGAGCTGTGACCCCAGTTGGTCAAAAAATTCCTTAACCACATCATCCTTTCAACAGGAAATGCAAAACTTGGATACTTTCAGGCTAACAGAAGCTCCTCTCATGCCAATATAATTTGACATTCTTGGGGATGCTTTTGTTGACTTGACTTTGGAGAAGCAAGCCCATGGGCTGACCTGAAATACACATACGAGCTCTGAAGTTTTTGGGCATCTTAAATGCACATGCTTGTTTTGAGTCAGTGACATACATTGTGAGAGAATTAAAAGGACACCCCTGGAAATTGCATCTTGGGATAAAAAAGCAACAGCCCTCATATTTCTTTCCTGACAGGTTCCATTTAAAGCCTCCACACCAGTCTATATAAATCCTTTGGATGTGATTGAGAACATGGTTGACTCATTCTTGTCACAGCCTGCTAATGTGTGTATGCCTACTTAAAAGTGAAGTATGGCCAAAACTATTTTGCCAATACTTCTCTTTTGGGCTACAGGAGTACCTTTACTTTTATTCTCCTGTGACTCAGAGTAGGGTTATAGCAGAGCTGCTCCAGGTTCTGTAAGGATCCCGACCACATTGTCAGGATCCACCCAACTACCTGATTGGCAACTGGCGCCACCTCTCAGCTAGAGGCAGCCGCTCCCACTCTCCTCCAGCCAAGCTCCAGTGAGCACTGGAGGAGCAGAGCAGAGAGCGGTGACAAACAGTCATTGCTCTCCTCTCTGAGCAGACTGAGAGCTGAGCAATCAGTGGTTATGTGATCCCTCCATTCTTGTTCTTGGAGCAGTCACGGTACAGCTCCAGCATCACATCAATGCTGCATTATAGAGATAAGTATGCAGGGTTATTTATTTAATTTTTTTTAAACTCTGCTTCTCCTTTAGGGTGGGAAAACAGATACAAATTTCTATGGTGGATTCACCAATGTAATCAACAGATGCAATCAAATCTGACAAAAAATTTCTACTGGTACCGAAGCTTGCAAACAATCATATTCCATTTTTGACAGATACCGACCACCAAATATCGATTAGCTGTGGCACATTTTTATTGATTCTTTATTGACGATCGTATAAAAAAATAATTGGTCTCCCATTTCAAATGACAGTTTGTGATCGATAATAGTGTAGAAATAGAAGGAAAATTAACAACCTCTCCCTTCATATGATCACCTCCAATAATTGGGAAATGATCTTTAGAGTGGTTTCCCCTGCCAGATCAGTGTTTTCAATTGATATGCCTTAGTCATTTATACAGTTCATGCATTCTGTGTGTTTTCAACATCTCGTTCACAAAATTGACCATAATTTGCAACATGTATGCCCACCTTTACAGGTGCTTTAGAAATGTCTTCAGTTGTGTAGAATTATTGCGTACAATTGTGCACGATTAGTATGTAATCATGCAGTTGCTTACATTTGGATAAACCCTTTAAGTACACCTGCCATCGACTGTCATCTGCAGAGTAAGGGGGGTAAATGAATCATGACAATACAGCCCATCCGGCCTTTAGGGGCCAATTCTTTTAGGATAAAGAACAGTATGTTTTAATGTGAGATTATAAGACTATCAGTGATGTCTCTTGTTTTTAGCTTGTTCTGTTTAACTACAATGTTCATCTAGGAAGGAGGCAAATAACATTTCATTCAGTACTGTTATGAGTTGATGGGCATTTTCTCTTTCTTTCCTACTTGTTGACGTAGCTTTTCCCTGGGGCATTCAATGAGATAATGTGGGATTTAAACACTGACAGACATAATCATTACAATAATAACAACAAGAAAACTGAAGTGCTATAAAGCACAATACTAATGGAAATAGAGCAGTGCATTTTATTTTTTGTTCTTATTTTTTATTCTAAAATCCATTATCTGTTTGTTGATTTTAGCACCAAGTTTTATCTGCAATTTAACAATTCAATTAAATTTACATTTGTAAGAAATGTGGCATCATTTGCAGTATCTGAATCCGGTGAAAATCCGATATGAAAATCCCAAGAGAGCAGTGTATTTAGAGGAAAGTCTCAGCATTCTGCAAGAAGTCATTTGTGTAAACCTATCAAGATCTCATCTGCTGTTATAAATATCTACTGAAAGGCAAATGGCCTGCTACCCCATATAATGTCTGGTTAATGAGATGTACAGTTTGAATACAATGATTTCTTGCAAATATGCTGCCTATGCCGGGGCCTTAAAAAACAAGAGACATTTCAGTGAGGTATAGATGAATTCCTATTTGGCTGAAAGATAACTTTCTCTATCTTCTTATGCTTCTTATACCATTGGGTTATGCTGCCCCCTACAGGAGTAGTACTAGGCAGGGATGTCCCTATTGGCATAATCCTACACACCCTGCTCCAGCATACCAGTTTGTTTATGCTTAGTGAAGGAGTAGAACCTAGGTTTCCTGCTGGGACTTCGGTCTCAGTTTTTTATTCTTTTGAGAATATTTTGTTTTATTTTCTTTACTCACTTCTGCTAGTTAGTGTTCAGGGGGATTCCTCCTGGTGAACTACAAGTATTTGCCGGCTGAGGTTTTCCACTGGATAATCTAGATCCTTAAGGTCTTCCAGCCTGGCCTACGAGCGTGAGCAGGTTATAGTCCCTCACTAGGCCTCGCCACGACAGAGCAACGTTTTGGATGGGGACGAGCCTGCAAGTGGATGTCTGGCTGGGACACGACAACCTGGAACGTCCTGAGTCACAGCGTACCTCTCAGCTGGCAGCACTCCCACTCCGGGTGGAAGGTGGTCTGTCCAGAGGGGAGCCCACCCGGTCTATGGTATTGTGAGTAAATGTAGCGCCCCCATATCTCTTAGTGGTCTTGGGGGGACGTGGGCCCACTCCTGGGGATAATAGGACCTAGTACTTCCTAAAAGATCCCCCTGGCCTGTCAGGATACCTGGCCCTGTGCCCTGCCCCCCTCCCCGCCCCCTGCCCTTATTGTGGCTTTCAACCGGGGGGCGCTATAGCTGCGGTGCCTGGCGACATGGGGGGAGGGTGAAAATGGTACCTTTTCCTGCTGGGTCTTGTTATAGATCCTCGGTGGCCTCCACTTTGGGGTCCCCTGACCGCATGGCGCACCATGGGAGCCGCCATCTTTAGTGTGGGCATAGGAGAATTTCTCCCCATTGACTTGCATGGTGCAGCCATTTTCCCTGTGCTTCCCATTGATTTGCATTGGCAGCCATTTTTGTGTAGCCTATGGAGCTACACAGGCAGTGTGACCTTTCACATGCTATCCAGGCTGATGTCATATCCTGTGGCTTTCGCCACATGCTGCACAGATAATTATGGAGTCCCAGGCAGTGGTTTCACCCTCAGATCCCCTTAGTGCGACTACCGGACCTTCCGAATCGCAGTCTTTGCCGTGATTTCAGCAGCACTGGAAAGCCTGGCGACCAAGGTCGATTTTGGGATGAAAAAGGTAATCCCCGAAAACGGCCGCTGCCTTCACCGTCATTGGTGGGGTCCTCTGATTCAGAGACTGATATGTTCGCCACGGATGCCCCCTCCTTAAGGGATTGCTGTCCTCGCAATCGGATGGTGACCTGTCCTCTTCAGCTGCAGTGCGGGAACGCGCTTTGGTGGAAGCCCTGATTGTTTCAGTAAGGGAAACTTTAAAAATGGCAGATGAGCCCATGCCGGCAGGGACACAGGTGTCCTTTGGCTCCTGCAAGAACCAAAAATCAGGCAAGGTTTTCCCTTGTCCCGGGAATCTTCATGATATTGTTAATGAACAGTGGCGGCGCATCAAGCATGCGCTAGTAGTGCCTAAGCGCTTTAAAGTCATTATCCCTTTGCTGAGACGGTTTCAAACCATTGGACGGTACCGCCTAAGGTGGATCATCCCGTATCCAGGTTGAACAAATCTACTATAGTGCCTGTGGAAGTTTCCCCAGTGTTTACGGACCCGGTGGACAAGCAGGTTGAATCCCTTTCCCGCCACCTTCATGTGTTGGTGGTTTCAATCCTGAAACTGATTTTTGTGTCTGTTTTGGTATCACAGATGGTTACGGAATAAGTAAGGGTTTTTAAAGGGAACTTAGATGCTGACTTAGTTTCCCCAGAGCTGATGAAACCTATGGACCAGATGGCCCAGGCCCTGGTGTTCCTGGGTGATGCGTCCTTGGATGCGGCTTCCCTGGTGGCCAAAGTGTCAGCTGTGGGGATTGTCATTTGACGCATGGTGTGGCTGAAAAGCTGGTTGGCAGACCAGGCTTCAAAGAAGGCCTTAACAGATCTTCCTTTCTTGGAGGAGCGATTATTTGGAGACTCGCTGGATGAGTTGATCAAGGGTCTAACTGGTGGGAAGAGTACTCTTCTTCCTCAATCCTCCAAAGGTAAGAGGGGGGAGGATTGAGGGGAGGGGCTAAGAAGCCATGGTCAGGCAAGACCAAGACCAGCCAGTCCTCCTCAGCATGAAGGGGCATCCTCACCCATTACTGGGGTGGGGGGACGTCTGCTCTTCTTTCAGGAATCCTGGACCCAAGACAAATGGGTTCACAAACTGATTTGTTCCAGGTACAAGATCGAATTTCGGTCCCAGCCGGCGGACAGGTTCTTTCAGTCAAATCTTCGCCTGTCTCCGGATCGTTTGAAGGAACCCCGGGACGCAGTGCAGGATCTCCTTGCTCAAGGAGTGATTGTGCCGGTTCCTCCGCAGGAACACTTTCAAGTTTTCTCACGGTGCCCAGGAAAGAGGGCAAGGTGCGTCCAATCCTAGACCTCAAGGCTCTGAACCGTTTTGCGCGGGTGCAGAAGTTTCAAATGGAGTACATTAGGTCGGTGGTAGCGTCTTTAAATCAGGGGGATTTGCTCTCCTCCATCGATATCAAAGATGCGTATGTACACATCCCCATCTACGGGGGACACCAGCGGTTTCTCTGCTTTGCGGTGGCATAGGAGCATTTTCAATTTGTGGCGTTACCCTTTGGTCTCGCCTCCGCTCCCAGAGTCTTTACCAAGGTACTGGCCCCGGTATTGGCCTTGTTGCGCCAGAAAGGGATTGCAATCCTGGGATATCTGGACGATCTCCTATTGAGAGCGGACTCTCACTCGGCTCTATTGGGCGACCTGTCAATTACAGTTCAGACCCTTCAGGAATTTGGTTGGCATATCAATTTCAAAAAATTTGCTCTGACGCGCTCAGTGAGGTTGGATTATCTGGGGCTGACTCTAGATTCCGTGTTGGCGAGGGTCTTTCTTCCCCTGGAAAAATTCAGAAGTTGCAGGAAGCGATCCGGTATCTGTTGGAAACCGATCTGTCCTCACTATGGACTTGCATGAGAGCCCTGGCTCTGATGGTATCAACCTTCGAAACGGTTCTGTTTGCTCAATCTCACTCGAGACCTCTGCAAAAAGAGATTCTTGCCAAATGGAACAGGGATCCACAGTCTTTAGACAAAATTATATGCTTGAGCCGACTCAGGAGGTCTGCTCTATCCTGGTGGATCCAGTCGCCAGCATTGTGTCAGGGCAAGTTCTTCCTGCCACTATTTTGGTGGTCACCACGGACGCCAGCCTGTCAGACTGGGGTGGAGTGCTGGGGAAGCTCTGTGCCCAGGGGACCTGGTCAGCAGAGGAGTATTCCTCACCGATAAATATTCTGGAGCTCAAAGCAATCAAGCTTTGCCTGATCCACTGGACGAAACGGCTACACGGTTCGGATCCAATCAGACAATGCCATGGCTGTGGCTTAAATCCATCATCAAGGTGGCTCCAAGACTGTCCTGACCGCCAAGGAGGTGGCCGAGATTCTGGTATGGGCAGAAGACAATGTTCAGGCTCTTTCCGCAGTCCACATTCCGGGTGTGGAGAATTGGCAAGCGGATTACCTAAATCGTCAGGTGCTGGATCAGGGGGAATGGTTCCTTCATCCGGAGGTGTTTCATCTCCTATGTGTCCGGTGGGGAACTCCGGAGGTAGACCTGTTTGTGTCTCGCCTCATCAAAAAAGTCCAGAGGTTTGTGGCCAGGTCTCGGATTCCTCTGGCCGACGCCACAGATGCCTTGGTGGCCAGTATCAGCTGATCTATGCCTTCCCTCCGATTGGCTTCTCCGCAGGGTGACTGTGGAAGGAATTCCGGTCGTTCTGGTGGCCCCAGACTGGTCTAGTCGGTCTTGGAACGCAGACCTAGTAAAGTTAGTCGCCGATCCTCTGTGGAGACTTCCTCTGTGAGAGGATCTGCTGTCCCAGGGACCGATCTTCCATCCTGCTTTACGGTCGCTGACTTTACCAGCATGGCTGTTGAAAGCAAGGTGTTGAGAGATAGAGGTCTTTCTGACTCTGTAATTCCTACACTATTGAAGGCCAAGAAGTTGACTTCCAGGAAGATCTATTATCGTACATGGAAATCGTACATTTCATGGTGTGAATCGCTGAAGCTGCACCCTAGCTTGTTTTCTATAGCTAAGGTTTTGGCCTTTTTACAAAAAGAGGTTGAGCAGCGGTTGGCCTTGGGCACTATCAAGGGATAAGTGTCGGCCTTGGCTATTTACTTCCAACGTCCGTTGGCTTCTAATGCCTTGATTCACACTTTTTTTTCAGGGGGTGCGTCATCTCCATGGGATCTCACTCTGGTTTTGTCTGTTCCTCAAAAGCCTCCTTTTTTGAACATTAGGGGGATTTCTCTGCTTTCTTTATCCCAGAAAGTTGCCTTTCTGGTGGCAAATCCTTTGCCTGCAGAGTGTCTGAGTTGGCGGCGCTGTCCTGTCGTTCGCCTTATTTGGTGGTCCACAGAGATGAAGTGGTTCTCCGACCTAATCCGTCTTTTCTTTCTAAGGTGGTGTCTGATTTCCATCTCAATGAAGACATTGTGTGGCCTTCACTCTGTTCTAAGCCTAGGCATCTCAAGGAAATTGATTTGCACTCTGTGGATAACGTTCGGGCGATAAGGGTTTACCTGACGGTCACTGAGTCCTTTAGGAAATCAGATGCTCTTTTTGTCCTTACTGAAGGATCTCGTAAAGGTTTGGCTGCGTCTGTTGCGACTATATCCAGATGGATTAGGCAGACAGTTGTTCAGGCTTATTTAGTGAAGGGTCAGGTTCCTCCTTTCCCTGTGAAGGGACATTCTACTAGAGCGCTGAGTGCCTCTGCTTTTTGCCATCAGGCCTCAGTAGTGCAAGTTTGTAAGGCGGCGACTTGGTCGTCTGTGCACACTTTTACAAAATTCTACAAGGTAGATTTGTTGGCATCTTAGGATACATCCTTTGACCGAAAGGTTTTGCAGGCTGCTGTTTAAAGAGACTAATTTGTTTCTCTTTAGGGTTTTTTTTTATTTCATGGGTGAGCTCCTGTTGTTCCTGGTTGACCTTCATGTTACCCGGTTGGGCTTCATGTTACCCAACAAACCTGGTGTCCGTAGTTTTTTTTTATTTTTGCTGTTTTATTTTTTAATATATTTTTCTCTATTGTTCATTGACGGACGCAGTCTCTGATGCATATCATTAGGTTATACTGCCCCCTACAGGAGTAGGACACTAGGCAGAAAAAAAGTTCTGGCTACACCTATGGGCAGTCCCAGGGGGTATACCCTCTCTCTTCCTGCATAGGATGCCAGTTTTAATCTGCCTAATCAGGAGTAAGGACCTAGTTCCTTGCTGGGATCTCTGGTACTGGCAAAAAAAATGTTTCTAGATAATTCTTTTTAGCTAGCTTTTCTCCAGATTTTTCCTGTGAGTTCTACAAGCAACAATGCTGGATCTGGGCGACGGGCTGGATGTATAGATCAAGTGGTCACCCCAGCCGGCCAGCGCGCGCACGCAGGCCTTAGCTCCGCACTGGGTCAGCCGCAACATAGTACCACTGAAGGGGGACTGGCCCCGCGAGTTAAACGTCTCACCAGGTCGCATATGGCCGGGTCTAGGCCCGAGTCGCAGCAGTCCTAAAAAATGGAAGAACAAAAAAAAAAAAAAATGAATGATCGTGCGGGGGGGTGGGGGGGTGGGGTCTCTGTCTGTACCTCCAGGTCCCACCTGCCAATCAATCCCATTGTGGAGTCTGGGGGGTCCGCACAGGGCTACCATTTACTTGTAGCCTCATGTGCTGAGGAGATCAGGGGGCATCTTGGTAAACCCAGCACGCCCATTTTGCAGTGTTTTTTTCTGATAGAAATCTGAATGGGAGTTCCTGGAGGCGTTTTTTCTGTGGGTGGAGACCCTCCCTATACCCTGGGTGGTTTCTTAGATCCTTTCCTTTTGGATCGAGCTTGCTTCTGACACGTGCAGATATTCTAGGCCTTCTGCTGCACCTTGGTATAGTGAGTCTTGGGGTCTCCAGAACGCTTGCCTGACCTCCAGGGGGCACTGTAGCGCAGTAAGACTTTTGCTGACGGGTTCCCTTGGTGCAACATGGACCCTACAGATCATGTGTCCCCACCTGACCCCCTCAGGGAAGCCGCAGGGCCCTCCGGATTCAAGCTGTCTACTGATGCAATTTTGGCAGTCCTGGAAGCGTTTGTGTCCAGGGTGGAGGTGATCTTCAAGGGGCGAGGTGCTCAGCAATGCCCTCCGCCTACCCCTGCCTAATCTGATGTTTCAGGTTCTGAGTCTGACTCAGCCAAGGCAGACGTGGGTCCGCTAATGGCCGCTCCCTGTCTCCTCTAACAGTGAGGATGACATTTCTACCTCCACTGCCGCGTAAGCTAAGGCACTGGTGGATGCACTAGTCAGGCAATAACTGATCTTTGTAGCCATCCATGTTGACTCAGATCCAATAGTTTAAGATATTGCAGATATCATTAAGATTTGTCAGATTTAGCCATAAATGTACTGTATATGGACAAAACAGCTAAGAGGGGTTCACCTATTTTAACTCTTCTAGTGCATATAATTATTGTAGAATTTCTGCCGCTGTGTAAATGTCTTGCATATGTTTTCATGAAATCACTACTGGACATTAAATAATGCATAACGATTTTATTTAATTATTCTTGTATTGTATATCTAGATTCCTTTTTATCCTCCTGGGACCAAAAGGAAAAGCCAAGTCATACCATGAGATTGGAAGAAGTATAGCCACCCTAATGTCTGATGAGGTAATACTAAGTAATGTACAGTAGTTTGCATCTATTTAATGCATGTTTGTCCTTAACACACTCCAGGTTATTACACCAGCATCAGCGTTTTTACATTACATTATAATCAAAACACACATACATATATATAAAAATTGAATGAGCCAAGCAAAAAATTGGTGGCCAAACAGCATCCAGTCAGATGTAAGAACTGTACAGGTATGCGTACAGTTGGCGGCAACAGCTATCAGAACATGATAGATGCAATGTGAGATTTATCAATTTACGCTGTTGGATGGAGGAATATGTTAATTTATTTCATTCAGAAAGAAATCTGTAAATATATGGCCAGTTGTAGATGTGACTGCCTATTTTATGTTCTAAAATATTTGTGAAATGAAGTTCAAAGCTGAAACCCATTAAACACCTACATTGTAGAAGAACGTTACACAAACTGATATTTCTCTATCGTTCATTGACGGATACAGTCTCTGTTCTTCATAACAGTAGGGTTATACTGCCCCCTATGGGAGTAGTACACTAGGTAGAAAAAAAGGTCTCATTACGCCTTTGGGAAGTCCCAGGAGGTATACTCCCTCTCTCTGCTATAGGATGTCAGTTTTATTCTGACTAGGAGTATGGACCTAGTTCCTTGCTGAGATCTCTGGTCCTGGCAAAAGTTTTTTTCTAGTTAGTTTTTTTCTCCAGATTTTTTTCCTGTGAGATCTACAAGCAACTAAGCCAGATCTGGGCGACGGGCTGGATATATAGATCCAGTGATCACCTCAGCTGGCCAGCGAGTGCGTGCACAGACCCCAGCTCCGCGCTAGGTCGGCCACGACATAGTCCCACCAGACGGGGACTAGCTCTGGGAGTTAAACGTCTCGCCAGGTCACATATGTCTGGGTCTAGGCCCGAGCCGCAGCGTTCCTATTGGCCGACAACCCCTCCACTTCGGTGGAGAGGGGATCTGTCAGGAGATGGTGCCCATCCGTTCCAGGTATGGTGAGTAACTGTTCCCCCTTCTCCCCTGGCAGGTTTTTTGGGGTGGACCCGGGCCCCTCTTTAGGATGGTCGGACCCCCGGGTTCCCCTCTGTCCTGTCACGCACCCCCCCTTGCCTGTCCCCCCTCACTTACTGGGGCTATGGTGCACTTTAACTACCCCCGGGGGTTGGGACCGGGCGTCATGCTGGGGGTGGGGGGGGGGCGGTGCACCGCCGGCGCCCGGATGATTGATCATTCGGGGGGACTCCCCTGTTACTACCAGGGCCCCCATCCTGTCAATCTCATCCAGGAGGCTGGGGGGTCCCCTCAAGGCCCCCCCAGAAGTTCCGCAGGCTGCGCGTGGCCGCCATTTTCTTGTAGCCCATGTGCCTAAAAAAAGATTGGTGGCCATTTTGCGGTGGATCCCTGAAAATCAATGGTGGATTGAAAATCAATGGCGGCCATGTTTTTGGAGTCACAAGAGGCGTTTTTTTGGTGGTGGAGCCCCTCTTTTTTCCCTAGTGCTGACACCCAGGTTTCCTTCTAATCACAGATCGCTGCAGACACGTGCTGTACAGACATCCTGGGCCTTCCTGGTGCATCTCTGGTGCGGGTGGTGAGTCTCGGGGGGGTATCTCTCTCTCTCTGCTGGGGGTCTTTAGTGCTTTGTGCCTTACCTTTTGGGGGCGCTATAGCGTGGTGGGACATTCAAAAAAAAAAAAGTGTTTTTTTTTCAAATTTCAAGGTTTCCCTGCTGCAATATGGACTCTGTGGAACACGTTTCCCCACCTGACCCTCTGTTGGAGAAGTGCCCATAAACTCCCCCCATCTACCCCTGCCTTTATCTGATGTGTCAGATTCTGACTCTGATTCAGCCAGCTCATACAAGGAAAATCCTTGCTTCCCCTATATTGGACGGTTGTCATCATGGATGCCAGTCTGTCTGGGTGGGGAGGAGTTCTCGGCAAGCTTTCTGCTCAAGGGGTCTGGTCCCTGGAAGGATCCAGGTTACCGATCAAAGTTCTGGAGCTGAGTCCACTGGACGGAATACCTTCAGGGCTGTCCAGTGCGCATTCAATCAGACAATGCCATGGCCGTGGCTTATTTCAATCACCAAGGGGGAGTCAGAAGTGTCCTTTCGACCTTGGAGGTGGCAGGCATCCTTCGGTGGGTGGAACGCTTTGTTCCAGCTCTCTCCGCCGTTCACATTTCAGGAGTGGAGAATTGGCAGGCGGATTACCTCAGTCGGCAGACCTTGGATCAAGGGGAATGGTCTCTCCATCCAGAGGTGTTCCAGCAGTTGTGCCTTCATTGGGGCACTCCAGAAGTAGATCTGTTGGCATCTTGGATCAACAGGAAAGTGCAGAGGTTTATGGCTCGCTCTCGGGACCTCTGGCAGACGCCACAGATGCACTGGTGGCTCCGTGGGGTCAGTATCAGCTGATGTATGCCTTTCGCCCTCTCAAGTTGCTGCCAAAACTTCTTTGCAGGATCGAGGCGGAAGGGATTCCGGTCATCCTTGTGGGTCCAGACTGGCCTCGTCGAGCTTGGTACGCCGACCTGGTCAGGCTAGTCGCAGACGTTCCTTGGAGAATCCCTCTCAGGGAGGACCTACTGTCTCAAGGGCAAATCTTCCATCCTGCTTTACAGTCGCTTGCTTTGATGGCTTGGCTGTTGAAAGCCAGGTGCTGAAGGACAGGGGATTGTCTGCTTCAGTGATTTCCACTCTGCTTAAAGTGAGAAAAGCGACTTCTAGAAAGATCTATCATCGTACGTGGAAGTCATATATTGCGTTGTGTGAGTCTCTTGGGGTTCCGCCTTGCTCTTACTCGGTGGCTCGGATCTTGGCTTTCCTTCAATGGGGAATTGATCAAAAGTTGGCCTTGAGTACTATCAAGGGTCAGGTTTCGGCCTTGGTAATTTTCTTCCAAAGGCCATTAGCCACTCATTCCCTGGTGCGTAACTTTATCCAGGGGGTGCGACACATGGCACCGCTGGTGCAACCTCCGTTACCACCTTGGGACCTTAATTTGGTGCTGTCGGTTCTTCAGAAACCTCCTTTTGAAAATATTCAGGAGATTCCCCTGCTTACCTTATCCCAGAAGGTGGCCTTCTTGGTGGCTATTACTTCTTCTTGCAGGGTGTCGGAACTGGCGACGTTGTCCTGTCATTCTCCCTATCTGGTGGTTCACAGGGATAAAGAGGTGCTTCGTCCGGATCTGTCCTTCCTTACCGAAGATGTTTTCCAGTTTTCACTTAAATGAGGACATTGTGCTACCCTCCTTGCGTCCTAAGCCTAAAAAGCCTAAGGAATTTGCACTGCATACTTTGAATGTGATTTGGGCAATCAGGGTGTACTTGGCAACTACTGAGTCTTTACGAAAGTCAGATTCGTTCTTTAGCCTCACGGATGGATCAAAGAAAGGGCTGCCTGCGTCTGCTGCGACTTCTACCAGATGGATCAGACAGACGTTTGTGCAGGCTTATTCAATTAAGGGTCAGGTTCCTCCTTTCCCTGCTAAGGCGCATTCTATTCGAGCGCTTAGTGCTTCCTGGGCCTTTCGCCATCTGGCATCTGTGGTTCAGGTTTGCAAGGCGGCTAACTGGTCGTGTGTTCATACCTTCACAAAGTTTTATAAGGTGGATGTGCAGGCATCTGCAGATGCCTCCTTTGGCTGCAAAGTTTGGCAGGATGCTGTTTAAGGGTGTTTTAGTCTCCCTTGAGGATGTTTATTGTTTTTTTCAAGTGGGTCTCATCTTATTGTTCTGATGAGTCCTATGTTGCCTGGTTGGATATGGTTCAGACTTGGGGAATTATTTTCTGCTGTTCCCACCCCTCATGTTTTATGGCACTGCTTTGGGACGTCGCCTACTGTTATGAAGAACAGAGACTGCGTCCGTCAATGAATGATAAAGAAAATTGGATTTTTGTCTTACCGTAAAATCCTTTAGTCTGAAGTTCATTGACGGACGCAGTACCCACCCCTCTATTTCGAGTTGGGTTGGTATTGTTTTCTCTGACATTGCTTTGTTACAAAACAGACATCCTATAGCAGAGAGAGGGAGTATACCTCCTGGGACTGCCCATAGGCATAGTCAGAACTTTTTTTTCTGCCTAGTGTCCTTCTCCTGTAGGGGGCAGTATAACCCTACTGTTATGAAGAACAGAGACTGTGTCCGTCAATGAACTTCAGAGAAAAGGATTTTACGGTAAGACAAAAATCCAATTATTTGGTGCACATATACAGTAGTTTCAAGTGCCGTTATTGAAAGCTTTGCATTCTGATTGATTCTCACTATTCGATTTCAGGTATTTCATGACATCGCCTATAAAGCTAAAGACAGGCAGGACCTGGTCGCTGGAATTGATGAATTTTTAGATGAAGTAATTGTACTTCCACCTGGGGAATGGGACCCAACAATAAGGATAGAACCGCCAAAGACTCTTCCCTCATCTGACAAGAGGTATAGTGTTTTCATATACATTAACATGCATTTAGTGAGTAAACCGTATAAGACAGTGAAAGTAATTTACCAAAGTAAAAAAATGAGTAGAACATTTTCACTTAGCAAAGTGAGTTTTCTCCGAGCTTAGAAAATATGGGGAAGCTTTGTTCACTTCAGTCATCCGAATATGTACAAGCAAAAATCTAGTTTTTTTTAAACCCAGCTGCGAGAAACCTTAAAATGATTCCTTGCAATGTTGCTGCTCCTGCACTGCAGGGTTAATTGCTCATTATTCATTTAGGTCTAGGGGACACAAAAAAGAAGATTTACGTATTTGCTCCTCCATGCTGCTAGACCGATCCCAGCTTCTCCCCTACGCTACAGTCCTGCTGCAATGGATGTGATGACACTGAGGGACAGTCCACCGCCCTAGACAAAACAATTAATTATCCCTTGCATTAGGGGAATGGGTTAATTTTAAAATTTTTCAAAGTTGGGCTTAAATTTCCTTTGTATATGATTAGACATTCAATAGTGAACACCATTACACTATACCTACTAGTATATCAACCCAGATGATTTTAGCTGGCTGAACCTCTTGATAGTTGAATACTAGAAATTGTCTCATGTTGTTTTTTATAATCAAATAGATTTCTGGACAAAAAATAAAACACCTTTAAGCCCTCATTCACATTGAACGCAATTTCAAGGCCGCATGTCAGTGCGAGATCAGGTGCAACTTGGCAGCTTCATGCACAGATGTCTGTCCAAGTTGCACCGATATTACCAAAAGTAGTAGTAAGAACTACATTCAGGTCGATGCGGCACCACAAAGTTTTAACAGTGCCATTACCGACAAAAGGGTGCAACTTGTCAGGCGATTTGACCTGTCAAATCGCATAACAAGGCTCTCCGGTGTGAACGGGGTGCGTAATTTAGTCATGCATATGTTTGAAAAATAAATTGTAGCGTTTTATATGGCTATTATAAATACCAGAATCTATATTTATATTGGGTTTTTTGTTAATCTTCTGGAAAGCAGTACTCTGAGCCGGTTAAGGCTCTATTGCTTTGTCAGTGAAGTCAATAAACATGCTCACAGGAGGGGAGAACACAAGGTTGACCTCATTAAAAGCTAAGGTTCTTTTTTTTTTCTCTAAATTCCAGCTTCCCTATGTACCAATATACCATTAATGTACCTCTGTTACAGAAAAGAGAAAGTTTTCTGTCTTTTAGGGCAGCCCTTACTTCAGCCTCCAGTGAGTTCCATAGGTAACTTCTCCATTACTTCCTGCTCTGACCTTAAATTTGGTATTTGGAACAGAGAAACTGTTACAAAGAAGTACTTCAGCAGCTGACCTCATTAACACGCACTCTGCATCTGTTCTCCCCTTCCAGGAGACTGCTTCTGCTCTCCTCTACAGCTACAAACAGTCAGTCAGTGAGCTTCTCCCTCTTTACACATCCACCAAAAGTTTTGTACTTTACCTTCTTCTTCTAAAGATTGTTCATTTGGCAGAGTGTAAAGGAGCTGAGTGATCACATGACAGCATATGTGGAGCAAAGCTGTTGTATTGAATACAGGAGGATTGTGTCCCTGGAAGTCTGTAAAGCCCACTATACACTATACAATCTGATTGTACCATCTCCTTTAGATCTACCATCAACTATGCAGCCTGATTGGCTACAGAGTGACTGGATAGATAGGTGTGTCCTCCTATTATAAAGTTTTGGTAAATGTAAAGAAGATTGTACAGATTTGTACAATCAGATTGTATAGTGTATGGCTACCTCTATACACCTAAAATGAACTAGAATATATGAATGAATGAATATATCTGGTCTCCTACAGTACACAGAGCATGGCAATTATTTTAGTAAATATAAACTGCTAAATACCTTTTCTCATCAGCAGTATACAGCAGTATTGTGACTTCTATCAGTGCCTGGGCAACCAATGGTTAAAGCTTGTAAGAGGAGTTTTCATTCTCCTCTGACTATCCTTTGAGGCTGCATGACCACTGACATTCTGTCTGGACAGTTTGATTAGCCCTGTGCTGAGCACATGCACCCTCCTAAAAAAACAAAAAAAAAAACTTTCTAGCATTACACACCAAACTGAGCATGTGCAGAGGGCCTCCTATGGCTCTGTTTGCACATGGATTGGGGACAGTAAAGAAGGGGAGGTACACAATGCAGAGGATTAACCCCTTAGGTCCCACAGTGAGTATAACAAGCATGCTTTACTGCATATACAGACTGATTTTACTGGTTTAGTAACACTTTAAGTAGTCAGGAGGCTAGGTGAGGGGACATGACTCAGAAAGGAAAATACAGCCAGACTTTCCATCATAGTTAACCATCATGTGGGCTTTATTACCATCACTTCTGGGAGAGATGGTCAGATGGAGAATAGCCAGATGGAAAATGCTTGTTACTTTGACAGAAATATATTTGAGATCCTATAATATAATGTTTATTGCCTAGAATTTTGCTTTACATGAATGATATGTTGATCTCAAACTTGACCTATCCACAGGAAAAACATGTATGCTGGAGGGGAGAATATACAAATGAATGGAGACACTCCTCATGATGCTGGTCATGGTGGTGGAGGACATGGTGACTCTCCAGAATTAAGGAGAACTGGACGGTTAGTGACTCAATAGTAGTTGTGTATCTATTGCACTTTCTATATGACCATTTGGGTGTGATTCTCTGCCAATAGCTTCTCTTCTAAAATAGCTTCAGCACAGCATAGGTTTTCAGTGCATGTTAGAAGAAGGGACTTATGGATTGTAGAGCATTGTCAGAAAGATTAGATCATGGAGGAGAGTATCCAGATACCAAGATATCTAAAGCCAAATATAAAATACACAGTTTAATGCAGCTCTATAGTCATAAACCCATTTCTGCCAACCATCTGTACATGAACATTGCTCAGCACATTCCCCATGTGTTGTGTTTGAGAAGGATTCTAACAGATTGCTGTGAGTACTAAACTTTGCGCTTAGCAATTTGCACTTTTTAATTAAATAAACCCAATAATGTATTAATATATGGTTGTTTTGTTCATTATAATGGCACTGTACCTTAGCAAGATAATAGTATCTTGAACTACCCCAACAGACTGCAGGCAAACACATCAAACATTGCTCCTGAGTTTTTTTAGGACCCATTCACACATATCTATTGTGGTGCATTGGGGTAATGCACACTATTGTGTTGTGGTTCCATTAATTTTCCTATGGCACCTAAATGCACAAAGGCAATGTACCTCCAATTAAATTAGGCCATAAAATCTTAACGCAGTGCTAAGTATACAAAATACAACACAAAATCATAAAATTAAATAAAAATACAACCTATAATAATCAAAGTGCAAAATCCCTAACTAAATGGGAAGAACATGCAAAGTTCATAAAAAGTGTCTTTCAAGTGCACAAGCTGCACTCCTCTGTTTGGTACAGTTTCACATTACAAAGGCTAAAAAAGTTTGGATGTAAACCCTTGGATGCTGGAGCACTGAGAAACTCCTGTTGGAGACAATTGATGAAAATATGAATATATGATCTGTTGAGAAGTCCCCATCCATGCAGGATGGTCAGATTAAGTCGGGAAAGCAGGATCATTCACGTGCTTTTGACCATTTATAATTTCATGGTTCAGACAGTGTGGTAAGAGGCTCTTTTAATAGTGGAAGCACAATATTCTCTCACTAGAAAGTGGAAGACACTTGGCGAGTTATTGATTTACGTGAAGGACATTTTGTGAACTGTGCACATTTTTCTATTATTTTAAAGCAGTTTGTGCACTTAAAGGACACTTTCTATTAACTTTGCATGTTCTTCTCATTTAATTAGGGTTTGTTTCCCTTTGATTAATATATGTCACTGATTGTATTTTCTTTTAATTTTATGATTTTGTGTTGCATTTTTTTGAATTTAGATTTAAGATTTTATGGTTTAATTCTAATTGGTATCATAATTGTTTAGTAGCTGCTTTATTCATAATGCGGTATTACCTCAACGTAGATTATTTCTAATTTTTAATATTCCTCCATTGCCCTTGCATTACAGTGCATCATATCACAATAGCCCATGTGTCAAAATAATTGGTGCTTGTCTGATTTTTGGCAAGTTTTGGTGTTTTGGAAGCCCATTGAAATCCATGGGCTGCATTAATAATGCACATTAACGGGTATGCATTAACACTACACATTGGACTGCTTAGGTGTAAATGGGTCCTTGGTATTATTTAATTCCTAAAAAACAGCTGGTTAAACAATATAGATAGTGTGGATATTCACATTGTTGTTACTGGATAACATTAAAAGTTAGTGAAATTATATACTGATTTGGATTGTCTTTCCTTTTTTGACATTAAAATTCCTTATTGAAATGAGTATTTTCCTTTTTTAACTGTCCTAGGTTTTGTGGGGGGTTAGTTGAGGATATCAAGAGAAAAGCACCCTTTTTTGCAAGTGACTTTTATGATGGTCTAAGCATCCAGTCACTTTCAACCATACTCTTCATTTACCTGGGAACTGTGACCAATGCTATTACCTTCGGAGGTCTTCTTGGAGACGCTACAGACAACATGCAGGTAATGAGAAGTGTATGATTCTTATTATTGGTGGAGTCTCAACATATTCCATATTAAGGTTCAATTATACATTGAGACAGAGCTTGAACAAGTAGAACTTTGCCCAAGATCTCTCAAGCCACATTAAAATCAGAATAACAGACAAATAAATAGCTCCCAAGATGTGTTCATGTTATTCCAATAGTCAGTTTAGACAGTCAGTTTAGTTTATATTTCTAGATAGTAATTTGCTTATAAGAAAGATGTCCAATAAAAACAACATTGGGATGTTATGGTGAATTATTTCTGCACTGACCATGATAACTCATCTACTGTGACAACAGCTGGTTAATATGAACAAAGTAACACTGTTTTCAAACAATTGCTTTGTAAGATCCTTGCATCCCCTTTCCATGACGTTAATAAATTAAGAGTCCCTTTTTTAAGATTGCATTTTGTCTCTAATTTAGCTGGAATCAAACGTAAACAGGAACTCACATAATTGTTGTTCTTGGGGCCAGTAGTGTTCATGTGGGAAAGAAATGGTAAAGTAAGCTATGTTATTGGGACCATCATTTAAGACATACTATTACTGTAATTATTTCAAGCTGTCATCCACTAGGTCTGTCTTCTGTTATCAAGTAATGGTCAAGTACAATTCAATTGATACTTCTTTTGTGACATACATTATGACTTTGCTACACTGTATTTGTCACTGTTACATAATAATATGTTAACTATCGGAAAATAATCTCTATTGTACATAAAATGTTTTTTGATAAATGTTTTTAAAATTATAGCACATTTTATTCAAACTATTTTGTAACTGAAAAAGCAGCACTCTTGCTTTCATACGCCTTGTCATTTCATTCTACAGATGCATTTAGTGTAAGAGCAGTGATGTCGCTATGTGCTGCTAATGACATCACAAGGCTAAAAGCAATTATACCACTGCAGTTGTATGGCCTTTATCATCTCTTGAGTCAGAATTCTAACTAGAAAGTCAGCTTTGTGTAACCTTATACCTACAGCTGCAAGAAAAAATATGTGAACCCTTTGGAATGATATGGATTTCTGCACAAATTGGTCATAAAATGTGATCTGATCATCATCTAAGTCACAACAATAGACAATCACAGTCTGCTTAAACAAATAACACACAAAGAATGAAATGTTGCCATGTTTTTATTGAACACACCATGTAAACATTCACAGTGCAGGTGGAAAAAGTATGTGAACACCTAGACTAATGACATCTCCAAGAGCTAATTGGAGTGAGATGTCAGCCAACTGGAGTCCAATCATTGAGATGAGATTGGAGGTGTTGGTTACAGCTGCCCTGCCCTATAAAAAACACACACCAGTTCTGGGTTTGCTTTTCACAAGAAGCATTGCCCGATGTGAATGATGCCTCACACAAAAGAGCTCTCAGAAGACCTACGATTAAGAGTTGACTTGCATAAAGCTGGAAAGGGTTATACAAGTATCTCCAAAAGCCTTGCTGTTCACCAGTCCACGGTAAGACAAAATTGTCTATAAATGGAGAAAGTTCAGCACTGCTGCTACTCTCCCTAGGAGTGGCCGCCCTGTAAAGTTGACTGCAAGAGCACAGCGCAGACTGCTCAATGAGGTGAAGAAGAATCCTAGAGTGTCAGCTAAAGACTTACAAAAGTCACTGGCAAATGACAAACATCCCTGTTAGCGAATCTACAATACGTAAAACACTAAACAAGAATGGATTTCATGGGAGGATACCACAGAGGAAGCCACTGCTGTCCAAACAAAACATTGCTGCACGTTTACAGTTTGCACAAGAGCACCTGGATGTTCCACAGCAGTACTGGCAAAATATTCTGTGGACAGATGAAACCCAAGTTGAGTTGTTTGGAAGAAACACACAACACTATGTTTGGCGAAAAAGAGGCACAGCACACCAACATCAAAACCTCATCCCAACTGTGAAGTATTGTGGTTTGGGGCTGCTTTGCTGCATCAGAGCCTGGACGGATTGCTATTATTGAAGGAATAATGTATTCCCAAGTTTATCAAGACATTTTGCAGGAGAACTTAAGGCCATCTGTCTACCAGCTGAAGCTCAACAGAAGATGGGTGTTGTAACAGGACAAGGACCCAAAGTATAGTGAGTAAATCAACAAAAGAATGGCTTAAACAGAAGAAAATACGCCTTCTGAAGTGGCCCGGTCTGACCTCAACCCGATTAAGATGCTGTGGCATGACCTCAAGAAAGCAATTCACACCAGGCATCCCAAGAATATTGCTGAACTGAAACAGTTCTGTAAAGAGGAATGGTCAAGAATTACTCCTGACTGTTGTGCACGTCTGATCTGCAACTACAGGAAACGTTTGGTTGAAGTTATTGCTGCCAAAGGAGGTTCAACCAGTTATTAAATCCAAGGGTTCACATACTTTTTCCACCTGCACTGTGAATGTTTACATGGTGTGTTCAATAAAAACATGGCAACATTTCATTCTTTGTGTGTTATTAGTTTAAGCAGACTGTGATTGTCTATTGTTGTGACTTAGATGATGATCAGATCACATTTTATGACCAATTTGTGCAGAAATCTATATCATTCCAAAGGGTTCACATACTTTTTCTTGCAGCTGTATCTCCACATAAGGCTTTTGTCAGTAAAGCTTACAAAACGTCTTAATTCTGGAGTCAAATATGATTCTCTTTGCCAAAATCAGACCAATGTAAGGGGAACCCTGACTAGTTATTAAAAATTAAGTGTCAAACAATTTCAAATGTTTTAAAAAAGACAATGTCAGTGTTTAAAGAAATATTAATGATTTATCTTCTAAATAACTCACTGATATGAAATCATTGAACGAAAAGCTATTTTCCTGTCAGTCCTAGGAGACCCAATGATTCCACATTTGGCGGCCAGTATCTTGTGATATAGAAAAGGCGAATGCAGGTTCTTAGTAAAAGTCCAAGCCTCAAAGCCACTTCTGCCCTTCCTGGGTAGTCACTTGTCACCGCTGTCTGTAGGGCAGTAGTCATAAACCAGTGGCCAGATGGAGTGATTAAATATGGTAATTAGGGCCTAGCTGTTGATTTTGACAGTGTGAAAATAAGCATGTCTGTATCCACATTTTGTAGTCTTCTTAGGCTGCACATTTTAGGGAGAGTGTGTTTGTAAATACAGAGGTAACTTCATAATTTGAGCCACCAGCTGCACCAATCTTCGGTAATGAAAAGGTTTATTTTAACTGACCTTTATTTACATGGGATATAAGCAGGTCCGTTTGTAGATGCAGTATGCGTAAAGGCCATATTTCTGCATATTGTATCACTTTGTATTTTATCACAAATGAGAAAAGGATGGTCTGCATTACCATATAGACTGTGATTCGTGGCCATTCAGAAAATAAAGATACTGCTATGGATTTAGGGAGAAGGGCAGCTGTCAGGATGAATTTTAGTGGTATTATCGTTCTCCTCACATTTATTATCAACTGTATTTGTTTTCTGTTTTTTTCACTGGTAAACTAATGTATACATTTAGATATAACGAAAGCTTCTGTTCTTCTCTAGGGTGTATTGTATACATTTAGATATAACAAAAGCTTCTGTTCTTCTCTAGGGTGTATTGGAGAGCTTCTTGGGCACTGCTGTCTCAGGTGCTGTTTTTTGCCTTTTTGCTGGCCAGCCACTTACAATTTTGAGCAGTACGGGTCCTGTCCTTGTGTTTGAGAGGCTGTTATTTAACTTCAGCAAGTAAGTCACATTTACATATTCAGTGAAAAAATGTCATTAAAATATGCAAATTAAATTGCTATAAGCACCATGACATTATCTGCCTTTTTTTTTAAAAAAAGGGTGTTAATTCTTGACTGACATCAATTTATCAAGGGCCATGATAAATTTAGATTGCCAGTTATGGGCCACTGCATTTAAGAGTAAGCATTTTAGGTAAACATATCAAAACCTTGGTAATTTAGACAGAACATATAATCAAAAATACCTGTATATATACTGTATGCAGAGGCAACTATCTGTCAAAAATGAATTTTAAAAAGATCAATAGATCTATAAATGTAGGCAGCCAAAGTTGTAAGTACAGTATATCTCAACTGTTGCTGTAAAAGTGCCACTCCATAAGCCTTCCTATTGTTCCTCTAATGTGGTTGGTGTTCTCACTCACTTATGCTGCTTCTGGTCATTGTTTTGATACACAGTTTTCACTAAGGCTCCTTTCACATGGGGCGGATCCGTTTTTACGGACTCCGCTTGCTCAATGGGGATCCTCGCTGAGCAGGCGGATGACAGGTCCTTGTCCACTCACTGTGCAGAGATGTACCTGTCAGTCCCGCTCTCCTCTATGGGGAGATCGGATGAAAACAGACAGCCTGTTCGTTTTCATCCAATCCAATCCGACCCACTGGACGGATGGCGAGCATTTCATCTGATCCAATCCGACCCCCTGGACGGATGGCGTGAGGTTAACCATTGCAATTATGATCACAGGTGCTGTTTGACATTTGCTTAATAGGTTTTAGAGCTCCTGGTATGCTCAATAAAGCATATGACTATTCACAGTATGTGTCTAAAATGATGAAGCTTAATTCTGGGATTTTTTTAAAGGGTCCGCAAGTGTGCCCCCCTTCCTCATACTACAGGGGTTTAATGCTAGGTAAGCCTAGGAGTAAAGGAATAAGCTGTGATACTTACCTTATTCCTCATCCTGGCAGACTTCGGGTGCTCTTCTTCCACTGACATCTGCCTCCCCATAGAGGACAATGGGTGGCTCGATTGGGTCCGCCTGAAAAACTGACAGGTGGACCTGATCGATCTAATTGTGTGAAAGAGATCTAATGGTAACTTCAGCGTATGTATTATCATCTTATGCACTCTTTAATGAACAATACTGCATATCACATCATTTTGTATTGTATGTGGGACATTTTTTTAGAATAGCAATGGCTTTACTATTTACCAAGCACAATGCTGACCTAATAAAGCTTTATTTTTTTCTTCATGCCTGATTTTGTCCTTTGTTTTTTAATTCTCTAGAGATAATGCGTTTGACTACTTAGAGTTCCGCTTGTGGATTGGCCTGTGGTCAGCTTTCCTGTGTCTCATATTGGTGGCAACAGATGCTAGTTCCCTGGTCAAATATTTTACACGTTTCACAGAAGAAGGCTTTGCCTGTCTTATCAGCTTCATCTTCATTTATGATGCTTTTAAGAAAATGATCAAGTTTGCAGATTACTACCCAATCAACTCAGATTTTACAGTCTATGATGTTACATTGTTTAACTGTGCCTGCCTTCCGAAGGATCCAAGTAAGTATCTACAGATTCTTTTAATAATTTGTTTTTGCTACATGTGCACGTAGAAGAATAAAGTTGTTAATTTCTGAAATATTTATGAATTTGATATTGACCTCCTGATATAAAATATGGCAACTGTAGTCTTTCTTGCCCTTTTGTATGCCTCTTATCTTTGCTCTCCTGTGCATTAATTATTTATGCCTGCTTACATTGGGGTTGCATTGCAAATTTTTTTTGATGCAGTTGCTTATTCTGCATTTGCACCAGTTACCTTTAAAGTGCAGTAAACAATGGTAACCAGTCAAAAGTTATCAAACTAGTGAGTCCCACTATGTTTTTGGTAGATGCAGTCCACTTTATCTTCAGTTTTTTCATATACATGGAGACGCAAAGCATGACCTGCCTGTGCCTCATTTAAAGTCCCAAACTGCTTATATTTTTCATGCAATCAGGGATGGAGACGCTGTGCATTACAGGCTGGTGCCTCATTTAAAGACCCATTGTGTTTTTACTGCATCTACCAAAGGGATGGAGGTGCATGCTTCTCAACTAGTCAATTTCAGTTTGCACCCTATTGTTACAATACAGCCAATTACAGCTATGATACATTTAGACCAGTCATAGATGGGAGCTGTTCCCTTATAGCAAACTAAACATTACAGTGCTTGTGCTGTCCAATCTGCCCCTTTCTAAAATGTAAAAAACCTGGTTGATCCTGCCTCTTCCTGTGTCACCCTCTGTGTTGCTGACCACAGTAATTATGGCTGCTGATCCCTGATTACTGTGGTCAGGTTACATGCCTCCATCATCCCGCTGCTTTCCTCTCTCCCTCTCCCCCTCCCTCCCTTCTGTCCGCTCCTGTGTGTGTTCCTCCCCCTCTCAGCCCCCCCTCCTGCCACTATTAGTAGTTGGCAGTAAAACACAATTACAGCCAGCTACTCTGTTATAGTAATCTCTCCTACACTGTGTAAATGTTTTTGTAAATCAAAGCCTGCAAATACCTTATCTTTGATTTCTTCTGGCTAGTCCAGGGATCACGTGACCTCCCCGATTAACGTCAGAGGGGATCTTAGCCCCTGCCTCTGTAGCCCGTAGATCAGACTAGAGCAGCCGGAGGTCACGTGACCAGCCATAAATGATCAAAAATAGGATATTTACAGGCAATTACACAGTGCAGGAGAGATTAAAAGAACAGAGGAGCTGGCTATAATTGTTCTTTACCATTACAACCACTTTAAGGTCCAGAAAGTGGGAAAATCAGCCTACACATGTATACAAAGTGGTGGATTTACCAAAGGCAAGTAGGCTGTTTACTTTGCAAAGGAATTTTTACTTTGCAAGAGAATTTTTACTTTGCTTAGTAAATAAGGTCATGCTCTGCTGACTTCCATCATCCAATCATTTGCAAGCAAAATTTCATTTTTTTTCTTATATCTTTTGCACATGATTGGGTATTGTTTTCAAAGTGAATTTTCACCACATTCCCTAAGCTAAGGAAAATTTCCTTGCAAAGTGAACAGCCTATTCGCCTTTAGCAAATCAACCACTTGAGCAAAGGAGACAGGCGTGTGCTAGTAAGGGTTCACCTTTTTACTGGATTACTTCATTGGGGATGGGGAGGCTGGGATTCAGTGGACGAGTGAATAGGGAAATCTGGCGGTTACCTGTGAATCTGCCCAACCTAGGTTCAATCTTGGTTTGAGAAAACCAATTTCCATATGAAAAGGTATGACTATGCTCAGTTGGTTTCTATTTTTCGGCACAATGCCAAAAAAGGCCGATCTACTGACAGCTTAAAGATTTACTGCTGCTCAGGGGCTCTGCGCTTCAGGAAAATAGCAGCCTCCAGCAAGAAGAAACAGGAACATTGCTGGAGGCAATTTGCATCACACACTGATTTTGGTAGCATAATTATTAATAAGGAATGTATGTTCCTTGCTAAAGAACATTATTTTTTTATCGAGTTGGTATGGGGAAAGTTCCACTTTAATATCTCCAAATTCATGCTATTTATAATTCCTACACCTTTTATCTTTACAGTGTACGAGTGTGAATGAAAACATTTTCTAAAGTGTGTATGTTGTATCTAGCTTGACCATGTTTGTAGTAATCTTGTAATATTATTTACCATGTATTACAGCTACAATTTTTTTTTTTTATTGTTTCCTCAGATAACTCTTTTCCTCGGGTTACTATTTATATTACTAAGACAAGTTCATTTGATCAGTAACCTAATAAATGTATTTAAAAAAGAAAGTAATCAGGCATGTTACATTAAGGAGTTTGGAAATGATGTGTTTTGTATCCCTGTGATTATGGGGCAGTTCACATGCTGTACACCTGTCTCCATAAGTAATTTTTAAAAACAGTGGGCTTGTTTACACCATAGATGCATAAAAGCTCATGCAAAAAAACGGATATGGTTGACGTGAAAAGATACGCATTTACATGCAGTTTATGTGCATTTTTATGCATGTTGACAACTGTTAATGTACAGTTTTTTCATGTATTGTTAATCTATATCTGCTGCTATCACTTCCTGTTCACTTTTATGGGTAGAAAAGGAGAAGAACATTTTTTCTTTTCTTTTAGTTATAATATGTTAATGCGCACATGCATGCATTTTCTGTGTTTATGTGCGCTGCAGAAAAATACAGGAACATCTTTGCCTTTTCAGAGATCTCCGTGTTAGATGCAGAAAATGCAATTTGCGTACATGGTTTGAACAAGCCCTGAACTATGCTGAAAGTTAAAAATCAATATATATATATATGTATATATATATATATATATATATATATATATACCGTATTTTCCGGCGTATAAGACGACTGGGCGTATGACGACCCCCCTAATTTTCATCTACCGGTAATACTTATACTTAGGTTACCTTGGAGATATTATACTCGGCGTATAAGACGACCCCCCATTTTTGGGGGATTTTTTGGAGGTTCAAAAGTAGTCTTATACGCCAGAAAATACAGTATATATATACACACAAGCTATACATACACTACATAAACAAATGTTAAACTTTTTTATATTTGATGAGGATATTGCATTAAAATAAAAACATTGTGTCGCAGGTAACAGCTCGCTGTTTAATGAGACCACAGATGCCCCCTTGGGATTCCTGACTACCACTGAGGATCCGGTAAATATCTTAAGCTAAAACATTTGCCCTTACTATAGAAACAAATGTATGTGATTGACTGCCAAGAGCTAGAATCTTAAAGCAGTGAATTTAGACCTGAAGAAGAATTATCACCACTAGTTTCCAGTCATTGTTGAATTCCCTAGGGGCCCTATGCAAATAACACTTGGTCCTGTTCATATTTTCACAGTGGTTCTGAACAACTGGACATATTTCTTTCTGTATGTCACTCCATCCCATGCTGAAGCCCAATTTATGTACTTTCCTATAAGGATGTTACAGCCAGCACTGAATGCGCCACCCCTCCTAATTATGCAGGCTTTCATCTAATATTTCAGCTATTTATGTCCTCTGCCATTTTCCTTGTACAGAAAAGACTTCCATGTATTGATTAAAAAAAAAAAAAAAAATCTGAAAGACTTTCTTGTATTAACAGAAAAAAATTAACCCAGATCCAATCCCCTATTCTGGGAAGAGAGACTACAATAGTAACGTTCAGCTTTTTGCTGTTGTTAATGCTGGATTGGCACCATTCACAAAAACAGAAACACACAACACACCCAAGCTTTTACTTTAGTCCCTCTCTCAAGAATATTGGGAGGATCTTCGTTCAATCTTCCGAGAGAGACTAGTGTAGCAGCTGGCATGTGTTGTTGTAGGCTTGTGTTTTGTGAATGATGGCACTCTTCTCCAATGCAGTCCTTCAACAACACAAGCAGACAGTTACAACTGTAGTCTCTATCTTGACTCAGTCTTTCGTTTTAGTACAAAAAAGGTGGCATAGGAGGCAAAGGGCTGTACAGTTAGATAGAGGGCTTCAGATGTTCTGTCCGGGCAGCTTTCAGAGGAGGCATGAGCAGGGATTCTGCAGGCTCTGTAGAGCATACTAGCTGAAAAAACACTGCACAGATTTGAATGGAAACAAGCGCTATGTGCCCTTAGTTCCCTAATGGATTCAGTAAGGGTTTTAAACTTTAATGGTGCTCTTGTGAACTAGTACCACAGGGAGCCACTAGCAATTCTATAGAAGCCACCAGCTTCAGAAAAGTCCAACAGAAAGTCAGCACTTTTTACAGTAGATGTATATGTAGTAGATGTACAGTAGTATATGCTGAGGCGCAGATGGGTGGTAGAGGCTTGCTAAACAAATGACAGCCCTACACGTTAGCTCACATAATTACTATATATTTTCATGTGACCTCTATAATGTTTTAGGTTTGAATTTTCTTTTCCACTAGCACTGTTTAAGCCCAAAAACATAGAGTTAAACATTAGTACACCTGGGATTTGGCACACATTTGTCTGTTGAAAGGGTTTCATGTAAGGGTGCATTTCCAGAATGTGTAAACAGTTTCGTGCAACTCTTTAGAATTAAATATGTATTTTATAAGTCATGGTGCTGGATTCAAGTGCTGTTTAGTGCTGCTCTGGGTACATCTATGAAATCACGTTCCAAATGAGGTGACTTTTATGAGCCAAATCATGTATATTTTTCCTTACAGTACCACAACCACACCATTGATTGGTCATCTCTGAACAAAAAGCAATGTCTCAAATATGGAGGGCAGCTTGTTGGCAGCAGCTGTAACTTTATTCCTGACATCACTCTAATGTCTTTTATCCTGTTCTTTGGCACATACACGTGCTCTATGGCTTTGAAAAAGTTCAAAACCAGCCGCTACTTTCCAACCACAGTGAGTATCTAAAATAATTTTATAAAGATAAAGGTATAAATACAAGTATTATACAGATTCTAGCTGTTACACACATATTGCTGCTATGCATAAATGCTTTGGAATAAATTAATGATGAAATCTTGTTGGGTTGAGGGTTTATTACAGATGTGGCAAAAGGCTTCTTGAACCTTTATTTCATGTGTAGCTATGGAGAGAACAATATACAGCAGTATACATAATGATGACCCCAACAGTACACACATAATGTGGTAACAATATCTATATAAAATTATATTTTGAAGCAGTCTACAAATGATGACAGCACTACACAAATGTGCTACAAAAACTCAAAAACCTACAGTGCATCCGGAAAGTATTCACAGTGCTTCGCTTTTTCCACATTTTGTTATGTTACAGCCTTATTCCAAATTGGAATTAAATTCATTCTTTTCCTCAAAATTCTTCAAACAATTCCTCATATTGACAACATGAAAGAAGTTTGTTTGAAATCTTTGCAAATTTATTAAAAATAAAAAACAAAAAAAATCACATATATATATATATATATATATATAAGTATTCACAGCCTTTGCCATGCCACTCAGAATTGAGCTCAGGTGCATCCTGTTTCCACTGATCATCTTTGAGATGTTTCTACAACTTGATTGGAGTCCACTTGTGGTAATTTCAGTTGATTGGACATGGTTTGGAATGGCACACACCTGTCTATATAAGGTCCCACAGCGCATGTCAGAGCACTAACTAAGCCATGAAATCCAAGGAATTGTCTGTAGACCTCCGAGACAGGATTGTATCGAGGCACAGATCTGGAGAAGGATACAGAAAAATTTCTGCAGCATTGAAGGTCCCAATGAGCACCGTGGCCTCCATCATCCATAAATGGAAGAAGTTTGGAACCACCAGGACTCTTTGTAAAGCAGGCCTAGCCAAACTGAGTGATCAGAGGAAAAGGGCCTTAGACAGGGAGGTGACCAAGAACTCGATGGTCATTCTGACAGAGCTCCAGCATTTCTCTGTGGAGAGAGGAGAACCTTCCAGAAGAACAGCCATCCCTGCAGCACTCCACCAATCAGGCCTGTATGGTAAAGTGGCTAGACGGAAGCCACTCCTCAGTAAAAGGCACATGACAGCCCGCCTGTAGTTTGCCAAAAGGCACCTGAAGGTCGGATGTAACAAAGATTGCACTCTTTAGCCTGAATGGCAAGCATCAAGTCTGGAGGGAACCAGGCACCGCTCATCACCTGGCCAATACCATCCCTACAGTGAAGCATGGTGGTGGCAGCATCATGCTTTGGGGATGTTTTTCAGCGGTAGGAACTGAGAAACTAGTCAGGATTGAGGGAAAGATAAATGTAGCAATGTACAGAGACATCCTCAATGAAAAGTTGTTCCAGAGCGCTCTGGACCTCAGGCTGGGACAAAGGTTCATCATCCAACAGGACAATGACCCTAAACACACAGCCAAGCTAACAAAGGAGTGGCTACAGGACAACTCTGTGAATGTCCTTGAGTGGCCCAGCCAGAGCCCAGACTTGAAACCGATTGAACATCTCAGGAGAGATCTGAAAATGGCTGTGCACCGACGCTCCCCATCCAGCTTGATGGAGCTTGAGAGGTCCTGCAAAGAAGAATTTTAGAAACTGCCAAAAAATAAATGTGCCAAGCTTGTAGCATCATACTCAAAAAGACTTGAGGCCATAATTGGTGACAAAGGTGCTTTAACAAAGTGTTGAGAAAAGGCTGTGAATACTTATGTACATGTTAATTTTTTCAGTTTTTTCATTTTTAATAAATTTGCAAAGATTTCAAACAGACTTCTTTCACATTGTCATTATGGGGTATTGCTTGTAGAATTTTGAGGAAAATAATGAACTGAATCCATTTTGGAATAAGGCTGTAACATAACAAAATGTGGAAAAAGTGAAGTGCTGTGAATACTTTCCAGATGCACTGTATAATGTTATTATGCCGTAGCACTTTTATAATGTAATGAAGACATCAGTAATCATATGTCATAGTGACAGAACTACATTTAATATAACCGCAGTCCCTACATACTATAAAATGTGTCATCATAGCAATATCTCATAATATTAATAGTGGAGGTAAAGGTAGAGATAAATATGCCCGGCATTACATTTTCCTGCACCTATGACCTGCATTTGCCCTCACAAAATGTGGAAGTACTGCCAGTATCCCACAGCGAAAATGACCTGCATGTTGAATTATGGAGGCTTTGGATAAAGGATTGCAATATCATTTAAATCAGCATCCATTGGATGGTGTGGAATTCAAGGGTGGCAAGTACTGTAGAGGGTACAATCCCATCTGTGGTGTAAAGGTCTCTTGCTCAACTCCTCTCTGGGCAGGCCAAAAATGATTCTCAGAGCCCTCTTCTCTTTCTTTTTAGTATTTTCGAGTTTAGCTGTAAATAAATGATTAGTGTACAAAGTGCAAAACAATTCAAACACAGTTCTTTTTTGAGAGATGTTATCTTTAAATCATGCAACTCTAAAATATATTTTTTTGGGGGTGGGGGGAATTGGTTCTTTTGTGGAAATTTATATATCCTGTCTTTATTCCTTTTTCCTTTGTGTATCTTGGTTCATTTAAAGTCTCAGTTTCCTGCTGTGTGTGTGATCCAGCAACTGAAACCAGTACCCTGTTTCGTGGAAATGTGTGTGATCATGCAGGGCATTGTGAGACTACGGAAGCAGAACATATATTCACATTACCTGTAGTCGCTTAATTAAAGTATCAGGTTATTGAAAATTCACTCAAGTAAACTCTTCCAGACATCAGACAATTTCTTTTGAGGTCAGCAAAATAGAAATTTTAGCTTGGGTTGAGAAGGTTTAACCCAAATTGTGCTTCATAAACTATAGCTAAAACACATAGAAGAAGATGTAGTTTTAATATCCCTTTGTTTTATCTTAGCAGATGTATTTTTAACATCCCTTTGTAAATCCCAAGCTTTGAAATATATAACTTGCTTACTGCAGAATTTCCTGCTAGTTTAACTTACCACATAATGTACAGTATTGTGACAGAAGCAAAACTTTTTGGCTCCACCGCAAAACCTATATAGAGTCCTCTAGCTCTCCAGTCCATATCAGTTATTCCTAACAGTTAGACCTTTATCATTGTAATGCGGTAAAAACATTTAAATCATTCTGGAAGAATTCAGTTAGTCCTATGTTTCCCCAAGTTATATTCTGACTGATTGGACATTTATATAGTAGGTCAGGGAGGCCTTTAAGACATGCATGCATGGCACTTTGTGTGCTAATGGTCTCTTAGCATAGGCTATTGCTTTGTGTTTGGTTAGAAATACTGGACACATGCTATGTTAGTAATATGTGCCTGCTCAATGCTCATTTCAATATAAATCCAAGCATGTATCTACAGCCCTGGTCAGAAGTTTTGAGAATGACACAAATATACATTTCACAAAGTCTGCTGCCTCAGTTTTTATGGTAGCAATTTGCATAGTCCAGCATGTTATGAAGAGTGATCAGATGAATTGCAATTCCATGAAAATGAACTTAATCCCAAAAAAAACATTTCCACTGCATTTCAGCCCTGCCGCAAAAGAACCAGCTGACATCATGTCAGTGATTCTCTTGTTAACACAGGTGTCAGTATTGATGAGGACAAGGCTGGAAATCACTCTGTAATTCTGATTGAGTAAGAATAACAGACTGGAAGCTTTGTACGGAGGGCGATGCTTGAAATCATTGTTCTTCCTCTGTTAACCATGGTTAACTGCAAAGAAACACGTGCAGTCATCATTGCTTTGTACAAAAAGGGATTTACAGGCAAGGATATTGCTGTTACTAAGATTGCACCTAAAGCAACCATTTATTGGATCATCGAGAACTTCAAGGAGAGAGGTTCAATTGTTGTGAAGAAGGCTTCAGGGCACCCAAGAAAGTCCAGTAAGCGCCAGGACATCTCCTACAGTTCATTCAGTTGTGGGATTGGGGCACCACCAGTGCAGAGCTTGCTCAGGAATGGCAACAGGCAGGCATGAGTGCATTTGCACGCACAGTGAGGCTAAGACTTTTGGAGGATGGCCTGGTATCAAGAAGCAGCAAAGTAGCCAATTCTCTCCAGGAAAAACATCACAGGTACAGGGATTGGACTGCTGAGGACAGGGGTAAAGTAATTTTCTCAGACGAATCCCCTTACCAATTGTTTGAGGCATGCAGAAAAAACCTTGTCCAAGCAAGAAAAGGTGAGCGCTACAATCAGTCCTGTCATGCCAACAGTAAAGCATCCTTAGACCATTCATATGTTGGGTTGCTTCTCAGCCGAGGGAGTGGGCTCACTCACAATTTTGCCTAAGAACACAGCCATGAATAAAGAATGGTACAAAAACATCCTCTGAGAGCCACTGCTCCCAACCATCCAAGAAAAGTTTGGTGACGAGCAATGCATTTTCCAGGATAATGGAGCACCTTGTCATAGGGCAAAAGTGATAACTAAGTGGCTTGGGGAACAAAACTACATTTTGGGTCCATGGCCAGGAAACTCCAAAGACCTTAATCCCACTGAGAACTTGTGGTCAATCCTCAAGAGGCAGGTAAATAAAAAAAAAATGCCACATGTGCTGACAAACTCCAAGCATTGATTATGCAAAAATGGGCTGCCATCAGTTAGAATGTGGCCCAGTAGTTGACTGACAGCATGCCAGGGCCAATTGCAGAGGTCTTGAAAAAGAAGGGTCAACACTTAAAAATTGACTTGCATAAACTTAATGTCTTTGTCAATAAAATCCTTTGTATAAAATGCGTGTAGTTATACTTCAGTATACCATAGTAACATCTGACAAAAAGATCTAAAAACACAGCAGACTTTGTGAAATTGACTATATTTCTCACAATTTAGTTGTAAAAATTACTATATTTCTCACAATTTAGATCTAAAAACACTGAAGCAGCAGACTGTATGAAAATTACTATATTTCTCAAAATTTAGTCTGCTATAAATATAACAATTGGCCTCACGCTTTGATGCTTACCTCTGTGGGTTTTTTCATACTATAGGCCAGAAAACTGATCAGTGACTTTGCCATCATTTTGTCCATTTTCATTTTCTGTGGAATTGATGCTCTTGTTGGAGTTGATACACCAAAGTTGATTGTCCCAAGTGAATTCAAGGTGAGTGCAATAAGTCAAGCATACAGCCTACAAATTTAATAGATTTTAGTAGAGATCTTCAAATGTAACAGTACTTGCCAAGAAAAATGGTTTGACACTCACAAAATATTTTGCCATAGCAGAATCAGTAACTCGAACCAGACCAAGCTGATCTGTTCACTAAATGTACAACTTTTTCCCTTTAAGCCAACAAGTCCCAACCGAGGCTGGTTTGTCCCACCCTTTGGAGGAAACCCTTGGTGGGTGTATCTGGCTGCTGCTTTGCCGGCTCTTCTTGTTACCATTTTAATCTTCATGGATCAACAGATTACAGGTGTCATCGTCAACAGGAAGGAACACAAACTAAAGGTGCGTCTTTAATATTGGTTCACCGCATTTCTTCACTTCCCTATCAGAGACCACTGAAATATTAAACAGCATGCTACAGACACTATTTATTTATTTATAGTCAGTCACAGAACTGTTTCCAAGCAGGCAGTGGGGTTATATTACTAACAATTTCACCGGGAGTCTGCAATTCCATCATCTTTACTTTTGCCCTATGCAGACACCTCTTATCACATGCCATAGTGAAATCCAGAATAGAGGTTAATGGAAAACTACTACTGTTTTCACTAGTGTCCAAGGTAGCACTAGCAAAATACACTGTATACTTTCTTGTCTAATCTCAGATTTAAAGCAGTCAGCAGTGTATGTTTTTGTCCCTTAACTTTGTCCTCTGAAAATAGTGTATGCAGATGGTGATGAAGAGGTATCTTCAACATACACTGAGGGTAGGGGAAGCATTTCAAGATGGAAGCATTTATTGCTGGTCTCTCTCGCTAGTTCCTTTATGCAAAACTCTAGTCAAACAATGCAACAAAACACATATAAGGGAGCTATTCTATCTGCCAATAGATGTTGTATATCTATCTACCCACTCCTGGGATTTAATCTGCCCTGTCATACAGCACGGCCCTGCCTGATTTTTCTCTGCTGCTTGTTACCCATGTCTTGTTCTTCCCCCACCCTGTAAACTGAACAGTGAAATGAGAAGCAGCAGACCAATGAACTCTTCTCACTGTCACTTTGCTCTCTTCTCCTCTAAATATGGTGTACATGATCACTGCAGCACTGTCTTGTGCTGCTACTCCCTCTTCTAGTCTGTAGAGGAAGCTGCAAGAGGCTAATACCAGGTCAAATTGATACTTTCATTGCTTTAAAAAAAAAAAAAAAAAATCATGTTTTAAAAATTAATACTGGGTTATACCAGGAGCTTAGCTTTAACATCTTCATCTTAGCTAAGTGTGTTATGTCATATGTTTGCAGGAGTCGTTCAGCAGACATCCTAAAGATCTTCTATCTATAGCCTATATATATATATATATATATATATATATATATATATATATATATATCATAAAAACACAAGCAAATATTTCATATTCTAGACAATTTCAATCTACCTTTTACTTGTCCCCTATAATAATGTAAGATAAATCAGATTAAAGTGTTATTATATATTTCATTATCAATTAAAGTGTGTAATGTTATGTTTTGCATACCTCCTAGGAACCTAAAATAATATTTTAATACTTTTTTTACTCAACTTTAATTACTTTTGGACCAATTCAGATCTATACATGTATTCTCATAGATCAAACAGGTATCACATGCACTACAAATGAGTCTCTGTCAAGTGCAGTGATTGTCCTGGTTAAGTAGGGTGGAACTGACATGTTGTGAGGTCTGAACGTGTTGTACTCAGTAAAAGAGCTTCTCTGTTCTCCAGATCACTTTCAATTTAGTGACTTTAGCCTCTTGTAAATTCACAGGCCGTAAAGAGCAATTCACTCCAATCCTGAAATTGTTCTAGTTAGAATAATAATTTCCTTTTTTTCCCACTGTTCAAAAAATCCATTCACTTTCCTGGAATTCCTCTATGTCCAATGTTATCCATTACTTCCTGAATTCTCAGATGTCTCCTGTGAATTACCCCTTGCAGTGTGTAATGGTAGTCTATCAATGGAACAATAGCTGCATATTGCAACACCCTGCATTCATGACATAGGAGTAGTCAATCTATCTCCACAATCACTGCACAGATACTAGTTAACATGGTGCTTTGTTGGCAGACATAAATAAATGCAATTTGGTATTCCTGCTGTTGTGACCACATAAGTAATAGTGACCTGATTGTTTCACTTTAATTAAATAGTTCCTCTGTCTTCATTCCTAGAAAGGAGCTGGGTACCACCTGGACCTGTTTTGGGTGGCTGTTCTGATGATTATATGCTCTTTCATGGCTCTTCCTTGGTATGTGGCTGCAACTGTCATCTCCATTGCCCACATCGACAGCTTGAAAATGGAAACTGAGACATCAGCCCCAGGAGAGCAACCTAAGTTCTTGGGAGTAAGGTATTACTGAAGAATAAATACACACAATGGTGGACAAAGGCAACATTTGGGCAAAACGCAGCTTGAGCCCCGTATAGCTTTTGTGTTTCTTTATATGTCCTCTTGCCCGAATATGGTATATTTTCTAGGTGTTGACCACCATATTGCTTCCCTTTTCTGACACCTCCTGAACCAGTTCTGCCCTCACTGATGTTAAAGTTTCCAAACATATGTATTCTATTGTCAACAGGCCCACTCGTGGCACAGGACCAGTAATTAATGTTTTGGTCTGGTCTGATCTCTCTACAGTTTATTGTTGAAGGACAAGACTCCTCCAATGTTCCCTTGAAGACTCCTTGGTGCAGCTACACAGCCTGCAGGGACAGTGTGTCTGTTGCTGAACTGTGTGTGTGTTTGCAGGGATTTATTTAGACAATATGGTGTTCTAGGTACATTTAAATAATGTCACCGTTATGTTTCAATGCCAATAATTAATAAGAACTGACTCTAGAATGCGCTATTAAAGACATCATGAGGTCTGCTATCAGGGCCACTGATAAGGCAGTACAGCCAGCCCCCTAGTACTGGGCCTGTGCCCCATCATTTCAAAAGGGGGGCCCAGGTACCTGCTGAGCAGGAGGGCCTCCTGTACTGTCTTATTGTAGACATCTATCCTCTTCTGCCTCCCCCTGCAGCGCTGCCAGTTTCTCCTCCTCTTTCTCCCTCTGACATCACTGCACAGGGATTGGTTCTAGCATATGCACCCCTTCCATCTGCTGTCCAGTCCCCCCTGTATGCCCCTTTCCCCGCAGGGCTTCCGGCTTCCCTCCACTCCTCTCCTGCTGGCAGCTGCTGCGGGTTGCACAGGGGGGTGTTTCAGGATGAAGAGCAGGGAGAAGGGCAAGTAAATATATAATTTATTGGCCCCTTTCTTCCTTAATGAACACAATGAGTGATTGGTACCAATCACTCCTGTGCCCATTCATCACTGAAGCATAGACAACTGTGTTTACTATGCTTCAGCTTATGATTGAGCAAGAAGCCTCAGAGAGCTTCCAATTCATTCATCTATGCAGCTGATGCTGCAGAGATAGGGACTGATAAATCTATGTCCTTAGTCACTTCCCGCTGGGGGCAGGGTTCTAACAGCAGCCCTGTCTGCTACAGTCACTGTTACTTTTAAACTGCATGAACTGCAGACAAACTAAAGATTGTTTCAGGCTTCCTGAACTACAAAGAGCCTTCTGACTCCTTTATACATCTTCTGCACCCCTTTTCCTCTACAATTTTGTTGCTGAGATTAAACACAAATCTCTAAAATAGGGGAATAAAAAAAAAATCACAAAACACAATTTGTACATTTTAAGAGTTGCTGCTGGCCCTCTAAGCCAGCTGTTCTAGGCACTACTCCACGACTGGCATTGTGGGAAATACAGCCCAGTGTTTTGTTAAAAACTGCACTGGGGGAATTTACTAAGAGTGGAGCAGACAGAATCGAAAGCTCTGCATGACAACCAATAAGCCTTGGGTTTTCATTTTCAAAGCCTAACTAAAGCTGAGGCTAGAAGCTGATTGGTTACTGTGCACAACTGCACCAGAGTCTGCTCTAGTTTTAGAAAATTGCCCTCACTATATATATATAATATTAGCAGGCAATAATTACTGGAAGCCCATCTGATTTTAATTTAAGTTAGGAGATGCTGTTTAAATAGTTGTTATGGATTACTTCAGTATGCACATAACTAAAGTACTAACTTATCAGCTAACATTGTGTATATAGTGTAGGTTTTGTAGTATTGACAGCCATTTTCTTTATTTTTAATATTAGTCTTAGTGCCGGCTCACACTAGTACAACTTGTCAGGCGACTTGGTCAGCCTGACAAGTCGCGCACCGTCGCGGTCCAATGTGTGGTACAGGAACGGTTCTAATAGGAGCGACACAAGTCGCTCCGACTTAGAAAAAGTTTCCTGTACTACTTCGGGGCGACATCGGAGCGACTTGCATAGACATTCATATTATGAAGTCCGTGCAAGTTGCGCCGAAGTCGCGGTGCACGCGACTTCACAGGTCGCCCCCGAAGTCGTGCCGCTTCAGTGTGAACCGGCCCTAAATGTTTTATTTAAGGCCCTCTGTATTTATTTAAGGTGTATATACAGTATATCCATTTTTTTAAAATTTGGAATATATAAATGTAGCACTGCTGTCTAGGGGACTGCTGTATTTTCACACTTTAAGGGATTTCTCATTACTTTCTGTCTTGGTGACAGTGGTCAGCAGCAAATAGAGAAGGTGAAATGGGGACACATATAGCAATAAAAGTTTAACAGAGGTTCAAACCCTAAACCACTCTATCTAAAACTAGGGGAAAAAAGACTCTTTGTGTTCCTTAATAAACCCATATTTCTCTATTAATGCTATTTAATGACATACAAAGTTGCAGAGCAGAGTGTTAACTATGTACTGTTTGTTACAGGGAGCAGCGAGTTACAGGTATTATGGTGTTCTTACTGACTGGTATATCCGTTTTCATGGCACCCATATTAAAGGTAACTATACAAAGCATACATGTCATTTTCACAAGTGCATATAACAAAATCCATAACCTGTAAATGTGGTGGCTGCATAAATATTTTTTAAGGCTTGTTTTCCTTTATTTTTCCGACCTTTATTACACTTCCTGTCCTAGAGTGTCTCTGCTGAGAAAAGAGGAGCAGTGGAGCCACAATTGGACAGTAGCATTGCCAATATGGGGGGAGAATAGTTTTAGATACACTAACAGATTTAGATGGACCTGGATAACAAATTAAAGCTGAACTCTAGCTATCGCTTTTCAAGCAGTTACAGAAAACAGATTTTTTTCCTTTTGGGATAAAGTTTTTACATAAAAAAATTATAACTGGAATTTTAATCACCCCCTGTAAGTGTTAATTCGTTTGTCTCAACCACTTTAACTGTTACTTTTGCTGGACAAATTGGTCTAAAGGAAAATACAAAGTAACAGACCTAATGCACAGTGAAAATAAAGGAGAAAAAGCTTAAAAAAATAAAACAAATGCAGCCTTTACAGCTAAGAATTGGTAAATCTTTTAAATTAATGTTTTAAAGAAAGGGTAAAGGCTCTTTGGGACTAGATGAGTGGGCTCAGTCATTTAAATATAATTTAATATTTCGTCTTCAGTATTCTATGTACTTTGAATAAAAATGTGCATAGGGATTGAAAAGAAAATGGGTTTTATTTTATACTTGAATACAAATTGAAGAGAGAAATTTAAGAAAAGATAATAAACAAAGCCGGTCTACCCCTGGGGATGTTCCCCACCTATGCATAGGGATATGTGACCTTTCCATAAACCAAGTCCTGCTGAACAAAGGATTTCCAAGTATCTGTTATTGCTCCATTGGCATGTAACAAGTTAATGGAATCAGTAGTACCAAATACTTATGTTTCTGTTCCCAGTTCATTGTTGAAAATATTGAGTACCATCTGTTCCAGCACTATTTGCCTTCTCAGTGTGGAAGGTTTACTTAACCTAAGGTGATCAGTGTGTTTCTACTTTATATTGTTTTACTTTTCAGTGCGGTAACAGCTGAGCTGCAAATGTTTCATTCTTCAAGCACATAGGAGTCCTTCACATGTCCTGTTGGTTGATGTTCTAATATAAGGATACTTTTTAAGATGAATTATAATTGTCATATGTAGTTATACATCACTTTGCAGTTGTACTAGCTCTACAACAGTTGGGAACACAAGTTACCAATAGCAGTATGAGTTGGAAAAATGCTATTATGGGGTCAGTTCACTAAAGCGTATTGAATGTATAAGGGTTTCCAATATCCTGTATTATCTGTTAAAGCTACCCTGTCCCTGGGATAAATTCTACACCAAAAGCAACCTGTAAAAGAAGAGGAATGTTTGCCACACTGGCTGGTGGCAGCTCAAATCTTCTCTCTTTTGCAGTGCTAAAGCTAGTAACATAGTTACAGTATCTCACAAAAGTGAGTACACCCTATTGAGCATTTGTAGGGCATCCTCAAATGGGAGGTGGAAGAGTGCTACGTCTCTACCACCCACCAGCTCTGTGATGTCATCATGGAGGAGTGGAAGAGGACTCCAGTGGCAACCTGTGAAGCTTTGGTGAACTCCATGCCCAAGAGGGTTAAGGCAGAGCTGGAAAATAATGGCCACACAAAATATTGACACTTTGGGCCCAATTTGGACATTTTCACTTAGGGGTGTACTCACTTTTGTTGCCAGCGGTTTAAACATTAACGGCTGTGTGTTGAGTTATTTTGAGGGGACAGCTAATTTACACTGTTATACAAGCTGTACACTCACTACTTTACATTGTAGAAAAGTGTAATTTCTTCAGTGTTGTCACATGAAAAGATATAATAAAATATTTCCAAAAATGTAAGGGATGTACTCACTTTTGTAAAAAACTGTACATATTTAGTCTGGTTGAAAAAAGACACAAGTCCATCTCGTTCAACCCATAAAAGGAAAAATAAAAATAAATTTACAATCGTATATACACAATCCTATACCCACAGTTGATCCAGAGGAAGGCAAAAAACCCAGCAAAGAATGATCCAATTTGCTCCAGCAGGGGGGAAAAATCCTTCCTGATTACCCAAGAGGCAATCGTGTATTCCCTGAATCAAATTTACCTATAAATGTTAGTATCCAGTTATAATATGTACACCTAGGAAATAATCCAGGCCTTTTTTTAAAGCAATCTACTGAGCTGGACAGGATCAGCTCATGAGGGATTCTATTCCACATTTTCACAGCTCTTAGTGTGAAGAAGCCTTTCCATATTTGGAAATGAAGGGGTTGATTTACTAAAGTCAAATTGACTGTACACTTTGCAAACTACAGTTGCACTCTGCAAATGCAGTTGCTCCAGAGCTTAGAATATGAGCAGGAACTCCGCTGACTTTCATCATTCACAATCATTTGCCTTGCCGTAATTGTGTATTGTTTGCTTTGCAAAGTGCACAGTCTCTTTTACTCCAAGCATGAAGAGTTCACCTTGTCCTCAGCTGATGCTGATATCCAACATCTCCAGGAGTTTTGGATTAATTAGGGTTGATTTACTAATGGCAAATATGCTGTTCACTTATCAAAGATCTGTTATTGTTTTTGACAAAGTGAGTCTGTAGCCCCATGGGGGAAATGTCCTTTTGCTTCCTGTCCCAATACAGTGTTGTCACCATCTTGGAAAGTGAAGGGAAAACAACAACGGGATATAGTTAATAGGAACAAGCTTACAAATGATCTAAATGTTAAAATCTTTTCCCTAAGATTGATGTCACATGAATAACCCTGTTGTTGGTAACAATGTGCTAGTGACAGGATCTCTAAAAGACCATTTACATTTTGCTATGGAGTTGCTCTGGCCCACCAGTGTGATTTCTCTTTTTTACTGTACCCTTGTTAGCAAGTATGATTTTGCAGCATTCAGCGCCAGCAAGGGTAAATGAAAAGCCACTACTGGGTGATTCTGCCAGCAGTGGAAACATCTAGCTGTCATTGGCTTAACAGAGCCACAAACAACAATAAAAAAAAAAAAAATGAGTGATGATAAAAGAAAAAAATGTTCTAACCCTTACAAGTCATGAGTTATTAAAGTAAAACTTTAGGCAAATTTGTTTTTTCATTTTGGATAGTAAGAGGGGTTATAACCCCTGTAATGTTTATTTTTTCGCCATCTGTATCCCACTGTGGAGATTTCCCTGAACTTCCTGTCCCGTCGCCAATTAGAAATTACTACAAATTAGAGGAATGTTTTGGGGACCCCTAGGTCACCAGAACTAGTGTCCCCATTGGAAGATTTCCCCTCTATTACTTTTTTGGGGAAAACCAAAAATGTGTGATTTTCTTTAGCTTCACTTTCACTGATAATGGTAAAACAGGACAAATAGAGAGAGTGAATTTCCATAAAGGGGACACAGATCACAATAAAAACTGCCAGGTCTTCTAATCCATCTCCCCTCTATCCAAAAAAAAAAAAAAGCTTTGCCTTTAGTTATACTTTAAGTTGTGTATTTGTCTACTTCTATTTATTAATTTTGTTCTGTTGTGTTATTTTGTGTTTTCTTTTTAAGAATACTTGGAAAATAATAAATTAAGTGATAAAAATTAACACCGAAATGATATTTTAAAGACAGAGAAGAAAGGAACATATACAGTGTGCCATTTAGATAGAGAACAGCGAATAGGCTGACACTGCCATCTAATGGTGTTCCTGAAGCATGCATGGGGGATTTACAGTATACTACAACAGTAACGGGCAGTCTCATAGCAATCCCCTTTTGTTTTAGACATTTTGGAAATCATTCTAAACTGCTATTCTTTATGTGACCTATATAATAGTAATAGAAAAAAAAATTCTGAAAAATTCTGGCTAAGAAACATATAATGTAATTAAATGAATCTGACGTGTTCTATACAGCTTTGTTACCAAGGTCCCAGGGATTTGGCAAGGGGCTTAATTAACTTATTGTGAAAAGTAATTTCTGCTGCAGTTGGGAGTTAGTGATCTCACAGAACACAGAGAGCACTAATGAGATGCCATAGAAATTAGAACTTGCTGATCAAAGGGCAAACTTTAATTCCATTTTAAAGTGGTCTTCTAGTGAGTGTGTTTTTAGAATCGTGGATATAAATTAACAGAGGTTTTCAATGTTTTTGTTCCTAATTGGGCTTGAAGTAAAACGTTTTTTCAAGAGAAAAGGAACAAAATGTATGGATGATCATTTCAAGCAAGAGATGTATTTCCTGTTATAATCATTGTTCTGCTTGGGGAAATGTGATCATTCAAGAGTGATCAAGCCATTTTGTCAGCTTGAAGATGCTGCAAAGCACAATATGTGACACTTGCTTTTTGCGGCACCAAAAAAAGGGACCCTTCCCTCCCTTAGATTGTATCCCATATTTTCTGAGTTTATTACCTAAACTATTTTTGTGTGTATGCCAAATTATGCCAGTGCTAAACAGTGATTAGCACATGTTATCAACAGATAATGAAAATATTTTTGTAATCATCAGAGAACTCCTTTGTATTACTGAATATACAGAGCCTTGAAAAAGAATGCATACCCCTTGAAATTTTCCACATTTTGTCATGTTACAACCAAAAATGTAAATGTATTTTATTGGGATTTTATGTGATAGACCAACACAAAGTGGCACATAAATGTGAAGTGGAAGGAAAATGATAAATGGTTTTCAAAATGTTATACAAATAGCAATCTGCAATGTGTGGCATGCATTTGTATTCAGCCCCCTTTACTCTGATACCCCTAACTAAAATCTAGTGGAACCAATTGCCTTCACAAGTCACCTATTTAGTAAATAAACCTGTGTGTAGTTTAATCTCAGTATAAATACAGCTGTGAAACCCTCAGAGGTTTGTTAGAGAACCTTAGTGAACAAAAAGCATCATGAAGGCCAAGGAAAACACCAGACAAGTCAGGGATAAAGTTGTTGAGAAATTTAAAGCAGGTTTAGGTTATAAAAAATATTCCAAGCTTTGAACATCTCACGTAGCACTGTTCAATCCATCATCCGAAAATGGAATAAGTATGGCACAACTGCAAACCTACCAAGACATGGCCTTCACCAAAACTGACAGGCCAGACAAGGAGAACATTAATCAGAGAAGCAGCCAAGAGTCCCATGGTAACTGCAGGAGCTGCACAGAGTCACAGTTCAGGTGGGAGAATCTGTCTACAGGACAACTATTAGTCCTGTACTCCACAAATCCGGCCTTTATGAAACAGTGACAAGAAGAAAGCCATTGTTGAAAGAAAGCCATAAGAAGTCCCGTTTGCAGTTTTCGAGAAGCCATGTGGGGGACACAGCAAACAAGTGGAAGAAGGTGCTCTGGTCAGATGAGACCAAAATTTAATTTTTTGGTCTTAAAGCAGAATGCTATGTGTGGCGGAAAACTAACACTGCACATCACCCTGAACACACCATCCCCACTGTGAAACATTGTGGCAGCATCAAGTTGTAGGGATTCTTTTCTTCAGCAGGGACAGGGAAGCTGGTCAGAGTTGATGGGAAGATGGATGGAGCCAAATTCAGGTCTATCTTAAAAGAAAACCTGTTAGGGTCTGCAAAAGACTTGAGACTGGGGCGGACAACGACCCTAAACATACAGTCAGAGCTGCAATGGAAAAGTTTAGATCAAAGCATATTCATGTGTTAGAGCTGCAATGTAATGGTTTAGATCAAAGCATATTCATGTGTTAGAATGGCAAAAAGTCAAAAGTCCAGACCTAAATCCAATTAAGAATCTGTGGCAAGACTTGAAAATTGCTGTTCACAAACGCTCTTCATCCAATCTGACAGAGCTTGAGCTAAATTGCAAAGAAGAATGGGCAAAAATGTCACTCTCTGGATGTGCAAAGCTGGTAGAGACCTACCCAAAAAGATTTGCAGCTGTATTTATACTGAGATTAAATTACACACAGGGGAATTTATTTATTAATTAGGTGACTTCTTTTAGATAGGGGTATCAGAGTAAAGGGGGCAGAATACATATGCACGTCACATTTTTAAGATATTTATTTGTAAAAAAATGTGAAAACCATTTTACATTTTCCTTCCATTTCACAATTATGTGCCACTTTGTGTTGGTCTATCACATAAAATCACAATAAAATACATTTACGTTTTTGGTTGTAACATAACAAAATGTGGAAAATTTAAAGGAGTAGGAATACTTTTTTAAGGCACTGTATTTGTCCAGAATGTATTTTTTGTGACAACGTTGTCATCAGGGCAGGAAGTGGGAGAAAATGTCTCCAACAAGGACACATGACCAATAAAAATATTTTTTAGAGAGGAAAGGATAGAATCACAATTAGCACAAGGACATTGTCAGTTTTCCTGATGGAGAATTCTTGTCACATCCTAAGGCCATTATTGTCAGAATGGCAGGAAGTGAGGGGAAATACTCAAGAGAAATAGGCAGCAGTAAAAACCCAATAAAGGTTTTAACCCTCCCCCCCCCCCAAAAAAAAAAAAAAAGTTATTTTATTAAATACAACTATTATTATTGACTGCTTTATTAGATTGTAAAGTCCCAGGAGCAGAGCCCTCCTAACCCTTTTGTATGAAATTGTATTGTAACTGTACTGTTCCCCTTTATAATGTAAAGTGCTGCACAAACTGTTGGCTCTGTATAAATCTTGTATTATAATAAATAAAGTAATAATAATAATAGTTCAGTTTAATTTTGTATACAATACATTGATCTAACATTTTTTGTATTTCATAATTTTTAGTTTATCCCCATGCCTGTCCTGTATGGTGTCTTCTTATACATGGGGGTGGCTTCACTTAATGGAGTACAGGTATGTCATTAGTCACATTTTATCATTAATGTTCATTGTAGACATCATCGTTGCAGAACTCTCTACCACACAGTGCGGGAGAGTTACTAAAACTGGAGGACACAGAATCTGGTGCAGCTGTGCTTTGTAGCCCATCAGCTTCTAACTTTAGCTTGTTCAATGAACCTTTGACAATAAAAACTGGAAGATGATTGGTTACTATGCACAGCTGCATCACATTCTGTGTGCAACAGTCTTAGTATATCTTCCCCATTGAATTGTTCATGCTTATTGTCTGCTCTCAATTTAAGAGGATTTAAAACCAAGAATGGTCATAAGAAATTGTTTGACCACCTATTGACCTATGTCCATCTGTTACAGCTAGACCTAGATGCATCAATATACAACAAGGTGATGTTTAATAGGGTGCAGCCATGGAACTTTCTTTATCCCCCATGTACAATTTTTAGGCAATATGCAGAGGGGAAAATAATTATTCGATCCCCTGCAGATTTTGTAAGTTTGCCCACTTACAAATAAATGAAGGATCATTAATCTTTATCATAGGTGTATTTTAAATGATAGAGACAGAATATCAACCAAAATCCCGAAAAAAACACATGATACAAATGTTATAAATTGAGTTGAAGTTCAGTGATTAAAATAAGTATTTGATCCCCTACCAACCAACAATAATTCAGGCTCCCACAGACTGGCTAGAGTATGTGCCCATGTGGTGCAGAGATTAGTTCTGTCAATTTAAAAAGGTACTCCTAATGACAACTCGTTATGTGTATAAAAGACACTTGTCTACAAAATCTTTCTTCCATTCAACTTCACTATCATGGGCAAGACCAAAGAGCTGTCAAAGGATGTCAAGAACAAGATTGTAGACCTGCACAAGGCTGGAATGGGCTACAAGACCATCAGCAAGAAGCTTGATGAGAAGGAGACAACTGTTGAAGCAATTGATCGCAAAGAAGAAATACAAAATAACCATCAATCGCCCTTGGTCTAGAGCTCCATGCAATAGTTCACCTCATAGGGTAAAGATGAGTGAGGGATCAACCCAGAACTACACGGGAGGTGCTTGTGAATGATTTCTAGGTAGTTGGGACCACAGTCAACAAGCAAACCATTGGTAACACAATACGGCGCCATGGATTGAAGTCCTGCAGCAACTGCAAGGTCCCCCTCCTCTAGAAGGCACATGTACAGGCCCATCTGAAGTTTGCCAGTAAACAGCTAAATGAATTAGATAAAGATTGGGAGAAAATGCTGTGGTCAGACAAGACCAAAAATAAGCTCTTTGGCATTATTCAACCCACCGTGTTTGGAGGAAGAAAAATGCTGACAATGACCCTACGAACACCACCCCCACAGTCAAGCATGGAAGTGGAAACATTATGTTTTGAGGCTGTTTCTCTGCATAAGGTACGGTCCTTCTTTGCCGCATTGAGGGGCCAATTGATGGAGCCATGTATTGTAAAATCATGGATAACCTTCTTCCCTCAGCCAGAACACTGAAGATGTGTTGTGGAGGGGTCTTCCAGCATGACAATGACCCAAAACATACCACCGAGGCAACAATGGAGTGGCTCAAGAAGAAGCACATTAAGGTCATGGAGTGGCCTAGCCAGTCTCGAGACCTTAATCCTATAAAAAATGTATGGAGGGAGCTGAAACTTTAAGTTGCCAAGTGACAGCCAAGAAGCCGTAAGGATTTAGAGAAGATCTGTAAATAACAGTGGATCAATATCCCTCCTGAGATGTGTGCAAACCTGGTAATCATCTACAAGAAATGCCTTACCTCTGTACTTGCCAACAAGGGTTTCTCCACCAAGTACTAAGTCATGTTTTGCTTGGGGATCAAATACTTGTTTTACTCACTGAACTGCAACTCAATTTATAACACTTCTATAATGTGTTTTTTTCTAGATTTTTGGTTGATTTTCTGTCTCTATCATTTAAAATACACGTAAAATATAGACCCTTCATTTCTCTGTAAGTGGGTAAACTTACAAAATCTGTAGGGGATCAAATAGTTATTTTCCCCACTGTACATGTCTTTTTCCCTTTGGGACTATAAAAGTTGACTGTTGAGCAAATGTCTTATTAAATTCATAAAACAAGGTTTCCATCCAACTCTTTAAACGTGTTATTTAATCCTGTCAAGAACTGGATAAAACTTGACATGAAAGGGACACAAAACCCCCTGAGAAAGATCTTGTATTTTGAGCCCCATAGGTAAACAGAAGCATATTGTTTTATAACGCCTGAATAATAATGGCTTGCCCATTAAAATAGTTTACCCTTAGCACTCTTTCATTCTGGGTCATTTAATGAGAAGGGCTAGAGTGGCATAATAAAATGCTAATGTCTAGGCTGCACCTATTCTTTAACTTTGCTGAGAGCTTAATTATCAATATTGTATTATTCTTGCAAAAGTATGAAATCAAGAGTAGCCTGAAACCCTGAATTTTACAGCCATTATGTTTCTTAACTTTAATTTCTATGCTCTTCAATTCATCAAATTACAAACAATGTGATTGCTCAAAGGTGTAGAAGTCTAGATCTCTACAGAGGTCAGGGAAACATTTCTATATTTCTTTGTTCATGAAAGCATACATTTGTTTAGTAAAGGTGACAAAACCTATATGTACAACTGGGAGAAAAGGACATTTAACACATTTCAAGTCTATCAGAAAGACATCAGGTTATGTTGATGTGACTGTTAAAGAAAAAATATGGAGACAACTCAGTAACATTCTCACCATTTGAGTCATGTGAAGCCAATAACAGTACTCTTTACTATACTGACATCCATACATTGCCCAGAAGGTCACTTATTTCTAACATTCTTTTGCGTTTTTCTTTCAATTTACTGTAGTTCATGGACCGCCTGAAGTTGCTTTTGATGCCAGCCAAGCACCAGCCGGACTTCATTTATTTACGCCATGTTCCTCTACGAAGGGTGCATCTCTTCACTTTTATTCAGATCTTATGTCTGGCACTGCTTTGGATCCTAAAATCTACAGTGGCAGCTATTATATTCCCAGTAATGGTGAGTTCATATAAAAGATATAACTTTAAGGCATCAAAGTGTGTCAAACTGCACGGCCAGTTTCTTTGAATCCTAAGTTTAAAGAAATCTTTATGTTTTTAGCTAAAAAGGAAGTCCGTTTTGAGCCTGTCAGCTCTCAAAAATGTTATGTTACTCTACTTTTTTTGTATAATCAAGTATTATTGATTTTCAAACAGTACAAAAGCAACAAACCCGTTAAGTACAATTTCAAGCAAAAAACAGGAAGCAGTCACTAGGCCGTCATCTGTAATCAAATTAAGAAAAGGGGGAGGACTATATCGGACTTTCCAGGCCAGAATGCTGGCACCTATATATTTTATATATGTCTAAATAAACTGTAAAATTATTTTATATACTTATGTTTGTGTGTACTCCTGTCTGGCCTGGAAAGTCCAACATCGTCCTCCCCCTACAATTTCAAGAGTTCTCTGGGAACATACAATGTACAGCATGACATGTACAGAATGAGTAGACAGAGCTTAGTAAACAAATTGCTTCTGAAGGTACATAATATTCCAAAGTACATATAAATATAGTGTAAGAGTATAAGAGAAAAGAAACACAACTGGTGTGAACAGCCTATGTACCATGTGTCATGGTAGCTCATTACCTGGAATACAACAGAGAACTAAAAGAAAAGGGGGGGGATAAAAGGGATGGAAGAAAAAGAAAGAGTAAGAATTAGCTACTAACTATCACCTGGGTATTGTAAGTCTGATAAGTAGGAGTATATCATGATGCTTATATGGTTCCAAACATACAAACATGTTACCATAAGTTATAAAAGAGGGTATACTCAATAATCCGGTATCTCTGCCGAATAGTATTTCCACCCCATCAAAATATCTCTTAATTCTTCTTGTTGATTCCTAACAATGTGCACCCAGTGTTCTGCCTCCATGATGGCATCTACTTCCCTATTTCCAGCCAGAGAGTGTAGGGCATGCAGTTTGCTCCCAAAGTCTAGGGATTATGGATTTTGTTGTGTTCAGCAGATGTGTCCTTTTATAATTCTTTATTGAAGATAGGACCCCATGGAAAAGGAACTGGAGTGGGAAGCCAGTAATCAGCCTTAGGGATCATTTCTTTATACAGGGTGTAATGGCTTCCTAAAACACTCTAATCTTAGGAATTTTACTCTAGTTATGTGGTTGTAAGTGTAGCCAAACTTACTTATTTATATTTAGTTGCATGTAGAGTTGTCTAAAATAGCAATTAGAATGATGGGCCAACATCTTTCTTTTAGAATGATGGGCCAACATCTTTCTTTTATGGACCATAGAGACTCAAATAATGTATTCATTGACTTCCCCACTGCAATAAAATACTCATACTATGTAACTGATTTGCATTGGCTTACATATACCAACCTAATGTCCTCAGGCCACAAATGATGTCTAATTGTGTTCATTTAGCCATTTGTAAGGTTATACTTTTGCCACCTGAAGCTGAAACTCACCCTTTCCACATTTTCTGTTAGTAATATATGTATGTGGAGAGATATGGTGCAGAAGTGTATGTGACCAACACACTGGAGGAAGTTAGCCCAAGGGGTCCAGAGTGATTTCAAAACACTGTAGTGCAGTACCTCTCAAGAGACTGAAGATTCTCTACGGTAATAGATAAGAACATTAATAGATAAGAACAACAGAGGATGCATCTGAGTCTAGCAGTATAAAAACGAATTTATTCACACAACAATGACAGCTTACAAGACAATGTAGTGATATCAGGCATATACATGTACATATACATGTAGAAATACATGTAGAAACGTAATTCAGGGTTTGCTTCCTGGGATGGCAGAACAGGATGAGCTTCCTTGGTAGGGATTGTAGCATCAGTGGCTATAATGCAAAGGAGACACCACCAGGGGCAGCAGACTAAGTCTAGAAGTAGGTGAATAAAAAGAAAGCTATGTAAATAGCAGCTCACAGAAGTAAAGGATTAAGGGCTTATAGCATGTGGGTCTTCCACCTCACATGGGTCCCATTGTCTATTAATCATCCAGATGTAGGAGAGCTGAGCAGGGTTCAGCTGTCTTTGGAGCCCATGAATGTGGATGTGAGGGCTCCTACAGCTACAGGTACTGCAGCCCCTCCCAAAGAAGCTCATCCTGTCCTGTGAAGGTCCATCCCCAGAAGCTGATCCTACATGTATACGCCTGATATCTCTACATTGTCTTGTAAATTGCCATTAGTCATGTGAATAAATTCGTTTTTATACTCCTACACTCAGATGCGCCTGCTGCTGTCCTTACCTGTTGGTAATATTTTTTATACTAATGATCCTGCTAGGAGCATTGTACCAGACTGGAAGCGAGGTTCAAATGAAATTGTTTTGTAATGCTGAACATGTTGCACCATTTATCAAAATTACTTCTTTAAGTCAAATGAGTTTTAGGGACATCCCCCCAATATTTATAGCCACATGGGCAACTGAGTCACCTAAATCCAATCACTATGGTGACCACAAATGCAGATGTGTCAATACAGATGTTGCCTATGACAGGAGTTGTAACTATTATTATCTATATCATGACATGGATAAAGGTAAATCACCACAGACATACTTACAATGGTTCTAACCCTTCTGACTTTAACTGTTAATGAACGTGTAGGGAATGTTCATTTCACTTCTTGCCCAGCTGTGCACTATTTCTGTAGTTACATACATCTACTTGTGCTTTTGCAGATCCTTGCCCTTGTAGCAGTAAGAAAGGCTATGGACTACCTCTTCTCCCAGCAAGATCTCGGCTTCCTCGATGATGTCATCCCTGAAAAAGACAAGAAGAAGAAAGAAGATGAGAAGAAAAAGAAGAAGAAGAAGGGAAGCGTGGACAGTGACAATGATGATGTAAGATATTGTCCACTTTCCTAACAGCAGCTCATGATGGTTAATTTTATTTTCTCAAATCTGATATATACTGTATATACATTAAGTGTGTTGTTTATTATTTTTTCTAATGGTTTTTTTTAATCATGTGTTTTAATTCCTTTATACCTTTATATTTTTCCTTAGTATGATATAATTCTGGGAGGCGGGTGGAGAAAATTACTGAAGTTTGTGATATAAGCTTACTCCTAGGAAGACGCTTTTCAATATAATGGAACAGTCAGGCCTGAATGTTAGTCCCACCAGCCCTGTGGCAGGTCCTTAGAAATTCTTTATTCGGCAGCAATGTATTGGTTCCCTTTATGTACTCTTTAGTAATACAGGTTACTCAATCTAAGTGAGTAAAAAAACAGAATGTTACATTGAAGCAAGACAGTGCTTGAAGGAATAATAGAGCAATATGGTTCTACAAATAGCCACTTATTACATTTTATGTTCTATCAATAATCATTAAACAAATACCTTACTGAATATAAAATATGCAATAATGGAAAATCAAATAAATATTTAAAAGATATAAAATTATATTTATTTTCCTAGTTTGGGTAATAACACTGCTATAAATAGGCTGCTATTGTAATTTATTGGTTAACTTTTATAGTGGTTACCTGTTCTTGCTGCTTAATAGCTGTGCAATGGTACATCCATCTTTCCACTGGGTAATGGACGTTGTATGTGAGCACTTAACACAGCTTGAAAAGTTCACCTTTATTTCACCCTCTCAGGAAGTGTAGAAAGTTCTGCCACAGTCCATTACAATGCACATATTACCCATTATAAAATCCAAAATGACAATGTCAAATGTTTGGATGATTATGAGCTCTGAAATGGCATTTTGATGCCTTGTATTCTAATCCCAGCTTAACGTTTAAGCTTTGTATGTGTGTCTGTCCATAGTCCGGCATGAGAACTAATCTTAATGTTTGCATCTAAGTAATGAACTCTAGCTTGCTAATAAAAGTATTAAATGGGATAATCTAACTTAATGGATGTGGCATAGATTTTTTGAGATTTATACATACTTTTCTGATCTTAAATGTAATCAACTTTGCAGCAGGCACATTCATTTTCGTTACTGCGAAAATAGGATGATATCTAAAATAATGGCAATGGGCAGAGTTTATAAAAGTCCTAGTAATCCCAGATGTGTGCTTAAATCAATTTCATTGTGGACGGTCAGCAATACATTAAGAGCTCTCTTGAGGCATAATGCTAGGCACTTGAAAGCTTTACTGGCTAAATAATGTATTTTAGGTCCTCATTTGCCATATACTTATAGTTGAGTTGAGTAGAATGGCTGTTTGATGATTATAATGTGTTTGCAAAATAGATTTTTTAATTACTTTATATACGATATCACAGTTATCATACACTGAGGTATTATTATTAGTATTATTATACAGGATTTAGCCCCAATGGATTGTACAGCACTTTACAAAATTAAAGAATACTGTACAGTTAAGATACAATCCAATGCAGGAGGGTTTAAAGGCCCTGCTCATGACAGTTTATAATCTAAAAAGAGATGCAATTTATAAAAAAAAAACTAATAATTATGCGGGGATGAGTTGATGGAGAAATTAAAATGGAGTTGATAGATAGATTTGGGATAGCTTTCCCCCCAAAAAAATAAGTTTTCAAGGATCTGCCTGAAGTTAGACAGAGTAGGAGATGGATTGGGTGGGGTATTTCAGAGGAAAGGTCCGGCTCTGGATACAACCCTGGAAACAGGCTTGGGAGGAGGTGCCAAGGAGACTAGAGAGCAAAAGGTCCTGGGAGAAGCAAAGAGGACAATTTGGTTGATATTTTCTGTTGAGGCTGGTGATGTATCGTTGGGCAGGGCTGTGAATGGCTTTGTATGTTGTAGTTGGTATTTTTGATCTGATGTGTTGGACAAGCAGAAGCCAGTGGTTGGATTGGCAGAAACAATGAGCAAAATGACAGTAAGGTGGATGAGTCTAGTAGCAGCATTCATGCTAGACTGAAGAGGTAGTTTCAATAACTGAGGCAAGAGATAACAAGGTAGTGAAGGTAGTGACAAGCAGTTTTGTCTAGTCAAAGGGGTGAATTTTGGAAGTGTTGAGGACATGAAGGTGGCAATATTTGAACAGTGATTGGATGTAGGGCTGAAAAGAGAGAGCAGAGTCCAGGATTACACCTAGCAACCTGGCCTAAAGGAATGATTGCATTAGAAAGAAGTGTAGCAGCTTCATCTGTGGTGAAATAATTAAATGTGTTGAATTGGTAGACATAGTATGTTAGGTGGAGAAGATATCTGGGTAGTAAATATTACAATTATAAATTGCATCAGTTTTGTTTTTTGATTATTTAGTGGTCTAAAGTTTGTGCTGAAGGCACCGGGGGATGAAGTAAAGAGTTAAAGGTTTGATGTGGACTGGATAAGCAGTTGTTGATGTGAATGATAAAATATATCTGTTTGGTAGCACATAAGTATAAATTGTATTTTTGGAGGACAGCTTTATATAGGGTAACATTTTACAGGAATTTAGTTGCACTCCATATTTGCTTAAAAGAAGCTTGACTATTGCTTGAGATTTCTGGTGTCTGTTTGGTTGTAGCGGTCAGGGTCTAACTCTGTGTTGGGTGAGAGAGGCCACTGTCTCCAGAGAAGATGAGAGCAAGCTGTTGTAGACAGAAATGGCAAAGTAAGGACAGGATAGAGCTGAGATTTGTGTGTAGTCTGTTGCAGCATATAGCAGGGTTAAAGTGGTGACAGTTTCTATGGGGAGCTGTTTGCTGTGGTTGAATGGTTGGAGGGATATGGGGTTAACAATATGGAGAGTGAGAAATGAATAAGGTTGTGGTCAGAGAAAGGAAACGGGTGCAAAGGTGGGAGAATATACAAGGACAAATTCAAAGGTGTTGCCATCTGAGTAAAGAGAGATGTGTGTCCATTGTGTAAGGCTGAAAAACTATGTTAGCTTTAGGAATTGAGAAATAGCTGGGGCGCTAACATTAACATTGATGTTAAAGTCACCAAGGATGAGTGGGTGTTTCAGAAGAAAGAAAATAGGGTAGCCAGGCAGAGAAGTCATCAAGGAAGCTTGCATCTTTTAAGCATGCCAAGTGTATAGAATTTTTATGCATAGTTTTATAGGAGAGTATCTTAAGTAAGTACATGAGTGCTCAATAAAGGTTAGAACCCGTAAACAGAAAGTATAAAAAAGACACTATATCCTTTTTTTCCAAAACAAAAACATACATATCCACTACTTAATGGCCCTGTAATCTATTTTTCGTAAAAGCATTTCTCACTGTGTTTTTAGAAATCACAGGGGCCCCATACAGTCTACCTGAGAGGGCCCACCCTCAAAAATAACAAAATGATATTTTAGCAAAAAACACTAAAATCATTATTAGCTGACAGAAATACATCATAACCTACAAATCCCTGCCAAATCTAGTGCCAAATCTAAAAGATAAAATTATATTAATAACATAGGGGAGCCTGTGCAGCAGAGGGAAGAGGATAATGCACTGGGAGGGTCATCGGTGTGGCACGGGGCAATTACTGAAACCGATCCCCTACTCCTCCCAGCCAGCATTCAGCTGCTGCAGAGTGAGCCATACAGGCGATCAGTTCCAGATATTGCCCCACCACACCGATCATCCTCCCTGCCCACATCTGATTCCCTGCTGCTGGCCCAGGCCCCATACAAGGGGACCAGTGGTACCCCCTTATCGGCAGGCCTGCAATAGAGGAGTGGGCCACAATTCTTTCACAGGGATAATCAAAGTTCATGGTTACAGGTACATTGTTTCAGGCATTGCAACTTAATCTGGTGGAGCCATGTACACTTGAAAATTACACAGTTGGTATGCTTTCAACTTTCCATTTCTATTCATATAATGGCAAAGTCAAGAAAAATGTATTCAGCGTCATAAGGCTGCAAATGCAAAGAGAACTGAAAAAGGCAAATAATTGTTTGTAGCCCTCTATATAAATACATGAATAAACACTAACATTTTTATAGCTCTGTGGAATACAGTATACGCTGTACACTATGTTGTGTATAAGCTGTAGCAATATAAGCAACCTCTTAAAAAATTACTAAATAAACAGTGTTTTAGATGTTAACCTTTTTTCAGACAGTCATGTTCACTGCATAAAATATGCTTTAGAGACAGCAGTGGAGACTACCGTGCTGCTACCATACCATAGAAAAACTGTTATTGAACAACACAGATTTATGGCCCTTCTACTGTAAAATGTATTGTGGTGTCCGTAAGAATACCGGGCAAACAACACAGTTGTGGATAAGATGAGATAGGAAGCCCTGATAGATGCTTGTTGTATTCCTGTATGTTTTATGTTTCTGTAGTAACTAGCAATTATCAGAGTTATCTTACAGTTTATGATCTGGAAGCAGTACATAAACTGCTGTGAGTGTCAAGGTCATCCAACTATGACTTCAAATATGCTATATAAATACTTCAATAACTATATACAAATTGGCAATCATAATGCAGTACTTAATGATCCAGCCCGCACCTTCCCAACTCACATGTGCTGCAGTACACTAAAAATGCACAATAATCCACTACTGCATATTGTATTTCTAAAAATGGTGCATGCACTTTTTATTGCGCATTATGATGTGCTGAGCAGCCCATCCAAATGAATCGGTTGCCCTAACAAAACACAATGCAGTCCATCCGGAAAGTATTCACAGCGCTTCACTTTTTCCATATTTTGGTATGTTACAGTCTTATTCCAAAATAGATTCAATTCATTATTTTCCTCAAAATTCTACAAACAATACCCCATAATGACAATGTATTAAAAATAAAAAACAAAAAAATCACATGTACATAAGCATTCACAGCATCACACCTTTGCTCAACCTTTGCAGCACCTTTGGCACCAATTACATCCTCAAGTGTTTTTGCATATGATGCTACAAGCTTGGTACACCTATTTTTGGGCAGTTTCTCCCATTCTTCTTTGCAGGACTTCTCAAGCTTTATCAGGTTGGATGGGGAGCGTCGGTGCACAGCCATTTTTAGATGTTCAATCGGGCTCAAGTCTGGGCTCTGGCTGGGCCACTCAAGGACATTCACAGAGTTGTCCCGTAGCCACTCCTTTGTTATCTTGGTTGTGTGCTTAGGTTCGTTGTCCTGTTGGAAGATAAATCTTCACCCCAGTCTGAGGTCCAGAGTGCTCTGAAGCAGGTTTTCATCAAGGATGTCTCTGTACATTGCTGCATTCATCTTTCCCTCGAATATGACTAGTATCCCAGTTCCTGCCACTGAAAAACATCCCCACAGCAAAATGCTGCCACCACCATGCTTCACTGTAGGGATGGTATTGGCCAGTTGATGAGCGGTGCCTGGTTTCCTCCAGACATGACGCTTGCCATTCAGGCCAAAGAGTTTAATCCTTGTATCATCAGACTAGAGAATTTTGTTTTTCATGGTCTGAGAGTCCTTCAGGTGCCTTTTGGCAAACTCCAGGTAGGCTGTCATGAGTCTTTTACTGAGGAGGGGCTTCCGTCTGGCCACTCTACCATACAGGCCTGATCGGTGAAGTGCTGCAGAGATGGTTGTTCTTCTGGAAGGTTCTCCTTTCTCCACAGAGAAATGCTGGAGCTCTGTCAGAGTGATCATTGGGTTCTTGGTCTACTCCCTGACTAAGGCCCTTCTCCGCTCAGTTTGGCTGGCCAGCCCACTCTAGGAGTCCTGGTTGTTCCAAACTTTTTCCATTTACAGATGATGGAGGCCAGGATGCTCATTGGGACCTTCAATGCTGCAGAATGTTTTCTGCACCCTTCCCCAGGTCTGTGGCTTGATACAATCCTGTCTTGGAGGTCTACAGACAATTCCTTGGACTTCATGGCTTTGTGTGTGCTCTGATATGCACTGTTAACTGAAGGACCTTATACAGACAGGTGTGTGCCTTTTCAAATCATGTCCAATCAACTGAATTTACCACAGGTGGACTTCAATCAAGTTGTAGAAACATCTCAAGGATAATCAGTGGAAACAGGATGCACCTGAGCTAAATGTTGAGTGTCATGGCAAAGGCTACTTATGTGCATGTGATTTTTTATTTTTAATAAATTTGCAAAGATTTTAAACAAACTTCTTTCACGTTGTCATTATGGGGTATTAATTTTAGAATTGTAAGGAAAATAATGAATTTAATCAATTTTGGAATAAGGCTGTAACATAACAAAATGTGGAAAAAGTGAAGCGCTTTGAATACTTTCCCGATGCACTGTAAACGCACAACCTAATGTACAGATGTAAATGGGCCCCTAAACATTCACATGTTGTGTTGTTGAAAATATTTTGACCTGCATTTTACCTAAAGTGTAATTCCGCTTTTGAAGCCAAATTAATTAGGATAACACCTACTTTGTTTGTTACATGTTTGCATTCACATAGTATAATTTAGGAAAATAAAATGTGTTTTTTACTTGCTCTTTTCTGAAAACTCCAAAACTGAAGTTTTCCTCTGCTGTGTGATGGCCTGTTTAAACAAACACCTAGAAAGGCAAGCAAACATTTTTGTAAAAAAATTGATTTATAGGTATGCTGCACAGAAAGGCAAGCAAACATTTTTGTAAAATTGATTTATAGGTATGCTGCGTAGAAAGGCAAGCAAAAAGTTTTGTAAAATTGATTTATAGGTATGCTGCATGAATGGAAACATATTACAAACACATAGTGAGGCTTCTCATAATTGACTGCAAAAGGGAAAATACACTTTAACATTAGTAAACTTGTTCATGTTCAACCTGAATTTAAATAAAATTTTGCTTTAATTTACATTATTTTTATTAGTTCACTTTTACTTTAGTGAGGTTTATTGAAAGTATAAATAGTATTATAAATGTCATGATGAGATTGTATGTATAAATCTGAAAAAATATATGCTACCTGTCCGATGCATTTTAATACCTTTATTAGCAGACTAGAGTTCTTTTCTTAGATGCAAACATTAACATTAGTTCTCATGTTCGACTATGGACAGACACACATACGTTTTTGGAAAAATGTCATGATGAGATTGTTATACTCTGTGGTTTGAATTGCTTTGTTTAAGTTCATGCTATTCATAGCAGTATGTATATATTTTATGCAAACCGTATTATATGCATTCCTATTTCTGTAAGCTGAAGCAGCTGAATGTACAATTAGATGTGGCTAGTCAAGAGACTGAATAAGGAGACACTGCAAGCTGAAGAGAGCTGCAAGTGCTTGGGTTAAAATATCATACTAATGTTAGTAATTTCTCCCAGGCCAATAAAATAAATAATTTACTGTAATTGTGTGATTGTTTCAGCAGAAGATTGCTCCTTCCTGGATAATACACACATACCAGTTAATGTTTTAATATTGTCCTCCAGATTTAGAATCAAGTTCAAAACGAGTATACGTTAATAAAAGATAAAGACTACATTTTAAATAATCCAGATCCAGAGGTATAGGCAGTTGACTTTTAAATGTAAATATTGAACTTAGCCCCACCCCATCCAGTCTCTTTGTTGGTCATGTTACTATGATGAGTGACCTTGTTGACCTTAAATATACCCTGTGCTATCCGTTGGACCGCTGCTCACCTGTTTTTTGTTTTTGCTGTCTGTGCCCCTGTTAGGGAAATTGCCCCTCTCTATTCATCCTGTTTACCAATATCATTGAAAGTGAAAGTAAAAGCATATCCCAAATTTTGGGTTGTTCCCAGAAAATTAATAGAGGAGAAATCTTCCAATGGGGATGTTAGTTGTGGTGACCTGGGGTGCCCCAAGGGATTCCTTTAATTTACAGGGGTTTCCTATTACTTCCTGTTTGTGTTTGGGACAGGAACTGAAAGTAAATCTTCCCAATGGGACACAGATTGCAAAAAAATTGACAAGGGTTGTTAACCCTCCCTTACTCTATCCAAAATGAAAATCTTTTGCCTATAGTTTACTTTAAGCACGGCACAGCGATCAAGCTGTCCACTTCCAAATAGTACTGCCCAGAGAGCAATATTGCTGTTGATTAGACCAGGAGCAAGGCAGGCCTCTTCTTGTGATTGAGAACATCAGCCCAACTTTCCTATGTGCTGTAGTTGAAACAAAAAGTAAAATATAATAATAAATATATATATATATATATATATATCACTAAAAAGAAAGTAGGTTAGTTCGTATTAAGTATTCATCCATAAATGATGTATGATAATCGTATACGTAAGTATGTTTGCAGAAATTTTGGAATTGATGTCCAATAGCTTGTTACACAGGCCATCACACCACAAGGAATGACCTCTGAACTCTGAATCCTGTCATTAAGGTGCCCCTAAGAGAGAAAGAGGTTGTATTTGGAAATTAGCTACTTTAGGTCTGGTGCACTGCCAACTTTTCAGCAAGAAGAAGGATGGTCTAGAAACAAGTAACAATATTTCATCTAAGAACTTGTACACATTTCTTTTCAGTCTGACAGTCCCTATACAGAAAATGTCCCCAGTATAAAAATCCCAATGGACATCATGGAACAGGAACCCTTCTTATCTGATAGCAAACCCGGTGAGAGTGAGTAGATGTAACCTCTTGCATGCCACGTGTGACAAAAACAGCCATTCTCTCACCTACTCCTTTCACGTACTAATCATTTTTCCCACTAAAATCTTGTCATTCTTTCAACTTTAACTACAGTCTTCTTCATCCTTTAAGTTTCCGTATGTCTAAAACTACAGTCCCCTTCATTCTTTAAGTGTCCATATGTCTATATCATTTAATCATTTTTTATTGATTAACTGTGTTCTAGACAGATAAGACAGGCAATATTTTCAAATAGTTAAGAGTCTTAATTTGTCATAAGATGTGTGTGTGCTGGACACCACATTTTACCCAAACATTTTTGCATGCAATCCCTATGAGTTATAGGCAAGTGTTTCCTTGTGATATGTATTATACATTATTCCATCACTAGGGGATCAAGCATCACACCCTGAAACTTTGCTCTGTTCCAGACATATACAGTCTGTAGATTGGAATCACAACCAGGACTTCTTTTGCCCCAGGGTTCATTGTACCATACCTGGAACCATATGTTTTGGGATCCTAGTTTAACATCAAATGAGACATGTATGATCTCATAGCAATAACAGATCAATGTATGGATACTATTTACTAATAGTATACTTTACTATTAGATTTTTGGTATACATCCATTTATTTATGTGATTGCAATTTATTTCACAGCGCTGCACGTTTTTATCCTTTGATCATTATACAATGTTCTGTTAGATCGTCGTGCTAGCAGCTGTTTTTACATGACATTAGCACAATAATTGCATATGATTTTTCACGATAACAGATCAATGCATGCTTTATACTACAGTGTGCAGACAAGTGTGCTATCATTGCTTGCTTACAGACACTTTCTGTCCTAACATTCAATTTTAGAAAATTCTGTAATGTTATATATAAAACTCTTTCTTTTATTGGAGAGTAACAATTCTAGCCACTTACTTCATGCAGATAAAGCAGAATCCAACATACCTTTTTTTTTTTTTTAACACAATTTTAACTCACATCAATGTAAAGCACAGTATTACACTTAAACTGTCGATGGTTTCCCATTAAGATCTTAAGTGAGTACACATTTGTTACTTAATTTTCACATGTTTTACATGCACATTGCTGCATATTTGATGACTTCCCCACAGATTTGTAAAATTCTCTTTTCAGTAGATGTCTGTACTGCAGCAAAAATAAAACCCACATAGAGTGCCCTCTTTTCTATTCTGTCTGGTCACACTTAAAGACTTGCTGTCAGAGCAAGTACACATATAAAACAATTACTGTATAACCTTACTTAGCAAAAAGCAGAGCATGCATATATAATAAAAAAATATGGCTTCCCCATCACTTTTAATTCCAGTAACGGTAACAACATAGATATAAAAACCAAAAAGAAAAGAAAAAGATTCCTTTAAAATTGTATGTTGTCCTCTTGATGTTTCGCTAATTCACTATTTATTTTATTGCTTGCTGTTTAACCTTTATTTAAAACAAAATAGTTTATTTAATCTCATTAACATCTTCACTCTCTAATCATTATCACTGGGGTACAAATCTCAAATATCACGGACCACCATCATTCTCATCAATGAGTGATTTTGTTCTCCTCACCTATGTGTATATAACTGTATTCATGCTTCCCTTGTGTGTGTTTTTTTTATTTGCAATCATGCCATGATTATATTTATATTACGTTTTGTGCATGTATACATAATGTTATATGTTCCTCTCTTGTAATCTGTTCCATGTACACAACGTTCTGTGCATTGCTGAAAGCTGGTTGTTTCCATATTTATTACAAGGACATTAGGAGGAGATCTGTGATGGGATTAAAGTATTAGTTGAGCTATGAGCTTATATGCATTGAAAGAATTTTGCAGTTAGCAGAAAAATAATTGGCCTGCCACAACCAGGTTATAATGTCTTATTTACACTATAGCTCCCATGTTAACAAGGAGCAGTTTGCAAAAGCAGTTACCTTGTTTACATTCTAAGCTATCCGTGTGTAAGCTCACATTAATAAAAAAAAATACAAGAAGAAGCAATGAGCTTTCAGAATGACTATCTTGTTTATATTTGTGCCTGTGTATTATGCCAATAGCTTTTTGCTTTGATGTAATGTAAGTACTTAAATAATTCTGAATCTGTAATTAAAATCTATAATTTCATGCTATTTTTATATTACTTTTTCAAGTGCATTTAATCATTCAGTTGTGCAGTATGTGTTAGAAAAAAAGATATTTCTGACCCAGAAAATGTTTTTTATAGCAGTTGTTGTAAAACATATTGATTTTGGTCAATTATGCCTTTAGCGTACATGGTAGAGCATATACTACATATGAGAATAATGTAATAAGAATTATTAATAGTAACTCTTATTACATTATTCTCATCTCTTACCATTGTGGGTTGTAGCAGCAGCAGTCCATACATTGACAACATTTGGTGTATAGATCTATACACATACTTTTTCCCTTGGCGCGAGTGACTTACCACTTATCATCATATACTACATAGCAAAGACTGGTCATGAGAATGAGAATTAAGCATTCCTATTTTATACTACTAACTACAGGAGAGATGGACACTAAGCTCATAGAAAAGTGAAGGTCAGCCCTTTTGAGGCTATAACCTCTCCCACCTCACACATGCACAGTTGTAGCTAGTAGTCCAAAGGTAGAAGGATAGAATATGAGGGCAGTGAGCTGTGTCCCTCAATGTACTCTAGGAAAACGTTTTTACAGTAATTACAAAAACCCTATTTTTTCTATTGTTTATTGAGGGACATAGCTAGAGAATAATTCGGCAACCTAGGAATGTCTAAAGGCAAATTAAAGCACAGGTAAACCAAGGGCCTTAAATAGCCACTTGGAGAACATATTGGTTAAAACCTTACAGAACGCTGGTAGGTTAGAAGCAAAAGGATGGAGGTGGCAGTTTATTTTTATATTACCTCCTACATTCGTGCATCCTCTATGTGAGCTTGTCAGATGTCTGCAAAGGCAATCCGATGACCCCTCATCACTGAGATGATGGCGGATACAGTGTTGGTCTTATGCACAGGTATACATGCCTTGGTTTTCCTTGGTTGTTTAGAACCTAACCTGAAGATACAGGTTAGGAAGGAGTCAACCTGCGCTTTCAATTCTTAGCCTTTTAAAGGCTGGGGTAAGTGAGCTGTATCACTGTTAGGCTGGCCATACATGTTCAGTCACCTTTTACAGTTTTCCTTTAGATTTATCAAAAACCATATATGAGGTTAAAACTAAACACCATTTTCAATTGTATCCAATTAGGCAGGGCTTGCACTACATAGTTAAATCTAAAGAATGTTGTGCAGAAAATTGTAAGAAAATTGTATAATGTGTGGCCAGTCTTAGGAAAAGCTGACAAGCTGTGTGCGGTGCAAAAATAATTTGATTATCCTTACCAAAGAATGGCAGAGTATTTTGCCTAAGTTAGGAAAGGCTAACACATACCTAGCAACTGCCTCACTTCAGGGATCTGCATAGACACTAAATACAGTGGCTGTTAGAGGTTGCATTAGACATAGCACGTGACACGTAGAGATCTCTGCATAGAGAAAGTGACCCTTTCCTTTGACATTTCTACGTCTTGTACATTGTACACGATCTGCTACTGATAACTTCCTTCCATGGAATTGCTTCTGCATTAGGTCTGCTAATATGTCTATTACATTGTTTGCGAGCAGCCCTCACCTGCCGCATCCATCCTGGTGGACCTAATTCTCCAAATTGTTGCAGCTGTGGTCTGGCAGGAAATAGGACATTGGGTAGGCAGAGGTAAGGAACGGTGTCAGCAGATCTTGAATGACAAAAGACATGGCAGGAAATTAAAAAATGGAGATGGGGTTACCACAGTGACCAGCCCTAAAGCCGAACAAACACAGAAGCATCAGCCATCGCTGTAAGAACATTAGTATACTGGACTGGGAATCCTGCAAAAATCTGCCCTGAAACTTCCAATAGCTGTTGATGGGTATAACATTTTTTCAGTTAAAAGAAAATTTAAGAAAGGGAAAGGCATCCTTTATCCTGATAACAGTAAATGAAACTAAGCAGGTGTGAAATGAAGGGCTTATAGCCTCAAGGGGACTGATCTTCAGTTTTCTATATGTCCATTTTTCCTGTAGGCAGCAGGATAAATCTAAGTTGCCTAACTATCAACCCGGGGTGTGTTCCTATGGAGGATAGAGGAATATTTATTCACCAGAGTGTCTTAGACTCTTAGACAAAGTAGGCACTTTGTATATTTTTTGTAGTTGCAAAGTCACTATACATTGAAGTAGGCATGCTACGTAATCTTGGAAAAATGGTCAATATTAATCTGAATGTATACTGTCCTCATTTTACTAATACCCGCGTTTATCATTACACTGAAGCTATTTGTTTAATCAACTTGCAATTTTGTCTGTTTAACTATTTATGTATTTCATGCAGGAGAAAAGCCATTTACATTCCTTGAACGACACACGTCATGCTGAAAAACGACCATTTCTTCAGACACACAAACAAAGGTGAGGATTCTGTTGTTCTGTGAATAATTAATTTAGTCAGCCTTCCACGTAGCTTTGGGGAATTTGGCTCTCACTTTTCTCCATCGATTTTTCCCTTTTTTTTTCTTTTTTAGTAAACATTTCTAAGTGTGTATAAGAGAAGAAAGGGTGCACAAGCCTAGTGCATTATCCAACATAAATTTATTAAAAAAGAATTGTATCAAAACCATAGCGAGAGAGATTAGCCGCTCATGAGACACGATGAGCGAGTTTTGACAGTACCATTTGTGAGTAGATACTTATGGTTTTAAAACAATTATTTTAATAAATTTATGTTGTATAATGCACTAGGCCAGTGTGCCCTCTCTTCTCTTTTATTCTTACAGCATGGTCAGGATGACCCCAGTCCTAAAGGGCAGCAAGGCTTCTTAAAGAGGTTGTAAACCCCTTTTGTTTACATTTACCTATAGGTAAGCCTACATTAAGGCTTACCTGTAGGTGCTATAAATATCTCCTAAACTTGCACCGTTTAGGAGATATTTAAAGTGCATGCAGCCGATGATGTCATCGGCGCATGCGCTCTGAAGGAACGGCCATCCGTGCCGTTCCTTCAGATCCCAGTGCCGTGAACGGCGGCTCCCACGCGCATGCGCGGGAGTGATGTAATCGCACCCCCGGCCAATCAGATGGCCGGAGAACGAGATCCAGGAAGCAGGACGGCCGGACATGTCATCACTGAGGGGGCTTCGTTTTTAGGTAAGTACTTCATAATGAGCTAGTATGCGATGCATACTAGCTCATTATGCCTTTGTCTTTACAGTTTTTTTTTTTCACATTTCACTCTTTAACCACTTAAGCCCCGGAAGATTTTACCCCCATTCCGACCAGGGCCTATTTTGCGATTCGGCACTGCGTGACTTTAACGGACTATTGCGCGGTCGTGCGACGCTGTACCTAAACGAATTTGACGTCCTTTTTTTCCCACAAACAGAGCTTTCTTTTGGCGGTATTTGATCACCTGTGCAATTTTTTGATCATGCGCTATAAACAAAAAAAGAGCGACAATTTTGCAAAAATAACAATATTTTTCACATTTTTTATATGAAATTCCCCCCAAAAAAAAGTAAAAATCAAACTTTTTTAACATTTTCGGCCAATTTGTTTTATGCTACATATGTTTGGTAAAAAAAAATCGCAAAAGCGTATTTTGATTGGTTTGCACAAAAGTTATCGCGTTTACTAACAAAGGGAAAGATTTTTGTCATTTTTGTTGTTTTTTTTTTAACGCGTAATGGCGGCGATCTGCGATTTTTTTTGCAGTACTGCGACATTGCGGCGGACAGATCGGACCCTTGACTGACATTTTTGACACTTTTGGGGTTACCAGTGACATTTCTACAGTAATCAGGGCTATAAATATGCACTGTTACTGTAAAATTACACTGGCAGTGAAGGGGTTAACTTTTTTTGAGAGGGAGGGGTGGTGTGTGTCCCTAGGGGCGTGATTCTAACTGTGATTGGCTGTGGCTTGAGGTGTAGGAACAGTGATCAACGGTCCTACATAGTAGAACCGTATAATCACGATTCCTACACCGGGGACAATGACAGGCGGCTTGTTTACATCAGCCGCCTGACTTTCTCCCTCTCCACTGACGATCGCCGAGTGACCGCCGGACATCGGGTCCGCCGGTCACACGCGCGGGGGGGGGGGGTCCGTGACCACGCGGCAGCGTGCCTCCGGCGGCGCGCGCTCGCTCCCCAGAGCCCTCACAGGCTAGTGACGTAGTACTACGTCGCTCTGCCTGTGAGGGGCTGACTGCCGCAGTAAATATACTGTGAGCAGTCGGCAAGTGGTTAAGAATTATCCACCAATTATCTAACTAGGCAATATCTAACCAGGCAATACAGACGCTAGAGAGCCAGTTCACTCATGTGCTGGAGTATGCCATTATATTTCTAAGTTTGTGACCAACAGAAAAATCTCTGGGCATGGTACATTCGTTTCTGACTTATGGTATGATTGCTTTGAGTACTAAACGCCTTCCACAAAAAATTCAGTTCAGGTTACCAGTAAAATTTATCTTTGAAGTGTGTGTAAACCCTAACAAGGAACTTTTATTTGCTTCCTTCTGGTCTGTTAAATATACCAATGACAATGATGTCACAAGCACCTCCACCCCTTTCTGTACTTGCAGCCTGTGGGGCTGGGAATGTCCCAGCTTTAGCCAATTAGCCCAGGAATGACAGTTTATTTCTGGGTTTGGCCTAATCCGGGTTCAGACCAAGCCAAGCTCATCATTACTGTTCAGCAAAAGCAAAAAATACCTGTTAATTCTTTCAGAAAATGAGCAGAAAACTTCCTATACATTCTGAGTCTGCTGTTATCAGTTAGCATTGTTCTCAGCCATCTGTTTGAACTACAGAACACCCCCCCCCCCAAGATGTTATGGGGAAGAGGAGGAGATTTTTCCATAGTCCTGTCTAAGTGTATATAATGAAAAGAAATGGCTGCACTCAGATGTTGTCAAAATCCAGGTTTATTGGACATCCCAATGTGGCAAAAAAGTGGCAAGGTAGACGCGTTTCACACACTAAGATGTGAGCTTAATCATTAGTCTAAGTGTGACTAGCTGCTCCTCCATATAAAAAAAAATAGCTTGCTGTCGGCTGAACCTGGATCACAGGAGTGCAGAACTAAGAGCACTCCTGTGATCCATGGAAGAAGTATGGCCAAAAGAGCTTAATTATCATCAATTTTTGATAAGCTTTGCTTTTGAGTATTTTGCATGTGACTCTATATAATTATATATCTATGTGACTCTGTCTATCTATTATTTCTTCCTAAATTCTCTGGTGTTTCAGTTTTGTAAAGTTCCCTCATTTAGGCAGTCTTTTGTTCTGTCCTTAAAACCAGGAAATGTTAGCATTAAGGTAGGAAATGTTGCTATATGAAACTGTGAAACTCTGAAATTGGTTATATCTATTTCAATTCCATTTTCAATGCTAAATAGTTTCACATAAAGTTCACCGCATACTTTTCAATCACGCCTTGAACGATACAGCATTCACTTTTTTCTTAGCCTACAATGAATATTAACATGGACTAACCAATAATGTTCTGCAATCCAGTATGCTAATGCAATGAGAATAGCATTCCCTTCACGTAGTGAAGTTGACATTTAAAAGTAGAAGACCGTGTTCAGTAAACCTCAGTGTTGAAGAATGTCATTTTTAACTTATTTATGTAATATTATTTTAGATTTACCTTTTAAAGTAGAGCTCCAGGCTCCTTCAGAAAAAGCTAAAACTTAGCAGCTACAAATACTTTAGCTACTGAATTATAATATTAGGACACTTACCTGTCCACGAATGCAGTGTTGTCTCCACCCGAGGTGATTTTTCAGTTGGCTCTCTTGGGTGCTGCCGCCTCCATCTTGGCTAAGGGAAACTGTCAGTGAAGCCTTGCAGCTTCACAGCCGGTTCCCTACTGTGCATGCATGAAGCGTTCTGCACTTTGTGAATGGCCCGGCAGCAGGGGAAGGATGAGGTGGGCCAAACTTCTGGATTCGTTTGCCGTGGCAAGCTTAGCCGGAAGTGGGAGCAGGTACCTGTCGAAACCAGGTACCCGCTCGCACCTCCCCCTTGGAAGGTGCCAATTGTGGCAGTGGAAAGGGGGGGAGAAGATAATCGAGCGACGCTTCCCCTTTTGGGGGGAGCTTCTTTTAACGTAATCATTTTCATAAAATAGCAAAGCTTTGAAAGTTGTATCTAGTAACCATAAATATGTGCTTTCAACCCATTTTTTTTTTCACATTTTTAAAACTTAAAAATGGAACGGTTGCTCAGAGAGGAGTTTATATAACCCTTCTTATTAGTTTACTTACCTGAATCACAAACTTACTGAGGTCATGGGAAATTGAAATGTTGGTAAGTGACCAGTTACAGTATATTGTCAGTGAGTAAAATTAAAAAGTTAAAATCAACATAAATATATAGTTTAGGAGTAGAATACCTTACTGATGTTGGCATTACATAATTTGAGATGTCACACATTGAAAAATGATTTGAATTTTGATTGTGGTAATTGGGTGGTGATCTTTGGACTCATGTGTGAGTCAACAAACTTATATGTAAATAAGCTGATGTAAATGATCCTGGATGATTTGCTATCTATACCTGTACTGATCATAGCTCTTTGTTGAGAGAATGTGAAACATGCTGTGTCTCTCCTGTCTCCCTATCATAAAAGTTATGATATGCCTCTTGACCCTTAGGGCATTCGCATTTTAGTTACCTGTGTGCATCTCAACTTCATGTCATGATAGGTTGAGAAGGAGCTCGCATTTTGTCAGCTCATTCACATACAGCATCTATGACTATTGTAGCCAGCACAGTGGTCCCATAAATATTTTTTATTACTGAAAGAGTTGTAAAACTTTTGAAATTATTTAGGGGTGTTATGCAATTTGTTTAGATATAAATCATGCTAAGAAGGGTTTTTCTATAATGTTCATGGCAGAGTAAAGAATAGAGATGCATATTCCACAAAAAAAAGAAAAACAGAAAAAGTAATTTTATGCTCCAGTAATAGTTTGGAGCACCATTATCACCATTGTGATAAGAAGTTTTTCATGGTGACTAGAATGCTTGACACCTGTACTTTTGTCTCCCAGATTCATAAAGGAATAATGTTTGCATGTTGTAACAGATGTTTACCAAAGTTACTAATTTCCTCTCAAAGAGCATATGATAATAGTGTCTATGCATATTTAATTCAGTTTACAAGAGCTAGGTAAATTCAAGGTTGGGCAGATGTCTCCCTTAGAAAAATAGGTAGGGAGATGGTTACCCATCTTCATGTTTCTCCAACAAATGTTGAGAGTTTCTGTTAAACTTTTATGGCACTGACAGTGGCGTACAACACTGTTAGTTATCTTCCGCTTAAGTTGAAATCCCCCCTGCCAAATCTCATTATTGCCCATTATTACAGCAGAAACAGCATGATAATAGCTATCAATGATCAAAACAAGACCTAAGACCAGCCTGAATTCATGGCATAGGCTTTCAGCTGCATACAAGATTTTCTTGTTAGTTATATTAATGACGCACATTGAAAAGAGGGATTTAATTAAAAATGATGCATCAGGTATCCTTTCAATAAAAGTTTACCTTTGGTGTTTTTGGTTGTATCATGTACTGTACATACAATGGCTTTGCATTATATTACTATAATCACAGCAAACATCAATCAAATAATAGGTGTATAATCCACAGAAAAATGTGAGTAAATAGGCTTAGAAAATTACATGCTAGTATTAAAAACCTGAATCAGCTAGTGGGTTAATTGGAAGTGGGCTACAATATATGTATCCAAGTACTGTATATAGGTCAGTATTTACCTACATTATTTACAGGCAGTGTACATGCAAAACACAATGATAAAATGAAATATCTTTTTGCTAACTGAGGGGAGGTTGCACCCTGTAAGCCGTTTTATTGATCTTTAAATGCAGTTATTTGCCTAAAAAGATAAAGCGTATCTTAAATATTTCTGCCCTAAGATAGAAATAAAATAGACCTTGCCACATCTGCGGGGTACAGCAACATAAGGGTTGCAGTTACTGGCTGCAGTTACTGACAATGGTACAAGTCAAAGCAGTGGCCAGGCCGTGAACATGTAAGTAGTTACATATTCTTAAAGTGCTTATAATGCATTCTATACATTAAAGTAAAAAATACCCCAATACCTGTTTATCCCCCTGTCCCTAAATACTTAGTGGACTCCTCCACTGATCCAGTGCTATCCCATCTGCAGCCACACAGGCAGTAGTGGAAGTCATAGGCTTCTGCCAGTCAATTTGTGTGCAGAGGGAGAGGGAGCATGGCCGAGCCACGCTATGTGTTTCTATGGTGGTACACATCCCGGCTCAGGAGTGCGAGCACAGGTGCCCCCTCAGCACATGGCTGAGGGGGGCACTCATAGAAATAAGGAGAGGAGAACACTGGCGGGGGACTGCAGAAGAGGACATAAGGGACTTCTTGCACAGAGCAGGAAAGAGCCATGAAACAATTCATCCTCAAAGTTCCCTACAGAAGCACTAAAGTCATTCTCTCCTGCTGCCTCCTTCCAAAAGTGATTTGTCAGCCTTTTAGCCTTCTAATCTCTAATTTAAAGTGGTTGTAAAGCCTTAGGTTTTTTTTTTTTTTTTTGCCTTAATGCAACGTATGCATTAGGGTAAAAAAACCTTCTCTGCTGCATATATCCCCTTCACCCCACCTTAGCCCAATCCCAATCCAGCATTGTGCATGAGAGCACTGACTCCCATTGGCTCCTGCTGCTGTCAATAAAATTCTGTGACAAGTCACGCGCAGGCAGCTAGGGAGCGAGTGCACACCGCGGACAGCGCGCTCCCACCCCCACACAGCAGTGGGGAAGCCGATGCACGGGGCAGGCAGCTCCGATTGTCGCCTGACACCGGCGATCGCTCCCTACTGAGAGAGAAAAGCGGTCAGCTGTTGTAAACACAGCTGGCCGTTCTTCTCCCTGGAATGATCATAGAGCCCCTGTGATCATTCTATATAGGATTACAGGTCACTATGATCATTTCACAAGCCACGCCCCCCACAGTTAGAATCACTCCCCTAGGCTCACATTTAACCCTTTGATCACCCACAATGTTAACCCCTTCCCTTCCAGTGTCATTATTACAGTAACAGTGCATATTTTTAGCACCGATTATTGTAGTAATGTCACTGGTCCCCCCAAAAGTGTCAAAAATGTCAGTTAGGGGTCTGATCTGTCCGCTGCAATGTTGCAGTCCCGCTAAAAATCGCAGATCGCTGCCACGCTATTAAAAAAACAAAAATGACATAAATCTTTCCCGTAGTTAGTAGACGCGATAACTTTTGCGAAAACCAATCAAAATATGCTTTTTTTTGAGAATATAGCAGAATGTGAAAATATTGTTTATTTTTCTTTTTCAGAATTGTCGCTCTTTTTTTGTTTATAGCGCAAAAAAATATAAAAATCGCACAGGTGATCCAATACCACCAAAAGAAAGCTCTATTTGTGGGAAAAAAGGATATCAATTTTATTTGGGTACAGCGTCGCACGACCGCGCAATTTTCCGTTAAAGTAATGCAGTGCTGAATCGCAAAATATGGCCTGGTCATTAAGGGGGGAAATCTTCAGGCCCAGAAGTGGTTAAAAAAGAAATTGGAGCGCCTTGGAGAAACATATAATGATTGGATGGCTTGTCCTATAGTTATGATAATGTGTTGTATGTAAGATATTCAGATATCAGTATTTATACACTGCCTGGCCAAAAAAAAAGTTGCCACCAAAAAAAAAAAAGGCCACACACTCTAAAATTTTGTTGGCTTTTGATCTTGTATTGATGATGGGACCACTGCGCAAAGCTTTCTCCAGCACATCCCAAAGATTCTCAATAGGGTTAAGTTCTGGAGTCTGTGAAAGAGTGGTTTGAAGGGCATGAGACATAATTTTCACACATGGATTGGCCACCACAATTTGAGCCCTATGAATCCTTTCATTGTCATCTTGGAATATGCCCATGCCATCAGGGAAGAAAAAATCCATTGATGGGAATAACCTGGTCATTCAGTATATTCAGGTAGTCAACTGACCTCATTCTTTGGGCACATGCAATAACTATCCAATAGGATAATTACTGCATGCTTAGTTTAGTTAATTGTTTAGTTAATTCCAGGTGGCGACTTTTTTATCTGTCTAGGCAGTGTATCTATAAAGCATTTAAATTAAACATAAATGCCAGCTACCCTGGGCCTAAAAGGGGTATCATATAGTAATATAGGTTTGATTGTAAAGATGCAGAAAGGGTTTAACTGTAACCACAATAGGATCTTCCCAAAAAATGTGACACAATTGGCATTAATTACAATGTATGGTGGTATGGTGTGGTTTTCAACCTCCTCCTGGACTTGCCAAAATGAAGAAAGTAATGATGGGACATGCATTATTTGCTCCAATATCAGATGATGCAGTGATTAGAAGAGCTAAACATGTTTGTCACTAGATGTCATTCTTGAATACTGTTTGAAGGGAAAAGAGGATGTGACTTACATAGCTAGCCTGCTTACCGAATATAGGAGCAGACAATGTTTATGACAATTAAGTAGCTTTGTAGTTGGTGGGTGCTCCTGTGGCCCTCCAGATATTGCAGAACTACAAGTCCCATTATGCTTCTGTCTTTGGGAGTCATGCTTGTAACCATCAGCCTTGCAATGCCTTGTGAGACTTGTACTTTCGCAACAGATGGAGAGCCGCAGGTTGAGCAATCGCTGCTACCTAATTAACCTTTGATTTTTAGAAGCACTCTCAGGTTAGGGTTACTCTTGACCTAATTTGCATGCCCTAGTCACCTTTTTTAAAGATAAGTCCTCCAATATTGGTGCAGAAATGCGAGTTAAAGGTAGTATAGATTTTAATAGTCAATGTTTTTACATTGGCAGCTTGAAAAAAAAATGTGATGTTTCACCTATAGCTTATCTTTTTTTTATTACTTGCAGCTCACCAAGTACTCCCATACGACTTGTGCCTCAAATTAGGATAGAGCTTGAGCCAGATGATGACACTTACTTCTGGAAAAGTCGAGGAACAGAGACAACATTGTGAAAATACGAACCACTTTCTGCATCCTCTTCTGATCTTGCATCATCAATAGCCAAATGAAAAATCAACACTACTTTAACATGACATTATATGATGCTCATGCTGGCAGTTCTAAAACGGCTTGTACTGACTAGAGCGTTTCCACTGTGAACTGTATATACAGACTGGTGTACTGATCCTGCTGATTTCTGGTCAGAATAAGTTATTGCCTTTCTGCTGTGTCCCCCCTGAAAATTCATAATCTGTTCATTGCACAAGACAAATGCCTGATGAAATTGTCACGTGTATTGCTCTGAATGCAGCGCTTCCTTTTTTTTATTGAAGCAACTATGCAACATACTGTAGATCGATCAGCATGACCACTCCATATCTTAGAGCTGCTTGCAGCAGTTCCATGACAGAACAGAACTATAGTATTAATCAACAAGAAATATGTACTGGTACTTGACTTGCTAATGTATCAATAATATACAACAAATTGCCATAAGGTAATAAGCCCCTGTGCTATGCATCCTGCTTATAAATACAGTATGTATTTACTGGAGAGTATGTAATATATTCTAGCTTGTCTATAAATTATGGGGCCTAACCTTCAACTTATATATTGTTAATTTTTTTTAACTTTTTTTAATTACTGTAAAAATGAATTCTTTTCCTGCAGCAGGAAACATATAGTTTGAAGTAGTTCTACCTCTTATTTGTAGAAAACTGGGCTTTTTTTCTGTATGAATGTGTTGTACACAATGTGATTTATATTATAACACAAATCTCCATACTTAGGATTTGACAAACTCTTAAAACAAATTTGTACTTTATACTAAAGAGATCAACAAAGTCATTTCAGAGATAGGCGATTTTTTTTTTAAATGATGTCATGAGGGAGACGGGGTTTTACTTTTAATCCATTATTTTATGCAGTGTGGGATGTATGATAGGATTACCTAGGCAATAATTAATCATGTTGACTGGTAACAGGGATCAATTAAAACCTAGAAATGTTGATTTTTTTAAACTGTAATTATTATTATTATTTTTTTTTTGGTATTTATGCAATTTCTCTAACACATTCTTGTTTATTAGTTTATATGTTTCTATACAATGCTTATGTGTGTCACACAGAAAAGGGAGCTTGAATATGAATTCTTCTACAAACTTATATACTCCTTTGATTGTCAGCACTGATCACTTTAGTTCCTTACATAGTGCCTAGTTGATTGTTAAATTGGATGGGAAAAATTGTTTTCTTGGCTTACATATTACCCTTCAAGGGCAATGATGTCACATTCAGATAAACAATTTTTCAGCCTCCTCAGTATGCTGTGTAATATGCTGTCTGACATTCCCCCATATTGGAATACTATATAAGTAATTTTCTAAGACTTGATGAACTGCATGTTTTCTGTCTGAAACCATGTATGTAATAATGATTCTGTTGTCATACTTGTTCTTCTTAGTTGAAGATTTTTCTTGCTTCTGCACCAGTTGTCTCATGAAATAGGTACAAGTCCTCTCTTGACAACCATTGCCATTGAGCAACCTGGTGAATCCTTTTTTTATTTTAGTACAAGTCTTCTCTTGACAACCATTGCCACTGAGCAATCTGGGGAATCCTTCTTTTTTTGTTTTGGATTTTGTCTATTTTTTAAAAGAAAAAGAACAGTTTTAACATGATCATTGATTGGGACCTGATTCAGGAGGCAAAGTCCTCATAAACAAGATATATTGAGACAGTTCAGTTTGTATTTGTATCAGTATCAAGTTATCCTTTGCAGTAGACTCCCATTAGTTGATTAGTGGATATGAAAGCGAGAAATCCTTCTTACATAAAAAAATGAGATCCAGTTGCTAACACTACTGATGTCATATACGTGCTGACAGCAGAACCACAAAGTTCATACCCAGTCTTCTTCATTGCCAAAGCATAAAGTCACAACATGACAATAAGATGTCAGGTTTTTTGGGGATAGTGGGGGTGGGAGGGAGGCCTCCAAATCTTTATATATTCATAATAGCTCTTCTTTTCTGTATCACACACAAGAATAGGCACATTGAACAGGGACACTAACAAAAACTGTCCGTTGTTTTATATCTAAGTCTTCCATTTTGAAAGTCAAATGTTTCTTGTACTTGAAATTAACTGCTGATTTGATTTAATAATTGTATTATTTGAAACTGACAATTAATGTGAGCTACAGGTTTGATGTTAACATTTTAGGTAGGTATGGGACACTATTGTATGTTTTCTGTATTCCTCTGTCTTGTTAGCTCCTCTCTAAAGAATTGTTTTGCACAATGACAAAAAAAGTTGATATTTCTCTAAACTGCCTCCCTAAACTCTTTTAAGGGAACCCGTACGCAGAGAATCAGATAGACTGCTATTGCTATTCTTTCCTTTGGATCTTTCCTAGTTGATTGGCTGCCATGATGATTTTGTGGTTTTAGTCCTTCCCATCATACTGGCCCAGAATAAGTATAAAGACCATGACTTCACTGTAATCCATCTAGCTGCATACCTGTTCAGTGACTAAAATTAGCAAAAGCAAAAAGGCAGCCGGGTAACTACCATTTTTAGAAGGAGGTCAGAAGATTCCCTTGGTAGAGGTTTCCTAATGACACAAATAAACCTTGCAACTGACTGCTTTCTCTTGTCACAGCAGTGGAGAGAGTTAATATTTTCATGCTACTTATTGTTTGCTGGGTTTTGTATCTCGCCCACAGTACCTCCTCTAGTAATGTACTCTTCAACTAAAATTTTGCAAAACCTAAATTCCGATATTGTATATAAAGTATTACTTCCTTCTTTCCGTTTGTCAGCAATTACTCCTCAAACTAAGGTAGATCTTTTTAGCCATAGGGGTTGTATTTATTTATTTTTTATGCATACTTTATTTAAATTCAGCCAAGTATTCAACATAAACATTGTTATACTAGTAATAGACAGGAATTATGGATATAATGAATGGGAAGGTCACAAGTTATATACTTGACTGTTCCCTGTTGTTATTGTTCAGTGATTCTCCATCCAGGGACTATTGGCCTAGTGACAGAGTTTGGACTATGTCCATTGCCATGGGAACCTCTCAAGTTGGGACAATTTCACATTTACTGTTTAGGATAGGGAGAATGTTGGGGTGGGGGAGAGGGCAGTGTGGGTAGTAGGCATTGGGAAGAACCTGCATCCTTAATGGTATAGCTGGTGAGAAAGAAAAAAAAAAAGTAAAAACGGGGATAAGGAAGTAAATAGCAGGGGTAGATTTATAACAGTGAGCAGATACAACTATCTACTTTTTACAGCACAGTGATTACTCCACGTTGCACCTGCATTAATGCACATACATGTCTATATGGCTTAGGAGAGGAGCCCTATCACCTGACATGTCTACCTCATATGGCAGGTTTTCTCCTCCTCCCAGTACTTTTTTCTGTATTGATTGGAATGAACATGGCTTTGCTTGCTTTAGAGTCTTGAAGCAGGACTCACCTTTGTAAAGCACAGAGATGTTCTTAATAAATGTGTCAGAGTACATTTGTTTTTAAAGCAGCAATATGGCCATGATTAGGCCATACTGTTGTTCTATATTTCGACCCTTTTAATGATAGGGCAAAAGCAATACGCAGTAAGTAAAGCTACCAGTCACTTAATATTTATAATAAACTTTACTGATCTGACTTCAGGAAACTGAAATCCAATTGGCTGCTTTGGGTTACTGTACTTTGCATGTCATCATTGCCATTTGCTCCATTTAATTGAAAGTGCCATTTGTAGTAACAAACTGCGAGTAGGTACCTATAACGCCAACCAAGGCAATTTGGCCTTCATTGTGTATGGTATTTGATCTTCAGCATGAAACACCTGTGTGAAACCATATATATAATTTCTGGGGTGCAACCTTGAAGAGAATGCTGCTTCCTTCTGCTAAAGCTAGGATGTGATACATGACCTGGGTAATGTCTGCTTCCATCCAAACCTTTTCACACAGGTGTTTTTTTATTTGACAGCATTAGTTAAAAAAAAGGTAAATTACTGCTATATCAGCATAGAAAATGTTCTCCCCCTTTGACAAAGGGAACTTAATTTCCATCTCTATGCAGTAGTAACCTGTAAATCTTTTTTTATATATATATATTTTTTTTAACTAAACTATTTTTCTGGATAGTAGATAACAGGAAAATACAGTTTTTTAAAAAAAAAACATGACACTGTAATGTTCGAACATGAACTGATTAGCATTTTAATTTTATTATCTTATCACCTTGTCTTGTATTTGCCTTTGAATTACTGATTGTGTTCAATGACAAAAGTTCATATTTTTTTATTGCTGTGATAAACCATAGTAATCTTCCAACCACGGCATGCTTACTCATGCCACATGGCAGCAAATACAATAAGAGCCATTACTTAAAGCCCAACTGCAGCCAAAACCTTTACTTTTATTTTTTTTGTATAGAATGGGGAAAGGAATAGGACATCTGTCAGGTTTTTAATGCAGTCTTTGTTCATAGTGGGGGGGATTGTATTAGGAAATCTCACTAGTGGGGACAAACAATGCAACAAAATATTTGGGTTAAAACTTCTTTCCATTTTTTATTACTGTGTGTGATCATGTGCCAGTGACCACAGCTTTCCTAATTTTTTATCCAGTTATTACAGGGGCAGGAAGTGCTGTAATCTCCTTAATACAGCAATATATTTTCTTTAATATGACAGAACGATTTATACTGCATAGGTCTATCCAAAACAAAAAAAAAAATTTTTGACTTGAGTTTAAGTGAATAATGAAGGTTATTTTAATGTGTTATTCTACTGTAAAACTACTGTGTTGTAGAGAATTCCAATAAATCCGCCATCTTGTTTCCAGATCGTTCAACACGAATGAAGGTATTTGTCCCAGACCTATACTGCTGATATAGTGTTAACACAACTGTTCTTATTTATAGCCATTAATATGGCTAATGTAGTATTTGTTTTATTCCAGGAGGGCAAGGAGGGAAAAGTGGGAGGTTGTTGATCTGCACTTTCATACTCTCATGGATACTTCAAATAACCTATATGTCTTTTGTTAGACATGATGATTTTTGTATGTAATGAAATATGATCAAACATGGAGCAGATGAAGAAAGCAGCAGAGACTGTAGTGATTTTACCTGTAACAATGAGCATAATGTTAACGACAGGATAGTATTTTTCAATTTTATGAAGCTTTCTATTGTGTCTTTTATGGAATCAAAAGAATGAAGATATTTTAGCATTTATATTTTTCAAAAATTAAATGTATATTGAAAATAAAGTAACTTTATGCATTCAGGTGTCCTGATTCTTCTGTTCCTTCTTAGGTGGTGGCCAAATATCACCTGTATTCCCAATGTTACAGAACACAGAGAGAGATTTTTGGCTATGTTTATACATCTTCTGACCCACAGTCATATCTTATATTTGCTGATATTGCCGTTTCTAGCTACATGGTCCTAAGTCCACAAGGATCTAGGTATTTGTATCTATCATCCTTAGATGGTTGTAGCTTCACATTCCCAGAAAGTGATCTCCATAGCTCATAAAGGTGAACAATTTCAGTCTTACTTTATATCACCCTGTTCATTTTAGTGTTTGATAGCCAAAACTAAGCATATTCCCAGTTCGAGAACATGTTTTTAGAGATTAATCACTTGCCGACCACCTAATGACTATTTACTGTGGCACTCAGCCGCTTACAGGCAAAGTGACGTAGGGATACGTTGTTTGCCCATGAGCCTGTAGGGGGTGAGTGCGCGCCGCCGGTGCCACACTCGTTCCCTGGGGAGCCAGCGCGTGTGACCGGCGGCTCCGATGGCCGCCGGCCACTCGCAATCTCCCTCAGGAGAGGGAGAAAGACAGACGGCTGATGTAAACACAGCCGTCTGTCATTCTCACTAAAGTAATCACAGAGGCTATGCGATCCTGGGAAACAACAAAAAATAGAAAGGGGTGCACCGACCTAGTGCATTACCACTAAAAACATTTATTAAAATATTAAAAAGTATATATTATACTCACAAAACAAGTGTGTCTGTACACACATCAACATGATATACAAATGATCTCCAAGGTACTGCGTAATGCTGGATGGCATGCAGTGTACCGCATGAAACTGTTGTGGCTAAGCTGACGCGTTTCGGGGGCGAGCCCCCTTCCTCAGAGCCAAGAATTGCTGCTCACTATGCGATCCTGCTATGTAGGATCGTATGTCTCTGTGATTACATCACAAGCCACGCCCCCCACAGTTACAATCACGCCCCTTGATCACCAGTAAAGTTAACCCCTTCCCTGCCACTGTCATTTTTACAGTAACAGTGCATATTTATAGCACTGATTACTGTAGTAATGTCACTGGTATCCCCAAAAGTGTCAAAAATGTCAGTCATGGGTCCGATCTGTCCACCACAAAGTCACAGTCGCGCAAAAAAAAAAAATCGCAGATCGCCGCCAGTACTAGTTAAAAAAAATGACATAAATCTTTCCCGTAGTTAGCAAACGCAATAACTTTTGTGCAAACCAATCAAAATACGCTTATTGCGATTTTTTTTTACCAAAAATGTAGCAGAAAACAAATTGCCCTAAAATGTTAAAAAATTTAGATTTTTACATTTTTTTTTGGAGAATTTCATATAAAAAATTGTGAAAAATATTATTATTTTTTCAAAATTGTCGCTTTTTTTGTTTATAGCGCAAAAAATAAAAATCGCACAGGTGATCAAATACCACAAAAAGAAAGCTCTATTTGTGGGAAAAAATACGTCAATTTCATTTGGCTACAGCATCGCACGGCCGCGCAATTGTCCGTTAAAGTCACGCAGTGCCAAATTGCAAAATAGGTCCTGGTCTTTGAGCAGCCAAATCCTTCGGGGCATAAGTGGTTAATGGCAGGCAATACATGTAACATGCTGACTTCAATTTTAATTTAGGTTCCTGCAAAGTCCATCTGATCCTGTACTTAATTCTAAATCCAAGAACAAAATGTTAAATATTGCAGTTTACCAGTCCTTAGCTGCACGACTGCATTATTTTTCCTTTCATTTTCTCCTGTTGATTCTGCCAGCAACATACTTCCTGTCTTAGGATGACAACACTCACTGCACTGCATCCCTGGAGGAACATCTATGTCATCATAGAATAGAGCAACAGAATCCTCCCCTATTCTCCATAATATAAAAGAAAGGGGTTTCATAATCCTTATAAATAGGTGGTGTGACGGAACCGCTTGGCACCCTGATTATGTGCTTCTGTCAAACAGTGCCTCCTGCTCTCTAAACCATTCCAGCAGACTGAGAGCTAATTCCAGCCCGTTTACCCCAAGCATCATACTCAGACAAGATGTTGGGATAAGAACCAAAGGAATTACTGTTTATTGAAACTCAGACACATACTTTATACCCCACAGGAGGGCATTCCCCTCTTGAGAATTGTACCATGACAATGCAAACTTCAAACACAAATCCAATTAACAGCTAACAACTAACAGTGATCTTAGTTAAACAGTAATCTAATTAAACAGTAAGTAAATCAATAAACATATAACATCCCACAATAATTTGGTTACAAGTTGAAGTGGACACAATACTAGCAGACAGACTAAAACAATAGGTGTCTCAATTACCTGAACACCGAGGGGGCACACAAAATTAGAGACACACCTAATAAACACTTAGCACACAAAGCACCTTAATAAACAGACTATAGCAGGAGACCCTCAGCACCAGGTTGCTTGAGCTGTTTATATTAACCACTTTAGCCCAGAGGATTTGTCTGCTCAAAGACCAGGCCCCTTTTTTCAACTTGGCACTACGTGATTTTAACTGACAATTGCGCGGTCATGCAATGCTGTATCCAAACGAAATTTACGTCCTTATTTTCCCACAAACAGAGCTGTCTTTTGGTGGTATTAAATCACCTCTGCACTTTTTAGTTTTTGCGATATTAATAAAAAAAGAGCGAAAATTTTAAGAAAAAATATATATTTTTTTTTTTTACACAAAGTTGTCATTGAAATTATATATTGCTCACGCATGCCATGGGTATATGTGTAATTACACCCCAAAATATATTCTGCTGCTTCTCCTGAGTACAGAGATATCACATGTGTGAGAATTTTTGGGAGCCTAGCTGTGTACGGGACCCCGAAAACCAATCACCACCTTCAGAATTTGAAAGGGCATACATTTTTCATTATAAATCATAAAAAAATTTCTGCGCTAAGTGAAAAATTATAAAAAATTTAAGAAAAAGCTGCAAACACAGACCTGAAGAACACAGACCAAATACAATATATAAACAAATAGTGTTGCGCTAGCAATTGAAAATTAAGTGACTGATAATCACCTGATTAAAATCGGGAGGACTTGTGGAAAGTGCCTCTCATGCAGCCGGCTCACTGCATCTGGAAGGGGAAGTTGGGCAGGAGCACCTCCTGGGTACAGGTAGGCTCCAATGATCTCTTCCTGGAATTCTCGGAAGGATCCAGTTCGTCCTGACGCTCTGTATAGCACAAAGGCATTCAGCATAGCCAATTGAAATAAATAAACAGACACTTTTTTGTACCAGCGTCTGGCTTTACGGGCAACTAAGTATGGCGCCAAAAGCTGGTCGTTAAGGTCCACCCCTCCCATATTATAGTCGTGGACACAGAGGGGTTTCTCCATAACACCAGTTGCCGTAGCAATTTCGACCGTTGTGTCTGCGTGAAGGGAGGACAGAACGAAAACATTCCGTGTATCCCTCCACTTCACTGCAAGCAATTTGTCCGTTTTCAAGCAGGCTCTCTCCCCCGGCTAAGACGGGAATTTACAAGCCGTTGGGGGAAGCTCCGGTGATTAGGTCGCACGGTGCCACATGCGCCAATTTGTAATTCGGGCAGGTGACTAAATAGTGGCACGCTTGAATAAAAATTGTCCACGTACAAATGGTACCCCTTTCCGAATAAGGGTGACACCAAGTCCCAAACTATCTTGCCGCTGCTCCCTATGTAGTCTGGGCAGTTGGGGGGCTCCACAGAGCTATCTTTTTCCTCGTAAACCTGGAAACTAACTGTATAGCCTGTGGCCCTGTCACAGAGCTTATACAGCTTGACCCCATATCTGGCACGCTTGCTGGGGAGATACTGTTTCACAGCAAGGCGGCCAGTAAACTTAATCAGGGATTCATCAACGCAGACAACTTGTTGGGGGGTAAACAAGGTTGCAAACCGCTGATAGAAGTGGAGCCGGTCATATTCAGGGTCTCCCCGAGGACGACAGGTTTCATTGTCATTTTTACAGTAACAGTGCATATTTATAGCACTGATTACTGTAGTAATGTCACTGGTACCCCCAAAAGTGTCAAAAATGTCAGTCAATGGTCCGATCTGTCCGCTGCAATGTCGCAGTCCCGCAAAAAAAATTGCAGATCGCCGCCATTACTAGTTAAAAAAAAAAACAATAAAAATTACATAAATATTTGCCGTAGTTAGTAAACGCAATAACTTTTGCGCAAACCAATCAAAATACGCTTATTGCGATTTTTTTTACCAAAAATATGTAGCAGAAAACAAATTGGCCTAAAATGTTAAAAAATTTAGATTTTTACATTTTTTTGGGGAGAATTTCATTTAGATTTTTACATTTTTTTGGGGAGAATTTTATATAAAAAAATGTGAAAAATATTGTTATTTTTTCAAAACTGTCGCTCTTTTTTTGTTTATAGCAAAAAAGTAAAAATCGTACAGGTGATCAAATACCACCAACAGAAAGCTCTGTTTGTGGGAAAAAAAGGACGTCAATTTAATTTGGGTACAGCGTCGCACGACTGCGCAATTGTCCATTAAAGTCATGCAATGCCGAATCGCAAAATAGGCCCTGGTCTTTGAGCAGCCAAATCTTCTGGGGCTTAAGTGGTTAAAGAGACACTGCCCAAGTGTAACATGGAGTCCCAGGATAATATTTCACCTGTAGACCCCCTGGGAGCGATTGTGGGACCTTCTGGTTCTCAATCTCAGCCCGAGATCGCAGCTTTTTTGCAAAATTTGATGTCTAAGGTAGATTTTGTCATTGGTAGTGCTGCCAAACGCCCTCGGCCCTCACCTCCATCTGCAGGGTCTTCAGACCCTGAGATAGACATGGCCGCCGCTGACGCAGACCACCCTGAGGGGTCAGTGTCGTCACATTCTGATGGTGAAGAGGACCTGTTCTCATCAGCCACTGTGCGGGAACGTGCTTTGGTGTATGCTCTGATAGTTTCAGTGCGAGAAACTTTAAAATTGGCTGATGAACCCACAGCCCCGGGTACGCAGGTGTCTTTTGCCTCCCGCAAATCCTGTAAATCCTGTAAATCGGGCAAGGAGTTCCCTTGTCCATAATTGTTTCATACTATTGTGGATGAACAATGGCATTTTGCACGCCATTACCCCTTTGCGGAGGCCGTGTCCACTAGGTAGACTGTACCACCAAAAGTGGATCCCCCGGTGCCCAGGTTAAATAAAGCGAATCTGGTACCGGTGGAAGAGTCTCCAACTTTTGCGCACCCCGTGGATACAGAGGTGGAATCCTTGTCCCGCCATTTACACGGGGTAGCAGGTCACATATTAAAGACTACCTTTGTGAATGTTTTGGTAGCGCAGACTGCTACAGAATGGGTGAAGTTACTTAAAAGTAACTTGGAAGCTGAACGGCTCCCCCCTTCGGTGTTGGAACTACTGGACCAGTTGACTCAAGCCCTGGTGTTCATGTGTAATACGTCCCTGGATTCAGCCCCATTGGTGGCCATGGCATCGGCAGTCGGGATTGCTATTAGGCACATGATGTGGTAGAAAAGCTGGTCGGTGGACCAGGCTTCTAGAAAGGCCTTGACTGATTTTCCCTTCTTAGGGGAGATGCTACTTGGATCCTCTCTGGACGAGTTGATCAAAGGTATCATGGGGGGTAAGAGCACTCATCTTCCCCAATCCTCTAAGGGCAAGGTGCCACGTCCTAGGCGGGGACCTTCCTTTAATGCTCATAAACGTCTTTTCTCTTACGTCCTCCGACAGTCGCCGCCTCTTCATATTCGTCACATATGGGGTATTAGACTTTGCTCCGAAGGAGTAGCTAGGCAACAGAATATGTTAACATTAAAGCTTTTAACATATCCCACCCTCAAGGGGTGGTCCCCTCAGTCAATACCCTCCTACTTCCTGCAACCATATCTCAGTTTCAATGTCTAGCTTGTCAGGAGTGGCTGGCTCTCTCTGTGCTGGGGCTTTGTGCCCCAGACTCTTTCTTCTTTTTTGATTTTTTGTTTGAGTTTTCTCTCTACCTTTACTTAGCTGTTCTTTTTGTCAGCGTTAGTTAGTTCTTCGGATGAAGAGGATCATGCGGGCTGGGTCTCGGGCTGATCCCCCTGGTCGCAGGTCGTGGGTCAGTGGCTTCCCAGCCTGCCATCGAGCGTTCAGCCAGGTAACGCTCCTGGCACAGTGAACGACCCATCCCTGTTCGGTGCAGGGATGATTGGTGAGGTGGCTACCTCACTGGACGCTGTGCGGTTTCTTAACCCCCATTCTGTGCGTCTTGTATGCGACTCTCCCTGCCTCATGTGCAGCGGCTTGTTCGCCTGTGCGGGTCCCCCACGCCATTGTGAGGTAAGTGTATCTATGTGGGGACCTGTCTGTCTGGGGGGGTGTCAGTCTGGGACTGTGTAACCTGCCTCTGTTCACACTGTTTGTCTCCCTATCACTCGGCTGCATGCTGTGGGCTGCAAGGGGGGGGGGGAGCTGTGTGACACTGTGTGTGTCAGCCTTGTCAGTGTGAGAAGCTGTGTGCTGTGGGGCATGTTTTGGGCATGTTTGGGCACTATACAGCGATCGCTGCGGCGATCTGACATGTTTTTTTATACATGGATGACATGTGTGCTTTACTGTACTGTGGAGCGGCGGTTTCGGCGCCAAACGGCGCCATTTTGCCTGCAATCGCTCCGGCCGCATGTTCTACATGCATGGCGGCCATTTTCTTGTAGTGTCGGAGCTGGCGGCTTTGTCCTGCAAGTCTCCGTATCTGGTTGTTCATTTGGATAAGGTGGTCTTGCGACCTAATCCTTCTTTTCTTCCGAAACGAGTTTCGGAATTCCATCTTAATGAGGATATTGTCTTGCCTTCGCTGTGCGCGAAGCCTAAACATCCAAAGGAGGTGAGATTACATTCTTTGGATGTTGTTCGGGCGAGTAAGGGTTTACCTTAAATCGACTGAGTCTTTTCGAAAGACGGACTCCTTGTTTGTTCTTCCAGAGGGTCCTCGGAAGGGCATGGCGGCGTCGGCCTCTACCATCGCCAAATGGATCAGGTAGACCATTGAACAGGCGTATGCCTTGCAGGGGAAGGTTCCCCCTGTGCCTGTGAAGGCGCACTCTACTAGATCTCTGAGTTCGTCTTGGGCCTGTCGTCATGGGGCTTCTGTAGCCCAGGTGTGTAAGGCGGCGACCTGGTCGACCGTGCATACTTTCACAAAATTCTACAAAGTAGATGTTCAGGCATCGGCGGATAGTGTTGAGCGAACACGGACTGTATTATTCGTGTTCGTACCGAATAATTGGATTTTTTGTACCCGAACACGGACACGGACACTTTACTGTATGTTCGGGTAAAAATCCGTGTTCGGTCGTTTTATTTCCGGGTTTTGCATGCTTTGGCGCTCTTTTCATGGCGGGCTTTCAACAGCCAATCAACAATCGTTTAACTGGTGTGCCTTAAGCCATCCCAGCCATGCCTGCAAATGTCTCAGTAGCTGTGATTGGCCGTCTGAAGCATGTGACCAAGTCTTTATAAGTTCGAGGCAGCCGCAGCGGCGTCATTATGCTGCTTAGATTCAGGGACAGAGCACACATCAACGTGCTGGCTGCTGATTAGGGAAAGATAGGCAGGAAAAAACCATTTGTGTCCGGATAGAATTGAGGGACAGGTCGGAGTGTTTAGGCAGGGCGAGTTGTAGGCATTTTAGGGATAGAGTCTGCTGAATTATATAGGGTCAGTGTCTTCTACAAACTACAATCGATATTGCTGTGTGGGGGGTGGGGTCTGCACTCAATCCTGATCTACGATCTCTTCTCAATCCTGTTAGGGACAGAGTCTGCTGAATTTTAGGGAAACTGTGTTCTACAAACTACAATCGATATTGCTGTGTGGTGTGGGATTGGAGATAGGCAGGTGTCAGTGATCCACATCCATTTTTCTGTGTGTGAGCTGCAGTGAACACAATCTTTTTGGGCTGCAGTGAACACAATCTTTTTGGGCTGCAGTGAACACAATCTTTTTGGGCTGCAGTGAACACAATCTTTTTGGGGTGCAGTGAACAAAATCTTTTTGGGGTGCAGTGAACACAATCCTTTTTGGTGTGCAGTGAACACAATCTTTGTGGGGTGCAGTGAACAAAATCCTTTGTGGGGTGCAGTGAACACAATCTTTTTGGGGTGCAGTGAACAAAATCCTTTTTGGGGTGCAGTGAACAACATCCTTTTTGGGGTGCAGTGAACACAATCTTTTTGGGGTGCAGTGAACAAAATCCTTTGTGGGGTGCAGTGAACACAATCTTTTTGGGGTGCAGTGAACACAATCTTTTTGGGGTGGAGTGAACAACATCCTTTTTGGGGTGCAGTGAACAAAATCCTTTTTGGGGTGCAGTGAACAAAATCATTTTTGGGGTGCAGTGAACACAATCTTTTTGGGGTGCAGTGAACACAATCTTTGTGGGGTGCAGTGAACACAATCTTTTTGGGGTGGAGTGAACAACATCCTTTTTGGGGTGCAGTGAACAACATCCTTTTTGGGGTGCAGTGAACACAATCTTTTTGGGTTGCAGTGAACACAATCTTTGTGGGGTACAGTGAACAGAATCTTTGTGGGGTGCAGTGAACACAATCTTTGGGGGGTACAGTGAACACAATCTTTGTGAGGTGCAGTGAACACAATCTTTGTGGGGTGCAGTGAACACAATCATTGTGGGGTGCAGTGAACTCAATCTTTGTGGGGTACAGTGAACACAATCTCATACTGAAGGTTTGAGGGTGCTGCCTGTTCCATACTCCCCCTACTCCTCATCTAGCCTTTTAGGGGTACAAACAATAGTAATTGGGGCCTAGTGTGGTTGTGTACGTGTGATATACATACACTTTTTTGGGATCATATTTTCTATTCCGCTATTTAATCAAAAACCTTTGGGGATCAGTTAAATTGGGGGATAGTCTGTGTTGGTACGTGTGAGAGAGATCCACCTTTCCAAGTTGTTGGGGTTCATCTCATACTTCTGAAGGTTTGAGGGTGCTGCCTGTTCCATACTCCCCCTACTCCTAGCCTTTTAGGGGTACAAACAATAGTAATTGGGGCCTAGTGTGGTTGTGTACGTGTGATATACATACACTTTTTTGGGATCATATTTTCTATTCCGCTATTTAATCAAAAACCTCTGGGGATCAGTTAAATTGGGGGATAGTCTGTGTTGGTACGTGTGAGAGAGATCCACCTTTCCAAGTTGTTGGGGTTCATCTCATACTTCTGAAGGTTTGAGGGTGCTGCCTGTTCCATACTCCCCCTACTCCTAGCCTTTTAGGGGTACAAACAATAGTAATTGGGGCCTAGTGTGGTTGTGTACGTGTGATATACATACACTTTTTTGGGATCATATTTTCTATTCCGCTATTTAATCAAAAACCTTTGGGGATCAGTTAAATTGGGGGATAGTCTGTGTTGGTACGTGTGAGAGAGATCCACCTTTCCAAGTTGTTGGGGTTCATCTCATACTTCTGAAGGTTTGAGGGTGCTGCCTGTTCCATACTCCCCCTACTCCTAGCCTTTTAGGGGTACAAACAATAGTAATTGGGGCCTAGTGTGGTTGTGTACGTGTGATATACATACACTTTTTTGGGATCATATTTTCTATTCCGCTATTTAATCAAAAACCTCTGGGGATCAGTTAAATTGGGGGATAGTCTGTGTTGGTACGTGTGAGAGAGATCCACCTTTCCAAGTTGTTGGGGTTCATCTCATACTTCTGAAGGTTTGAGGGTGCTGCCTGTTCCATACTCCCCCTACTCCTAGCCTTTTAGGGGTACAAACAATAGTAATTGGGGCCTAGTGTGGTTGTGTACGTGTGATATACATACACTTTTTTGGGATCATATTTTCTATTCCGCTATTTAATCAAAAACCTTTGGGGATCAGTTAAATTGGGGGATAGTCTGTGTTGGTACGTGTGAGAGAGATCCACCTTTCCAAGTTGTTGGGGTTCATCTCATACTTCTGAAGGTTTGAGGGTGCTGCCTGTTCCATACTCCCCCTACTCCTAGCCTTTTAGGGGTACAAACAATAGTAATTGGGGCCTAGTGTGGTTGTGTACGTGTGATATACATACACTTTTTTGGGATCATATTTTCTATTCCGCTATTTAATCAAAAACCTTTGGGGATCAGTTAAATTGGGGGATAGTCTGTGTTGGTACGTGTGAGAGAGATCCACCTTTCCAAGTTGTTGGGGTTCATCTCATACTTCTGAAGGTTTGAGGGTGCTGCCTGTTCCATACTCCCCCCTACTCCTAGCCTTTTAGGGGTACAAACAATAGTAATTGGGGCCTAGTGTGGTTGTGTACGTGTGATATACATACACTTTTTTGGGATCATATTTTCTATTCCGCTATTTAATCAAAAACCTTTGGGGATCAGTTAAATTGGGGGATAGTCTGTGTTGGTACGTGTGAGAGAGATCCACCTTTCCAAGTTGTTGGGGTTCATCTCATACTTCTGAAGGTTTGAGGGTGCTGCCTGTTCCATACTCCCCCTACTCCTAGCCTTTTAGGGGTACAAACAATAGTAATTGGGGCCTAGTGTGGTTGTGTACGTGTGATATACATACACTTTTTTGGGATCATATTTTCTATTCCGCTATTTAATCAAAAACCTTTGGGGATCAGTTAAATTGGGGGATAGTCTGTGTTGGTACGTGTGAGAGAGATCCACCTTTCCAAGTTGTTGGGGTTCATCTCATACTTCTGAAGGTTTGAGGGTGCTGCCTGTTCCATACTCCCCCCTACTCCTAGCCTTTTAGGGGTACAAACAATAGTAATTGGGGCCTAGTGTGGTTGTGTACGTGTGATATACATACACTTTTTTGGGATCATATTTTCTATTCCGCTATTTAATCAAAAACCTTTGGGGATCAGTTAAATTGGGGGATAGTCTGTGTTGGTACGTGTGAGAGAGATCCACCTTTCCAAGTTGTTGGGGTTCATCTCATACTTCTGAAGGTTTGAGGGTGCTGCCTGTTCCATACTCCCCCTACTCCTAGCCTTTTAGGGGTACAAACAATAGTAATTGGGGCCTAGTGTGGTTGTGTACGTGTGATATACATACACTTTTTTGGGATCATATTTTCTATTCCGCTATTTAATCAAAAACCTTTGGGGATCAGTTAAATTGGGGGATAGTCTGTGTTGGTACGTGTGAGAGAGATCCACCTTTCCAAGTTGTTGGGGTTCATCTCATACTTCTGAAGGTTTGAGGGTGCTGCCTGTTCCATACTCCCCCTACTCCTAGCCTTTTAGGGGTACAAACAATAGTAATTGGGGCCTAGTGTGGTTGTGTACGTGTGATATACATACACTTTTTTGGGATCATATTTTCTATTCCGCTATTTAATCAAAAACCTTTGGGGATCAGTTAAATTGGGGGATAGTCTGTGTTGGTACGTGTGAGAGAGATCCACCTTTCCAAGTTGTTGGGGTTCATCTCATACTTCTGAAGGTTTGAGGGTGCTGCCTGTTCCATACTCCCCCTACTCCTAGCCTTTTAGGGGTACAAACAATAGTAATTGGGGCCTAGTGTGGTTGTGTACGTGTGATATACATACACTTTTTTGGGATCATATTTTCTATTCCGCTATTTAATCAAAAACCTTTGGGGATCAGTTAAATTGGGGGATAGTCTGTGTTGGTACGTGTGAGAGAGATCCACCTTTCCAAGTTGTTGGGGTTCATCTCATACTTCTGAAGGTTTGAGGGTGCTGCCTGTTCCATACTCCCCCCTACTCCTAGCCTTTTAGGGGTACAAACAATAGTAATTGGGGCCTAGTGTGGTTGTGTACGTGTGATATACATACACTTTTTTGGGATCATATTTTCTATTCCGCTATTTAATCAAAAACCTTTGGGGATCAGTTAAATTGGGGGATAGTCTGTGTTGGTACGTGTGAGAGAGATCCACCTTTCCAAGTTGTTGGGGTTCATCTCATACTTCTGAAGGTTTGAGGGTGCTGCCTGTTCCATACTCCCCCTACTCCTAGCCTTTTAGGGGTACAAACAATAGTAATTGGGGCCTAGTGTGGTTGTGTACGTGTGATATACATACACTTTTTTGGGATCATATTTTCTATTCCGCTATTTAATCAAAAACCTTTGGGGATCAGTTAAATTGGGGGATAGTCTGTGTTGGTACGTGTGAGAGAGATCCACCTTTCCAAGTTGTTGGGGTTCATCTCATACTTCTGAAGGTTTGAGGGTGCTGCCTGTTCCATACTCCCCCTACTCCTAGCCTTTTAGGGGTACAAACAATAGTAATTGGGGCCTAGTGTGGTTGTGTACGTGTGATATACATACACTTTTTTGGGATCATATTTTCTATTCCGCTATTTAATCAAAAACCTTTGGGGATCAGTTAAATTGGGGGATAGTCTGTGTTGGTACGTGTGAGAGAGATCCACCTTTCCAAGTTGTTGGGGTTCATCTCATACTTCTGAAGGTTTGAGGGTGCTGCCTGTTCCATACTCCCCCTACTCCTAGCCTTTTAGGGGTACAAACAATAGTAATTGGGGCCTAGTGTGGTTGTGTACGTGTGATATACATACACTTTTTTGGGATCATATTTTCTATTCCGCTATTTAATCAAAAACCTTTGGGGATCAGTTAAATTGGGGGATAGTCTGTGTTGGTACGTGTGAGAGAGATCCACCTTTCCAAGTTGTTGGGGTTCATCTCATACTTCTGAAGGTTTGAGGGTGCTGCCTGTTCCATACTCCCCCCTACTCCTAGCCTTTTAGGGGTACAAACAATAGTAATTGGGGCCTAGTGTGGTTGTGTACGTGTGATATACATACACTTTTTTGGGATCATATTTTCTATTCCGCTATTTAATCAAAAACCTTTGGGGATCAGTTAAATTGGGGGATAGTCTGTGTTGGTACGTGTGAGAGAGATCCACCTTTCCAAGTTGTTGGGGTTCATCTCATACTTCTGAAGGTTTGAGGGTGCTGCCTGTTCCATACTCCCCCTACTCCTAGCCTTTTAGGGGTACAAACAATAGTAATTGGGGCCTAGTGTGGTTGTGTACGTGTGATATACATACACTTTTTTGGGATCATATTTTATATTCCGCTATTTAATCAAAAACCTTTGGGGATCAGTTAAATTGGGGGATAGTCTGTGTTGGTACGTGTGAGAGAGATCCACCTTTCCAAGTTGTTGGGGTTCATCTCATACTTCTGAAGGTTTGAGGGTGCTGCCTGTTCCATACCCCCCCTACTCCTCATCTAGCCTTTTAGGGGTACAAACAATAGTAATTGGGGCCTAGTGTGGTTGTGTACGTGCGAGATACATACACTTTTTTTGATCATATTTCCTATTCCGCTATTCAATAAAAACCTTTGAGGATCAATTGAATTGCGGGATAGTCTGTGTCGGTACGTGTGAGAGAGATCCACCTTTCCAAGTTGTTGGGGTTCATCTCATACTTCTGAAGGTTTGAGGGTGCTGCCTGTTCCATACTCCCCCTACTCCTAGCCTTTTAGGGGTACAAACAATAGTAATTGGGGCCTAGTGTGGTTGTGTACGTGTGATATACATACACTTTTTTTGGATCATATTTTCTATTCCGCTATTTAATCAAAAACCTTTGGGGATCAGTTAAATTGGGGGATAGTCTGTGTCGGTACGTGTGAGAGAGATCCACCTTTCCAAGTTGTTGGGGTTCATCTCATACTTCTGAAGGTTTGAGGGTGCTGCCTGTTCCATACCCCCCCTACTCCTCATCTAGCCTTTTAGGGGTACAAACAATAGTAATTGGGGCCTAGTGTGGTTGTGTACGTGCGAGATACATACACTTTTTTTGATCATATTTCCTATTCCGCTATTCAATAAAAACCTTTGAGGATCAATTGAATTGCGGGATAGTCTGTGTCGGTACGTGTGAGAGAGATCCACCTTTCCAAGTTGTTGGGGTTCATCTCATACTTCTGAAGGTTTGAGGGTGCTGCCTGTTCCATACTCCCCCTACTCCTCATCTAGCCTTTTAGGGGTACAAACAATAGTAATTGGGGCCCAGTGTGGTTGTGTACGTGTGATATACATACACTTTTTTTGGATCATATTTTCTATTCCGCTATTTAATTTAACTGGGCCTCCATGCGAGACCTGTGTGCCTTGTTGCGCTGTTTTGAGTACTCCACCAACATGGCCAGTGGCAATGACGCCGTTCTCAGCTTAACTATCCCACTTCTATGCCTCCTTGAAAAAACAATTCGGGCGATGATGGAAGAGGATGTGGCACAGGATGAGGAGGAGGAGGAGGATGAAGAGGTAACATTTCCAAGGCTTTCAGGGCAGTCATTCGCAAGGGGCTCCGAGGGTGGGTTCCTGCACACGCAAACGCCAGGGACGCAATTGTCCAGCAGGGGCACAGTTCTGGAGGATGAGGAGGATGAGGAGGAGGAGGAGTTGGAGGAGGAGATGGAACCATGTTCACAGCAGGGTGGCACCCAGGCCAGCTCATGGCCATCACTGGTGCGTGGCTGGGGGGATACAGAGGACACGGACGATACACCTCCCACAGAGGACAGCCTTTCGTTGCCTCTGGGCAGCCTGGCACACATGAGCGATTACATGCTGCAGTGTCTCCACAACGACCGCCGAGTTGCCCACATTCTAACTTGTGCTGATTACTGGGTGGCCACGCTGCTGGATCCCCGTTACAAGGACAACGTACCGTCCTTAATTCACTCACTGGAGCGCGATCGCAAGATGCGCGAGTACAAGCGCACGCTGGTAGACGCCATGCTGCTGGCATTCCCATCTGACAGCGGGGCCACAGTGGAAGCACAAGGCAGAGGAGGAGGAGGAGGAGGTCGCCAACGCAACCAGGGCACCGCCAGCACCTCAGAAGGCAGGGTTAGCATGGCCGAAATGTGGAAAAGCTTTGTCAGCACGCCACAACAAACAGCAGCACCAGCAGCTCAGATGGAACGTCTTAGCAGGAGGCAGCATTTTACCAACATGGTGGAGCAGTATGTGTGCACACGCCTACATGTAGTGAATGACGGGTCTGCCCCCTTCAACTTCTGGGTCTCCAAATTGGGCACATGGCTTGAGCTTGCCCTTTACGCCTTGGAGGTGCTGGCGTGCCCTGCAGCCAGTGTATTATCTGAACGGGTATTTAGCACGGCTGGGGGCGTTATAACAGACAAGCGCAGCCGCCTGTCCAGAGACAATGTGGACAAGCTCACGTTCATTAAAATGAACCAGGCATGGATCCCACGGGACTTTTCCGTACCTTATGCAGAATAGCAATGGATACCGACCTTACCCACCCATTGTTCCATTTTTGCTCTTTCTCACTCTTTTGGGGTGTACCCTCATTTAAAATTTTTGAAAAGAAGCAGTGTTGGCTACCTCGTCCTCCTCCTCAGGGCCAGATTAATGTAGGGGCTATTGGAGCTGCAGCTCCAGGCCCCTACCTTTTATATAGGCCTCGGGTTGGCCATATTCACTGTTACCGCTCTTCTGTCACTTGTAAACACAGAAGTCTGGCTTCTATGCTCGCTTCCCCAGGCAGCACCCTCAGAACCTCCCCACACAGCGTGAAGGCCGGACAAGGAGGGACAGTTGGCGATGCATGGATGTGTTTATGGGCTTCAGAGACAGCATCCCATGTTGAATTAGGCATGCATGGCTGCACCCTTCCTCCTCTGGGTGCATGGCAAGGCACGGCCCTTAAGGCCCTTCAAAATCCTCAGCACCAAGCCCATGATGCTGTTAATCCGGCCCTGGTCCTCCTCCACCGCCGCTTCCACCTACACCGCCCATAGGTGTGCGCAGCCTATTGCATTAAGGTGTGCACCCCAAAGTTGAAATACACATGCATGTGTTTGCCAGCAGGGAGAGTAATGTATCGGGGCCATGTACCTGTAGGCAAGGAGAAATAGAGCAGAGCAGGTCCCAGGGAGATCTTTCCCATCTCCTCACTGGCAATGCTATGTGCCCTAGGTGATTAGGGTGTGCCCAGGCACACCCAGCACACCCTGTGCGCACGCCTATGTCACCGCTAGGCTTGTGACGGTATCAGATTTTCATGCTGCGATTAATTGATTAAGGTTTTGCCACGGTATACGGTATTATCACGGTATTCTATTATTAAATTTAAATTATTAAATTTCCACCTCACTTCAATTTCATTGCTGAATTTAGGGGCTTTGGTTCACTTATGCACATTATTATATAGTCAGTCAGTACAGACTCTGTGAACCAGGCCTAAAATAGGTCATCAAGCAGTGTCTGGCCTAACTGGTGATAACTGGTTCTGGCGCTCGGCTCCGATCCGATGGCCTGGTCATTAAGAGGGCAAATCCTTGTGGTCAAGAAGTGGTTAAACCTGAAGGAGGTGTTGTTTATAAATTACTTTACTATTGCTTTAGGCCTGGTTCACATGTATGCGGGTTGGTGGTTCACATTTGCACAGGCATAGCAGCCCATTGATTTGAATGGGCTGCTATGCCCTCATTTTCCGCAGAAAAAAGGTGCATGCAGCATTTTTTTAAAATTCAGTGGCCTTGAAATCCATCCTGCTTTTGCACCATGCGACTAACCTGCAGTTCCTGCTCTGGCAAGCTTTCTGCATTTTTTGTATACGTGGGCACGGCATTTAAAAATAAACAGTTTGCGTGTGCAGCAACGGCAGGTAAGTCGCATGGTGCAAAAGAAGGATGGATTTCATGGCCACTGCATTTTTTTAAATTCTGCATGCACCTTTTTTCAGCTGAAAACGCAGGCATAGCAGCTCAAGCCCATTCACATCAATGGGCTGCTATGCCTGTGCAAATGTGGGCCCCCAACCCGCATACATGTGAACCAGGCCTAAAGCAATAGTAAAGTCATTAATTGGTTAAACCTGCAGGAGGACCGGTGTTTTTATCTATTAATGACTTTACTATTGCTTTAGGCCTGGTTCACATGTATGCGGGTTGGGGGCCCACATTTGCACAGGCATAGCAGCCCATTGATGTGAATGGGCTTGAGCTGCTATGCCTGCGTTTTCAGCTGAAAAAAGGTGCATGCAGAATTTAAAAAAATGCAGTGGCCATGAAATCCATCCTTCTTTTGCACCATGCGACTTACCTGCCGTTGCTGCACACGCAAACTGTTTATTTTTAAATGCCGTGCCCACGTATACAAAAAATGCAGAAAGCTTGCCAGAGCAGGAACTGCAGGTTAGTCGCATGGTGCAAAAGCAGGATGGATTTCAAGGCCACTGAATTTAAAAAAAATGCTGCATGCACCTTTTTTCTGCGGAAAATGAGGGCATAGCAGCCCGTTCAAATCAATGGGCTGCTATGCCTGTGCAAATGTGGGCCGCCAACCCGCATACATGTGAACCGCCAACCCGCATACATGTGAACCACCAACCCGCATACATGTGAACCAGGCCTAAAGCAATAGTAAAGTCATTAATAGATAAAAACACCGGTCCTCCTGCAGGTTTAACCACTTCTGGATCGCAAGGATTTGCCCCTTTAAAGACCAGGCCATCGGATCAGAGCGCCAGGACCAGTCATCACCAGGTAGGCCAGACACTGCTTGATGGCTATATAATAATGTAATGTGGGCTGCTAGGCGTGTGTGTGTGTATATATATATTTATTAGAGCTGCACGATTCTGGCCAAAATGAGAATCACGATTTTTTAGCTTGGAATAAAGATCACGATTCTCTCACGATTCTCTGTGTAACAAAAAAAAAAAAAATTGGGATAACTTTACTGTTACGTTTTTTTTTTTTTTTTTATTCATTAAAGTCTAATCATTGCGTTTGAAAGACTGCTGCGCAAATACAGTGTGACATAAAATATTACAACAATCGCCATTTTATTCTGTAGGGTCTCTGCTAAAAAAATATATAAAATGTTTGGGGGTTCTAAGTACTTTTCTAGCAAAAAAAAAACTGATTTTAACTTGCAAACAGCAAGTGTCAGAAAAAGATCCAGTCTTTAAGAGGTTAAACTTCCTTTCTCCCTGGCAGAGGGAAGGAAAAGATACAAATGTAATCATTTTTGTTTATAGTTAGGAGACTTAATGCTGAAAGGTGTTAGCTGAGTGAGTGAATGAGTCATCCAGCTCACTGAAATGTATCAATTCACAAGTCAGGCAGACTTGACAGAGAAACTCGGTATTTTAAAAATGCCACAATAACAATACCGTGGCTATGCAATACCGCGATATATCGAATTACCGAAAACCGGCATATGTCTAGTCACCGCCACATCCACCACCACCTCAACCTCCCTCCTACTCCATATGGGCCTCGTCCTTCAGAGATGAAGAAGAACATTGTTTTATTTTTCTGTTTTTTTTTGTTGTTTTAAGTTATTTCCCTATCCACATTTGTTTGCAGAGCACTTGCCATGCTCTTAATTACGTTTTGCTGCCATTTGCAGCACTCTAGCCCTTTCCTTTGGTGTTTTAGAGCCATTTTAGTGCCTTAAAGTTCGGGTCCCCATTGACTTCAATGGGGTTCGGTGTCCGGGAAAAGTTCGGTAAAAGTCCGGGACACGGACCCGGACTTTTTTTTAAAGTTCGGCCGAACCCGTCGAACACGGACATCTAGGTGTTCGCTCAACCCTATCGGCGGATGCTTCCTTTGGCCGCAAGGTTCTTAGTGCGGCAATTCCCTAGGGTCCCTTGTTGGGGACCTCTGGCTGTTGGGATAAGTTTTTTATCCCCTGGTTATTTGTCTTTTCCTGGGTTGTTGCTCCTGTTGAGCACTTGTTTTTCCTGTTGCCCAGCTGGTTTCCTTCCTTTGGTAAGGTTCCTTTCTTTGATGCGGAGACTGCGTTGCCTTTCGGCGCGGATGCGTTTCCCACCCCTCATGTTTGCACTGCTTTGGGACGTCCCCATATGTGACGAATATGAAGAGGCGGCGACTGTCGGAGGACGTAAGAGAAAATGGAATTTTTGTAAAATCTTACCTGTAAAATTCCTTTCTCTGAGTCCTCCGACAGTCGCCGCCCCCGCCCCTCTTTTGGGGTTTGGTTGTATACTCTACTGCTATTCCACTGAAACTGAGATATGGTTGCAGGAAGTAGGAGGGTATTGACTGAGGGGACCACCCCTTGAGGGTGGGATATGTTAAAAGCTTTAATGTTAGCATATTCTGTTGCCTAGCTACTCCTTCGGAGCAAATTCTAATACCCCATATGTGACGAATATGAAGAGGCGGCGACTGTCGGAGGACTCAGAGAAAGGAATTTTACAGGTAAGATTTTACAAAAATTCCGTTTTTCATGCCTCTGGGTCGCAAGAAAAAAGGTAAATCATTCAGGTCTTCTGGGGGTTCCAAGAAGCCATGGTCGGGGAAAGCAAAGATCAGACAATCTGGACCTGCAGACAAGTCCTCGTCTGCATGAAGGAGCGCCCTCACCTGATTTTGGTGTCCTTGTTTCTTTCTGGAACCCTGGACCTCCTTGATTCAGGCCAAATGGTTTCACGAACTGATCCGATCTGGGTACAAGACCGAATTCTGGTCTCGCCCGTTAAACAGGTTCTTCCCGTCCAATCTTCGACTATCCCCAGTCCGGTTAAGGGACTTGCGAGGGGCAGTACACGATTTGCTGTCACAAGGAGTGATTGTACCAGTTCCTTTTCAGGAACATTTTCAAGGGCTTTATTCAAACCTTCTGACCGTGCCCAGGAAGGAAGGCAAGGTGCGTCCCATCCTGGATCTCAAGGCCCTGATCCACTTCATGTGAAGTTTCGGATGGAATCCATCCGCACGGTGGCGACATCGCTGCACCAGGGAGACTTCTTAGCCTCTATTGATATCAACGACACACATCTACACATCCCTATTTATGCTGGACACCAGTGGTTTATTCGCTTTGCGGTTGCAGAGGAGGATTATCCATTTGTGGCCTTACCCTTTGGTCTGGCCTCAGCTCCCAAAGTGTTTACCAAGGTCTTAGCACCGGTATTGGCATTGCTGCGCCAGCAGGGGTTTGCGGTACTGGGGTACCTAGACAATCTCCTGTTGAGAGCAGACTCTCCTTCAGTCTTGTTGGGGGATCTGACGGTCACTGTCAGAACTCTGCAGGATTTCGGTTGGAACATCAATTTCAAAAAATCCGCACTGACACCTGTGTTGAGACTGGATTATCTGGGTTTGACTCTGGATTCAGCCTTGGCCAAGGTGTTTCTTCCCCCGGACAAACTGCAAAAGTTGCAGGAGGCGATTCAGTTGTTGGCAAACAATCTGTCCTCTCTACAAGTTTGCATGTGGGCCTTGGGTCTGATGGTATCAACCTTCAAGGCAGTTCCGTTTGCTCATTTCCATACCAGACCTTTGCAAGGGGAGATTCTTGTAAAATGGAACAAGGATCCAAAGTCCTTGGACTCTTTGATTCGGTTAAGCCACAACACGAGGTCTGCTCTGTTGTGGTGGATGCAGTCTCCAGCACTATGCCAGGGCATGTCCATCCTTCCGTTGGTTTGGATGGTGGTAACCACGGGCGCCAGCCAATTAGGGCTGCGGCAGGATGCTGGGGAAGCTCTTTGCCCAGGGTACCTGGACGATGGATGAGTCGAAACTACCGATAAATGTTTTGGAGCTCAGCGCAATAAAGCTTTGTCTGAACCATTGGACTCATCTGCAAGATTGTCCGGTTCGGATTCAATCAGACAATGCCATGGCTGGATGGAGTTGCGTCTGTCGATGGATAGAGAAAACTGGATTTTTGTAAGAACTTACCATAAAATCCTTTTCTCTGAAGTTTAAATCGACAGGCGCAGCACCCACCCCTTCTACTTCTGATTGAATGGGGTTTTTTCTATTCTAAACACTGCTGTCAACTAAACTGTTTGATGATAGCAGGGTGTGTGGGGTTATGCCTGCAGGGACAGCCCCCATAGGTGTCGTTAAGCTTTTTTCCTGCCCAGTGCCTATTCCTGATAGGAGGAGCATAACCCTATAGTCTCTGACTAGATGGAGCTCTGTCTGTCGATGAACTTCAAAGAAAAGGATTTTACGGTAAGTTCTTACAAAAATCCAGTTTTTACCGCCTACTGTGATAAAATTGTTGCGAGTCAGTGGAGTTGCTCTAAACGCAATATGACGGTGCCTAAGCATCTCAATAGACGGCATCCCTTGAGGAGTCTCTGCTGAGTACGTGGGTAGTCCCACCTGTGGTGGACTCTCAGGTCTCCAGGCTGAATACATCCACCTTTATTTCGGTAGAGAAGTCGCCGGTTTTTGAAAAAGATCCTTTTGACAGAAGGGCAGAGGCTTTGGTCCACTACATGTTTACTGTGGCCGTTTCGGTCCTTTGGCCCGTGTTCACCATAGCATTGGTTTCTCTGATTTACCCGAATAGGCAAAGGCTTTGTGCCAGGATCTGGAGGGGGAATAGCCTCCACCTACCTTTGCGGAGCTGGTAGACTATTTGGTTCAGGGGCTGCAGTTCATCTGTTGTGCCTCTCTGGATGTGGCTCCCTTATGCCCCATACACACGTGCAGATTATCTGCAGACTTTTGTCTGCAGACTTACCAAAACCATATAATATGAGGTCAAACCTAAACACTTTCAATTTGTATGCAATCCGGCAGGCCCTTGCACTACATAGAAAAGGTAAGTCTGCAGACAAAAGTCTGCAGATAATCTGCATGTGTGTATGGGGCATTAGTCTCTGTGCTGTCTGTCTGGCTACTATACTCCTCCGGAGGTTCTATGAGGACCTGGTCTGTTTATGCTGAGAGCGGGTTTCTTCCAAACCTGCAGACTAGCCCTCTTCTGCTTGAAGGGATGCCATCAACCATATTTGGGGTGAGGGAGAGCGTCTTTGTTTCCTTCCAGGCCCGTGGACCTCCCTGAATCAAGACAAGAGGGTCCACAAGCTGATTCAGTGCGGCTACAAGATCGAGTTTTCAGTCTTCTCCTCCAGAGAGGTTCTTTCCTTCCAACCTGCATTTATCCCCAGACCGCCTGCAAGGTCTCTTCGGGCGGTGCAAAACTTGCTACTACGAGGGGGGATTGTTCCGGTCTCAGAATCCGAACGTTTGTTTCATGGGTTTTATTCAAACGTGTTTGCAGGCCCCAGGAAGGAAAGCGAGGTACGTCCAATCTTGGACCTCAAGCTCTGAACTGCTTTGTGCAGGTACAGATGTTTTGAATGGAGTCCATTCGTACGGTAGTGGCATCCTTACATCTTCTATGAGCAGAGTCTCCGACTGCTCTGACGGACAACTGGGAGATTACTGTGCGGACTCTGCAGGAGTTTCGGTTGGAAATTTTATTTCCAGGTATTGGCTCTGGTTCCGTCCACCTAGTTGGACTATCTGGATCTGTTCTGGACTCGATCTCAGCCAGGGTGTTCCTCCCATGGGATGAGTTCCAAAATCTGTTCACATGTGACCTCTGCAAGAGAGATTCTTGCCATGTGGAGCAAGAATCCGCAGTCACTAGACAATCTGATCTTGTTGTGCTGGGGTACGGGAAGGTCCCTGCTTCGATGGCTTTGCTCTCTGCCGCTTCAACAGAGTAAATCTTGCTTCCCCTGTCCTGGACAGTGGTCACCACGGATGCCAGCCTGTCCACGTGGGGTGGCGTTGTTTGGCACGGATTGTGCTCAGGGGGTCTGGACTCTGGAAAGACCCAGACCACTGATCAATATACTGGACATTTCCTCCAGAGGTGTTTTGTCCAATGTGGCTCCAGTGGGGAACTCCTGAGTTGGTCCTGTTGGCCTTTTGTCTCAACAGTAAGGTGCATGGGTTTGTGTCACAGTTTCGGGATCCTCTGGCCAACGCCACAGACGCACTGGTGGCTCCTTTGGGGCCAGTATCATCTGATATACGTCTTTCCTCTTCTAGTATTTCTGCCAAGACTCCTGCGTAGGCTTGAGACAGAAGGGATTATGGCCATCCTAGTGACTCCAGTCTGGCCTCGCCGGTCTTGGTACACAGATCTGATATGGTTGGTCATCAATGCTCCTTGGAGACTCCCCCTTAGAGGAGAGCTGTTGGCTCAAGGGCAAATCTTCCATCTTGCTTTACAGTCACTGGCTTTAACGGCTTGGCTGTCAGAAGCCAGGTGCTGAGGGCTAGAGCGTTGTCTGAATTGGTGATTTCCACATTGCTGCAAGCTAGTACTACATCTACTTCTAGGAAGATTTACCATCGCGTTAGACAAAAATCCCATTTTATTTTATTTATTTATTTTGCTTTTAAGGGTAGATGTGAGATCTGAGGTCTTTTTGACCCCATATCTCATGTTAAAAAGGACCTGTCCTGCTTATTTCTATTACAAGGGATGTTTACATTGTAAAACATTTTTAATGGGACAGTGTAAAAATAAAAGGTAAAATAAATAAGAAAAAAATAAAGAAATTTAAAGCTACGTCCCTCTGAGCTCGCGCACAGAAGCATACGCAAGTCGTGCCCACATATGTAAACGGTGTTCAAACCACACATGTGAGGTATCGCCGCGATCGTTAAAGTGAGAGCAACAAGAGGAAATTGTGTGGAGAATGGTCAGCTGAATAAATACAAAGGCACTGTCTCCAGTAAAAATTCAAAAATAGACAAGGTCCAGGTATGCAAGTGAAAAGAAGGGTAAGCAACAATACTAGCCCTAGACCTTCTTTGTAACTTCAAACTGGTAACCTGTAGAAATTTTTAAATCATCGCCTATGGAGATTTTATAGGTACCAATGTTTGTCGTCATTCCACGAGCTTGCACAATTTTGAAGCATGACATGTTGGGTATCTATTTACTCGGCGTAACATTATCTTTCACATTATAGAAAAAAAAATTGGCTAACTTTACTGTTTTCTTATTTTTTAATTCAAAAAAGTGTATTTTTTCCAAAAAATTGCGTTTGTAAGACTGCTGCCCAAATACAGTGTTACATGAAGTATTGCAACGATCTCCATTTTATTCTCTAGGGTCTCTAAAAAAAATAAATAAATATATATATATATATATAATGTTTGGGGTTTCTACGTAAAAAATACAGATTTTAACTTGTAAACAACAAGTGTCAGAAATAGGCCTGGTCCTAAAGTGGTTAAAACTGTTATGGCAAAGGTTAAATAAGCAGTGTGCAACCATCTAACCACTTGCCGACCACCAGCAGTACATATACTGCAGCAGGTCAGCTCTGTCCCTCGAAAAGACGTAACTGTACGTCGTTTCGTTGGACTGCTAGTGGTGGCGCGCACACGCGCCAATTGGCTACAGGGGCCATTGCCATCTCTCCCCATGGAGACAGAATGGTGGTTCTGTCAGTAAGGAACACAGGGATCCTGTGCTACTCTTATTTAGAAACACAGGTCTCTGTGTTCAACGCTGCAAGCCCATTCCCTACATAGTTAGAAAACACCCACTAGGGACACATTTAGCCCTTTAATTGCCCCTGGTGTTAACCTCTTCCCTACCATTGTCATTAGTACAGTAACAGTGCATATTTTTAGCACTGATTACTGTAGTAATGTCACTGGTCCCCCCAAAAGTGTCAAAAATGTCAGTTAGGTGTCCGATCTGTCCGCCCCAATGTCGCAGTCCTGCTAAAAAGTCACTGATCGCCACCATTACTAGTAAAAGAAAATAAATAAAAATGACAAATCTTTTCCCTATTTTGTAGACGTGATAGCTTTTTTTTTTATAATCTTTATTTTCCTTCTTTTTCATGGTAGCTTTTGCGCAAACCAATCGATATATACTCATTGGGATTTTCTTTTCACCAAAAATATGTAGCAGAATACATAATTGCCTAAAATGATGAAAAAAAATTAGATTTATATTTTTTTTATTGGGAATATTTTATAGCAGAAAGTAAAATATATTGCTTTTTTTTTTTTTTGTCAGAATTGTCGCTATTTTTTTGTTTATAGCGCAAAAAATAAAAATTGCAGAGGTGATCAAATACCACCAAAAAGAAAGCTTTATTTGTGGAAAAGTGGTTAAAAAGCATATTGCATAACAAAAAAAAAAGTGCTCAAGTGCAATAAATGTATACATATACCATGAATAAAAAATAGGAACAAGTCATGCAATATTATTCAAAAATGAGTGTAGTTCCATATAAAGTTCAAAAAAGTCCAAATGTATAAAAAGTACATCTACAATAAATGCCAGTATTATAATGGATTCCAAACAACATAAATTCTTCTCAAAAGTGCAAAGGTGCATAAATCCTTTTCACAAAAGCAACGTTCAAAGTGCTGCACACCAGGACCAGTAGTGATGGTGACACCCTCCGTGTACTAGGAGTTTGGAAAGAGTGCGAACTCACAAGATGTTGTTGATCTTTATTGCCCTATGGCAAAGAAGATCAAATAGTGCTTGAGAGATCCCCGTGGTTTGTTATCCAACGGTCCATACATACTTTAAGGTGGATGGTCCTGCAGCAGATTGTATGCTTAGTAGTCAGTCAGGTGCCCCAGCATTGAACACATTCCAATGGAAAGCTTCTCTTCCCAGCACACAACAGAGTATTGTGTCACCACTGAAGTACAACCTGCTCCGAGCCAGGGCCCTTGGTTGTTGGTAGTCAATGGAATAGTCAATGAAGGTCAAACAATCCCTCCTTCCTCTAGCATTGGGCATTAGTAGTAGAACGTAGTACCCCCCAGCTTTGGTGATAAGTTGCAGTAAAATAGTCCCCCCCAGCATTGGTGGTCAACAGCAGTAAACCAGTAACCCTTCCCCCCACAGCATTGATGCTTAGATGACATTCACCTTGTTGAAACGTGTCCCATGTTTTAGCCTTTTGCAAGTAGGGCTTTGGGGAAGAATTATTATCATGGATCACAGCATTATATGCCCAAACTTTAGCACTGATGAAATAGGCAGGCTTTGGCTCCACGTCTTTCCCTGTGCTTCGAGGCAAACTCACATTCGTTTCCTGCAGTTTTTCTTCTTCACCAAAGATTTCCTCAGTCTTGAGCGTCATCCAGTGTCACTCAACCCAGGAGACAGAACGCATACTGTGAATGCAGGGTTTCATGGTCCCATTTCCTGAGTTGGTATCAGCATGGCACCTTTCATTCACACACCTTGATTACCCCCAAGACTTTTGGGCAAATATTCTTTTTATGAAATGCTATGTTAGTTTTGCACCAGATGTAACGGGATGCAAACCTTCCAAAATGTTACATTTTTGTCTCATCAGTCCACGGAATATCATACCAACAGTCAAACATGGTGGTGGTAGTGTGATGGTTCGGGCTGCTTTGTAGCTTCAGGACCTGGATGACTTACCATAATTGATGGAACCATGAATTCTGCGCTCCTCCAGAAAATCCTGAAGAAGAATGTCCGGCGATCAGTTTATGACCTCTAGCTCAAGCACACTTGGATATGGTACAGGACATGTATCCAAAACTTGATAACGTCATCTCTGACGAAACGCGTCGGGTCACGGCGTGCTGACGTCATCCTCTCGCTACCAGGAAGTGCGGGCGGTAAGCCGTCCAGCCGGCAGGTTCTGTCTTATCGTTTTGGGCGTTATTTTTTCTGGTTTCACATGAGTGTAACCCCTTTTTCTTTTATGTAATAAATCTGTGTTGGGTTTTATGCTATGGCGTCCCCCTCTCTTTTTTCATAATGTTACCAGTTACCATCCTTTAATTCCATACATCTGAAAGACCGGTCTGATTGTTTGGTCTCCCTGTATCTTCAATCAACAGCATTATTTGTCCTACTGATGTGTTTTCCTTACAATGGTCTGGTAAGGGTTCATTTTTACCGGGTGTAGGGATTATTGGTTCACCCCTCTCCCTCCTTCATTTATCCTTTGGAAGAAGTTTTTCACTTTGTGCCCTCCTTCCTCTGCACTCATTAGAGGTTCATATTGTGCACTTTTTCATGTATTCTGGTAAGATGTACCTACCCTTACCCCTTTATACATCACTTTGAGGTGTTTTCACAATTTTACATTCACTTTGGAGGTGCTGGGTCACGTTTTTATATAATTTATTTTTGTGGTATTATGCTATGGCGTTTTTTTTTTTTTTTCTTTTTAGGAATATTTGACGCCACTCCACTTCACTCATACCACAACCGGACATTTCTCGAAAGAAACAGAAGGATTGAGTTACATGCCATTTATTTACTCATCTCTGGTAAGCAGTTTCCCCTTTAGATGTGGATTTTCTTGTGTCACAGTGTCAACTACTTCCGCACTTAAGAATTTATGAACTTTATTTCACATTTTTTTATATTTTTTACTTTTTGGACTGTAAAGTGTGTCCCTATTTCACTCTTTGAGCGCGACTTATTGTATTTATAATTATTTGGGGTGTTGTCACACTTGAAGTTGCAGCCTTTTATTGTCACATTAGCGCGGTTATTCTATTCTTTTATATGTATCCAAAACACACCAGCGATTCCACCTCTGAATGGCTCAAAAAAAAAAATTAAGGTTATGGAGTGGCCTAGTCAAAGTCCGGACTTTAATTGGTTTGAGATGCTGTGGTATGACCTTAAACAGGCCGTTCATGCTCGAATACCCTCCAACGTGGCTAAATTAAAACAATTCTGCAAAAAAGAGTGGGCCAAAATTCCTTCACAGTGATGTGAAAGACTCATTGCCAGTTATCGCAAATGCTTGATTGCAGTTGTTGCCGCCAAGGGTGGCAAAACCAGATAGAATGTTTAGGGGGCAATTACTTTTTCACATAGTATAACACAATATTGCTGCGCTAAAAACAAATAATATTGCTAAATCCTCAAAAGGGCGAAAAGCAGCAAACACAAATCCTGAAATACCAATTTAAAGCCAATATAAATCTAAATGTGGCACTAATCTAAAAAACTGTTTGCACAGAATGTTCATATAAATCCAGGAGAGAAACAACAGTTCACAGGTGATCCGTATGAATATATGTGAAGATCTTTGGACGAATAGAAGTGAAGATCCTCAGTGGGAGAAAGCCACCAAACACCCGTACACACTGATTCTTACCGGATGTATATGACCCTCATCACAAAGGTCATATAACATATGTACCACAGGCAAATAGGATCCTCCACTCCTTAGTCTCAGAATATAGCAAACGATCGTCACCTCATCATCATAGGGCCCAAAAAAAGGAAACAGAACACCTCCTCATAGTGTAACCTGTCTTACAACTTTATTTGGTCCAAAAGCAATGTAAATAACTTACAAGATCACCGCTGATAGTAGGCGTTGTGTGTCATTCTCCTCCGATGGTTCGATGCTGCTGCATCCCACTGACAAGATGGCCACCGTGTCTCTTCCGCGTGTGGCGTGCGTCGCCATAAGCTCCACCCAACGCGTTTCATCATAGACTGACGTCGTAAAAGGGGTGTGGTCTTACGGCGGCGACGCTATATATATAGCGGTTGAGATTAGACGGAAGCATTGACTCTCACCCATACCTGGAAGGGTATAAGAACCTCTTAATAATGTCGCCATTAAACTATGCAACAATAAAATAGAAAGAGATAACAATCCCTTATAACTACCAGATATTATTATGTTACGTGGAAACAAACAACCACATTTTAAACATAAAATACACACACGACACCTCAGAGGTTACGGCTCCATCTGATGGTCGCACTCCAAACCACAGGTTAGAGAACACACAACTCCCTCTTCACAAGGCGGTACATTACATAAAAACACATTCAATTAAAACAGTACAATATAAAACATATAAAAACACATACAATTCTTGCAAAAGGAGACTAAAAGGAGACTAAAAAACAGACTAAAAATATTTCTGGATAACAACAACATCCATAAAAATTCACATGTAAAATAGCAAAAAGTATGATCTAAAAATACTATCATGAATTATTAATGAATGCTTTAATATCCCATTCGATATTCAGGCCCAAAGGGGTATAGGATTTCAACCTATAAATCCAACTGGTCTCCAGTTTGGAGACCCCCCGGGTCATATTGCTGCCCCTCCAATTCTTAGAGAATTTATCTATTCCCAAGAATATCATCCACTTAGGATTCCTTTGATGGCACTGGACGTAGTGCCTTGAGACGATATGTTTTGGAAATCCCTTGACTATGTTGGCCACATGCTCCTTGAGCCTGACATGGAGCTCTCGGATAGTGCGGCCAACATAGTCAAGGCCACAGGGACACCAAAGTAAATAAACCACATATCTAATGGTGCAAGATATGAAAGGCTTGATGTTAAATTCTTGACCTGTAGAACCTGAGGTAAAGGAAAAAACCCTCCTGCTTTTCTCGTGGTTCAATTTACAATTACAAATCGCACATTTCCTACATGGGAAGAATCCTCCCATTGTCTGAAAAAAAGATGTTAACTTAGGGGGATCTCTCACATTAGGAGCCACTTGTAATTTTAGAGGTGGTACCCCCCTAAAAACCACCTGAGGTTGCTCTGGGATCAGGGGGCCTAATACTCCATCATTTTTTTAAAATGTGCCAATGGCGACGAAGAATCTTTTTTACCGAGAAGTGTTGCGTGGAATAGGATGAAAGAAAAGCAAAACCAAAGGACTCATTCTTCACCTTGGCTTTTGGCTGCAGCAAATCCTCTCTATTGCACACGTCAGCTCTCACTATGGCCTCATCCAAAACCTGCTCACTGTATCCTTTTTCCATAAACTTCTCTTTTAGGATAGAGGCTTCTTTAAGAAAATCACTCCTCAGTGAGCAGTTACGCTTTAGGCGCAAGAACTGACTGACAGGAACGGATTTAAGCCACGCAGCATGATGACAGCTGGTGGTATCAATAAATCCGTTCCTGTCAGTAGTTTTAAAAAAAGTAAATGTCATGATATGACCCTCCTGCACCATTATTTTCAGGTCCAAGAAATGAATCTCGGAGCTGCTAAACTCGTATTGTAAATGAATACCTCTATCATTCTGGTTAAGAGTGATCATAAACTCTTTCAGAGAATCCGTACTGCCGTCCCATAGGAGGAGGATGTCGTCAATATACCTACGCCAGAGCACTAGCTCTGGCCTAGGCATACCCATGACAACATCCTCCTCCCACTTGGCCATAAAAAGGTTGGCCATACTGGGCGCAAATTTTGCGCCCATGACCACACCCCTATTCTGCAAATAAAAATTGCCTTTAAACCAAAAATAATTATGGGCCATCGCAAAACTCAGCAAAGAAATTAAATAGTCCTTCTGGAAGCTCAGAGGAATGTCCCGACTTAGATAGTAGGACACCGCCTCCAAACCATGATCATGAGAAATAATAGTGTACAAGGACGAAACGTCCGCTGTCACTAAAATATAACCTTCTTTCCATTGGATCTTGCTGAGTTCATTAATGACATGCATCAAATCCCTGAGATACCAGGGCATCGTAGAGACCAAAGGTTGCAAAAAATGGTCAATATTTTTGCAAAACAGGGTCCTTATGCACTTTAGGCAAAAAGTATATCACCGGGTTCCTGGGTGCTGTGGGTACTAGAAAGGCCTTTTCTTTCTTGGTAAGCAATTTTCTATGAAACCCTTCTGCAACCAGAGTTTCCAATTCAGTCTTATACGTCCTAGTGGGATCACCTCTCAAAGGGATGTAAGTATCTCGATCAGACAGAAGTCTCATCATCTTTGTATCATATGCCTCTGTGTCGAGAATTACAATTCCCCCCCCCTTATCAGCGGGCCTAACAACAATGTCCTTCCGTTCCTTGAGTGTTCTGAGTCCTCTATTGAAAGCAAGATCAGTTCCACACTTTTTGATCTGTAACTGGTCTAGATCTCTAGCTACTAGGTCTCTAAAAACAGTCAAGGACGGTGCTAAAGGTCCGGGGGGGTTAGACGTAGAGGCATTAGTAAATTGAGTATTTCTCACTCCCATATTATATTCCTGTTTAGGTGGAATAGGGTTACTGGTTAGATATCTCTTGATACTCATCTTTCTGACATATTTCTGAAGATCTATAAAAGTATTGAATTTGCTAAGGGTTTTGGGGGGGGGGGGGGAAATTTCAACCCACGATTGAGTACATGTCTCTCATTGGAAGAAATGACGGCAGAGCTCAAATTAAAGAGTCCACCGTCCTTCAGAGCTGCCTCCTTTTTATATCGGAGTTTCCTCCCCCCTCTTGTCCCCCTTTTGCATTTTTTCGTCTTTTGTTTTTTGGGGTGGCCCCCTGAAAAAAACGTTGTTGTGGTCCCTGATTATATTGGTCTGGATGATATCTATTTCCATATCCATTATTCCCTTGATGAGGAAAACATTTTGGTACCCATTAGAATGGGAGTTGGATAGCTGACCTTCTGGATGAATCGGAGCCCTATCCCTTTCATAGGGATGGTTAGTAATATAACGCTCTGGTTCTGGAGGGTTGTTAACCAAAGGTGCAAACCTATTGGGGATAGGCGTAATACCCCTTTGTGGTTGGGGGTGAGATAGACGCCCCCTCCCTCTACCCCTACCTCGTCCCCTTCCACGTCCCTGATTGGTCCATTGCACCGGTCGAGGATAAGGGGAAAAGGTTTGCCCACCGTTATAAACTCCGGGCAATGGGGTGTCAGGAGGTTCAGCAGAAGTGACTTCCATAGGAGCCGTTAAGTCATCCTTGGCTGGTTCACTTCTCTTGGCAACGTGCCATTTAAAAATACATTGCGATTTATAATCGCTCAAATCCCTAGCAAATTTCTTCCTTTTTTTATTTCTTTGTTCATTCTCTTCTTTTTCTAGATGTTTTTTTAGAACTTCAGATTTATTTTTATATTCATCTTTCCCTTTAAAAGCAACCAATTTTTCTTTAATTAAATTAATATCGTCGTCCAATTTTTTTAATTTCTGGCCCTTTTTAGTCAACATAAAATTTAACAGGCTAATCCCAGCGTTGTTAAAAAATAGAAACCAATCATTGGTGTCTACAAATCACTTTGTGGAAACATCTCCCACCTGAGACTCCTGGGCACCATGCCAGCGGCAACATATCTCTCAAAGAAAGCTATGTCCCAATTAGCATGGAGCTCAGCAGTCATCAGTTTCTTCAAACGCATAAAGAGACCCCCTAGATCATCCAGGGTGTCATCTACTGGGGTAAAAACCCCTTCAGCATTAATAATGTGTGTAGAATGAAACTCAAAGATGTCCATGTTAACCAATGGTAAACCACAAACTTTTTCACATAGGGCCAGGCAGGTCTGGACAGCTTTTTTCCCTTAATAACTCAAATCATCATTTACAAACTGAATTTTGTATTTACTCAGGTTATCTTTGTGTAATATTGAATAATTTAAGTGTGCCAAATAAAGCAGAACACCAGCTTTTCCTCCCTAAAATGACATGCATCGTGCATGTCAATGAATCACAACCCCACTGTCATTTTATCTGTATCTTACCTTATTTATCTGTAAAAAAGCGTGTGTGTCTGTGATGTCACTCCTTCTCCTGGCTGAATTTCAAAAGTTCCTTCCTTTACCAGTCCTGATACTACATGTCCCATCATGCTTTGAGCCTCTGTAGTTTCAGGGCAGGCTATGGCAGTAACTTTTAGCAGTTCTGGGAGTTGATGTGGGTGGGTCCGAATGCAGATCACTCTTCAGTCTGCAAAGCAGGTGTAAATGTATCATTCCTATCTTGTAGCATGCCAAAGAATAATGGCTTACTGCAAGTCTACAGCGGAAGGGTATTATGAAGGTGTTCTCTTCATATGTAAATTAATCAGATCACAGATAGCGGGGCTCTGGGAGGATGTGATCTGAGGGAAGGGACTGTCTCTGCTCACACTGGTTGGCATATTTAACTGGGCAGGGTTGACTTCTAATTGTAGTTCATTCCAGTGGCGTAGCGTGGGTTGTCAGCACTCGGGGCAAGGCAAGTAATTTGCGCCCCCTAACCCGTGGATTTTAGCACTCAAGTCTCTTCCACTAGATTAGTTAAAGAAACCCTTACCCCCTAAGCCCTATATAAATATATACACATACACTTTTATAAATAAATGTAAACAAACATTTAAGCGGTATTAAAACATTTTTAATTACATAAACAATTATCAATGTATACCATAGATCCCATTTGAGCAGGGTCCCCATAGATCCCCCTTTAGAGCAGGGTCCTTATAGATCCCCCTTTACAGCAGGGTCCCCAAAGATCCTACTTTAGAGCAGGGTCCAGCATAGATCCCCCTATATAGAAACATAGAAACATAGAATGTGTCGGCAGATAAGAACCATTTGGCCCATCTAGTCTGCCCAATATATCTGAATCCTATGAATAGTCCCTGGCCCTATCTTATATGAAGGATAGCCTTATGCCTATCCCATGCATGCTTAAACTCCTTCACTGTATTTGCAGCTACCACTTCTGCAGGAAGGTTGTTCCATGCATCCACTATTCTCTCAGTAAAGTAATACTTCCTCATATTACTTTTAAACCTTTGCCCCTCTAATTTAAAACTGTGTCCCCTTGTGGTAGTTATTCTTCTTTTAAATATGCTCTCCTCCTTTACCAAGTTGATTCCCTTTATGTATTTAAATGTTTCCATCATATCCCCTCTGTCTCTTCTTTCTTCCAAGCTATACATGTTAAGGTCATTTAACCTTTCCTGGTAAGTTTTTTCCTGCAATCCATGTACTAGTTTAGTAGCTCTTCTCTGAACTCTCTCTAGAGTATCTATATCCTTCTGGAGATATGGCCTCCAGTACTGCGCACAATACTCCAAGTGAGGTCTCACCAGTGTTCTGTACAGCGGCATAAGCACTTCTCTCTTTCTACTGCTTATACCTCTCCCTATACATCCAAGCATTCTGCTGGCATTTCGTGCTGCTCTATTACATTGTCTTCCCACCTAAGTCTTCTGAAATAATTACTCCTAAATCCCTTTCCTCAGATACTGAGGTCAGGACTGTGTCAAATATTCTATATTCTGCCCTTGGGTTTTTACGCCCCAGGTGCATTATCTTGCACTTATCCACATTAAATTTCAGTTGCCAGAGTTCTGACCATTCTTCTAGTTTTCCTAAATCCTTTTCCATTTGGCGTTTCCCTCCAGGAACATCAACCCTGTTACATATCTTTGTGTCATCAGCAAAAAGACAAACCTTACCATCGAGGCCTTTTGCAATATCACTTATGAAGATATTAAACAGAATTGGTCCCAGTACAGATCCCTGAGGTACCCCACTGGTAACATGGCCTTGTTCTGAATGTTCTCCATTGACTACAACCCTCTGTTGTCTGTCACTCAGCCACTGCCTAATCCACTCAACAATATGGGAGTCCATGCTCAATGACTGCAGTTTATTGATAAGTCTTCTATGTGGGACAGTGTCAAAAGCCTTACTAAAATCTAGATATGCAATGTCTACTGCACCTCCACCGTCTATTATTTTAGTCACCCAGTCAAAAAAATGTATAAGATTTGTTTGACATGATCTCCCTGAAGTAAACCCATGTTGTTTTTCATCTTGCAATCTATATGATTTAAGATGTTCCACAATTCTATCCTTTAATAGGGTTTCCATTAATTTGCCTACTATTGATGTCAGACTTACTGGTCTATAGTTGCTCGATTCCTCCCTACTACCTTTCTTGTGAATGGGCACGACATTTGCCAATTTCCAATCTTCCGGGACGACTCCTGTTACTAATGATTGGTTAAATAAATCTGTTAATGGTTTTGCCAGCTCACCACTAAGCTCTTTTAATAATTTTGGGTGTATCTCATCAGGACCCTGTGACTTATTTGTCTTCACTTTAGACAGTCTAGCAATTTGCCAGCTAGTGTTCTAACTGGCGACATGTGTTAATTGCTTGGACATACTCAATTTGCAACATCAATGTTCATTTTACTGATGGTATGTTACTATACTAATCCCATTGTATCCTACCACACAGAATCTATATTCCAAACCGCTCCGGATGAAGTCTGAACACCAGGCGAAACATGTAGAGCAATTGGATATATTGGTTTATTTCCTCTTGGAAGCTGTTATTATATTGTACAGGACGCTCTGCGTTGCCTGCACCGTGGTGCGGCCTGTGTGCAGCGTATAGCGCCCTACTTCTCCTTTGTATATCATTCAAATGCAATCTTGTATTGTCTGTTGCATTGTATGCTTTAGGTGTGAGGTCCTCCCCACTCACCTATCATTTGTATCCTCTGATCAATGAAATTGTCCATGTTGATCGGTCAAAACACACACTTTTGTGGTCATAATACGTATCTTAAATAAAGTGTTGTTTTTTATTACGGTGCCTTCAAAGTCCATTTTTTCCTCCCCCCTTCGTTGTATTTCTGATATTCAGGACGTGGCACATGTCTTTTTATTTTTATTACGCCCCTGTGTTTTGCTGCACCAGGGATAGGCGTAGACATTCTATTTAATTAAACAATTTTGGGTGGAAGCACCCGCCAGTCACCATACTGGCTTTTGCAGCTTTTCTACCTCAAGGTTACCACGATACCACTCATGTTCAATTATTATACCTATTGTGAATCATTCTCGTTCCTGATCACTGACTGCCGACACTTGGTTGTCCCCAGTCTTTGACCAGGTTTTTTGTGCTTGTTGTTTGCTCCCCTTGTCCCCCCCTTTTTTTTTCCCTATTCTCTCCTTCTTTTTGTGTTTCATCCCCCCTTTTTCTTTATCTTCAACAGTGTCTAATTGTGATCTGACTACTTGGTTATTGGACCCCCCCCAGTGGTACCGGGATGGAGTTTATGGGTGAGGCATGGACTGGCTATATGTCGGAGCTGCAACAGAGTGTTGCCACTCCAGTCAGCGATGATATTAGCCTGAACCAATACATCAACACAGTCAAGAAACTACTCAAACGTAAGTCCAACCTGTTTTGGCACATCGAATATTTCTGTAAATATATTCAAGATGGGATATGCCCGATGGGTCTCAGAGTACAACTGTTCCCATCATTTGAGATCACTTCAGCTGAGTTCAAGATACAGTGGGAGCATGCTCTGACTCATTGTAGCCTTGAGCTTTGCAGACTATTGGTGACCCAATACAGATTGGACTTGACGGTTCTTGACTCAGAGCTAGCCACTCTATATGGCAAATATGAAAATATTAAGAAACATGCCAACTATGATAAAAGATGGTCAGAAGTCAAGGAATATACAACTAAACTTAACAAGGACATCATTCACAAGAAACAACTCAAATTTGTAAAGGACAAGTTGGCCTTCACTGAAGGCTATGCCTATCATTGGCAAGGTCCATCTCGTTCCAGACGACCTAGACAACCTTACAATGCTACATCTAGTTCCAGGGCTTCTGACCATAGAGAGACGGACGGTGAATCTGATTCATCGTCCTTCTCCAATACCTCACAACAGTCTGGTACTTCCAATCGCATGCTTACCCGTTCTAGGGCTCGCGATGGTCTCTACAATCGTCCACCTGCTGCACCCAATCCTCCGTTCAAATCAGCCAAACGGTCTGGCCTACCAGCCAAGAAACAGCCGTCTACCCATTCTAACAACAGCCATTCTAGTGCTTTGGGCCCTGTGGATGCATCGGGTCCTGCCCCTGATCCCTACCTGGGCAACATTGCGGCCCGGGCACTGCAGATGCTCCAACCTACCCTGGCAGACAGTAGCAATCCCCCTGACAGCAATACGGGCCAACTGGGCATTAACACCAGCTCTGCGGTGGGGCCCATTTTGCCCCAACAAGGGGCCTCTAACCCATCTTCTTCGTTGGGTTTACTGCCTGGCAGTAGACAAACTACACTGGACTCTCACTTCAGTCTTCCAGGGTCACAACCCTCCCTTTTTCAGCTGAGTCAACCCCCCATCCCTCCCACCTAAAGTCTAACCTCTCTGTCATCAACCTGACTGGGTATGTGCTTACCCCCGAGGAGGTGGAGCTGCTGGAATTGGGCCTAACTTTTTGTCCCACTACTCCATTAGATAGGTACAATACCATCAAGGATTTATACTTGTTTTGCCGCAACCTAACATACAGGTTCATCTTTGATCAGGAGCACGTCCGCCAGAATAAAGAGCGCGAACTCTCCGAACAGATCAAAAAGTTCACTATTAAAGAATTCATGGCTCTACGTGATCTGACCCTCCTTTTGGAGGAAAATGAACGCACCCCCTCTTTTCCTCCATCGGGCCTACTTTCAGCTGCTCCACCCCCTTTGGAGGTGACCCCTCCATCTACCCACAGGAAGTTTAAACCTAAATCCACCGCCTTCCCTGACCTTAACACCAACCCTAAGATTTGGGCCTTTCTGATAGCTTGTGCTAGTGATATCTATAGATGTCAATTGCCACCTTCCCGTGGTAATCTCACATCTAAACAACATAGAGCTTTACATAATCTACAACGACATCCAGACTTAGTGATCAAAGCCTCGGATAAGGGGGGCAACGTAGTTCTTATGACGAAGGCAAGCTATGAACAAATGTGCTACGACATACTTAACAACACCTCGTGGTATAGGAGGATAAATTGCTCCACGACTGTCAGGTTCGGTGAGGAATACAAAACCCTTATTGGCGAAGCATTTCAGAATGGCATTATTGACCAAGACACATATAATTATTTAAATGTGCGTCTTCCTAGGGAGGCGACGTTTTACGCCCTCCCTAAAACGCACAAAAATTTACATTGCCCTCCTGGGCGTCCTATTGTGTCGGGTATAGGTAACCTCACCGAACACGCCAGTCGTTTTATCGACTTCTTCTTACTTCCACATGTGGTGGGTCTTCCTTCATATATCAAGGATACTGTGGACCTGCTGAGGACCCTGGAGGGGATGGTCCTTCCTCCTGACGCCCTGCTCGTGACTTTGGATGCGGAGGCTCTGTACTCGAGCATCCCTCACGAGCAGGGCGTCGGGATGATAGGTACCTTCCTCTCCGAACAGGATCGTCATACCTGGCCCTTCAATCGGTTTCTTCTCAAACTATTAACATTTGTCCTTACCCACAATTGGTTCTCCTTCAATGGTTCCCACTTCCTCCAGGTGCAGGGGGTGGCTATGGGCACATGCTGTGCACCTGCCTACGCCAACCTGTACCTGGGGGGGTGGGAACGTTACATCTTCTCTGAAGAAATTTACACTCAGTATGTCTGCCATATCCAATTAACATTTGTCCTTACCCACAATTGGGGACATTTCTGTAAAGTGGGGAATATATGGGGACCCTGCTCTAAAGGGGGATCTATGGGGACCCTGGCCTGCTCTAAAGGGGATCTATGGGGACCCTGCCCTCCTCTAAAGGGGATCTATGGGGATCCTGCTCTAAAGAGGGATCTATGGGGACCCTGGCCTGCTCTAAAGGATATCTATGGGGACCCTGGCCTCCTCTAAAGGGGATCTATGGGGATCCTGCTCTAAAGGGGGATCTATGGCATAGATCCCCTTTAGAGCAGGGTCCCTATAGATCCCCTTTAGAGCAGGCCAGGGCAGGTCCCCCATATAGATCTCCCCCCTTACAGCAGGCCAGGGTGAGGTGAGGTCCGGACCCTGGCCTGCTGTAGGGGGGGATCTATATGGGGGACCCCAGAGTGACCTAACTTCACCCTGGCTTGCTGTAAGGGGGGATCGATATGGGGGATCATGTCCCCAATATAGATCCCCCTTACAGCAGGCCAGGGTGAGGTGAGGTCCCACCCCCCATTTAGATCTCCCCCCTTACAGTAGGCCAGGTTCCCCATAACATAGATCCCCTCTGAGGATCCTCTATGAGTTCCATCTAAATACACTCTTCTGTGCCTTTTATGTCCACCACATATAGTTGCATTACTATTCTTTTCAGTGTTCTTCTCACACACAGTCAGTCTCAGTCAGTCACTACTACTAGCACAGGCACAGCCAGCCCAGTACTACTCCAGTCCAGTCCTGACAGTGACTTCTACCTTTTTTTTCACTGTCCCGGACCCGATCACAGCAGGCTAGGTTTTCTCCTCCAGGTCCTCCTAGGTTTTCCTCCTGCAGCACCGTCTGACGTCGGCTCTCTCCTCTCACCTGCCGCCGCTGCCGGCGTCTTCTGCTGCTGCCTCGCCTGATGGTTCTCTCCTCTCCCGTCTCGAGCTCAGCGCTGCGCTGGGAGGCCGTTGCACCTTAGTCCCTCCCCCCCCAGATAAGCCAGGCGTGCAGGGACTGTCTCTCCAAACCCCCCCCCCTCCTCCTCCACAGCGGGCGACCCGGCGGCTCGGATCGGATTCGGGAGCCGAGCTGCGCACAGCCAGTGAGAGTGAGTGAGCCAGCCTGGCCAGGGGCAGAGAGCTGCGAGTGCGAGCGGGCGGCGGCAGCCAGCCTAGGCTATGACAGAAAGAGTGTGAGTGACTGACAACTGAACTTCATGTGCAGAGCGGATGCGCCCCCCCCCAGATGTTGAGCCCGGTGCGGTTGCCCCCCCCCCTGCACCCCCACGCTACGCTACTGGTTCATTCAATCCTGTCCAGCAGCAGCAAAGTTAGCTTTCAGAACAGGCTGTGTATGAAGGGGTTTCCTTTTAAATGATGCTGTGATCTGTGAGGCAGGACTTGAGAAGTTTGGACTCTTGCTGTAGGTGTGACTGTGGGAGATTGAATGCCAATTAGGATGTATTCTATCCCACCCACCATCAGAGCTGTGAAGGAAGTTACATCATTTGTCAACTCTGAAAGACTACACAGTCTGTGTTCTAGGCTAGAGATGGAGCAGGAAGTGGCTGGAAGGCCCTCAGTCTACATCCAGACTCTGAATGTCACATGGTACAAAGCCTCAACTAAACCCACAATATGAGGGGATCTGCAGACAACAGAGCAATAAAATACAGAGGTATGATCTATGCTGGGACTGACCATTTTATTCAGTTCTAGTGAAAAGAATGTTGGAGTTCAACTTTAACAGTTGACAAATTTTCTGGCAAGATCGAACAGATAGAAAGGAAACAAAAAGAGAGGTGCATTGCTAGGGTTTACATACCGTGTAAATCCAATGGGCATACATATAGTATTTTTCAGGCAATTTCAACCACTTTGAATATGCTAATAATATAATCAAAATTCTAATATGATCAAAACTCATTTAAAAACCACAAAGACAACCTACCATTTCAAGTCCATGCAAACAATCACGTTTACGGATTGAAAACGTAAAAGAAAGCTAGATTTTGACTTGAGAATATACAGTTAGATCAGTACTGGTATACCTAAAAGTCCTAAGGGACATGTAACTTTGAAACACGAATATTAAACAGTTTTGGTGAAGGTTAAACCTCAGCACAGATGAAATATGCCGTCTTTGGCTCCAAGTCTTTCCCTATGCTTTGAGGCAAACTCACATTCATTTATTGCACTTTTTCTTCACCAAAGATCTTCTCAGTATTGAGTGTCATCTAGTGTTACTCAACCCAGCAGACTGAATGCATACTGTGAATGCAGGGTTTCATGGTCCCATTCCCTGATTTGGAGTCAGCAGGGCACATGGGGACATTTACTAAAACTGGAGCAGCCACAATCTGGAGCAGCTGTGCACAGTGACCAATTATCTTCTAGCTTGAGTTTGTTCAGTTAAGCTTTGAAAATGAAAGATAGAAGCCGATTAGTTACCATTCACAGCGGCTTGCAGTTCTGGCAGTTCCAGTATTGGTTATTTCTCCTCGCAGTGTACTGGTGCAGAGAATGGTGCTGATGTCTTTAAGTGCCGGTCTCTACATCAATGTGGAGTGAGGATGAAGAAGACCCTGTAGCTTCATGTGAGCCATCTGAAGACTTCAGAAAAGGTAATATTAAAATATACAAGTGCCAGTGGAGAACAAAATTGGGCTGGATGGGCTTTTTTCAGGCGGAGCATGGAGACTGGAGTTGGGCTCTAAAACTTAAGCTGAGGTCTATATGAAAACGTATTTTCCCTTTTCTATTGTCAACGATAATTTAATTGTCAACACAAATACAACCTTTACATTTATTATGAAGGTCTGTAACAGATCTAAAAATTCAATTTCCTTGATTGGTGGAGACAAGGATGGAGAGAGATTACTCAAATCTTTTCTATTACACACAGTTCAGAAAAGAAATAGAGCACTATATAGTGCTCCTTCTTGTAATATTTCTACTGCACAGAGAATCATCCATTAAAGTGTACTTGAACATCAATCAATCCAATAAAATTTCGAGAAACTGTAATGAAACATAATTTAAACAACTGATTGTGAGCATCAAGTGTTGTGCTGCTCTGATGTGTAATATTATAGATTAAATAAGAGAAATTCCTAGAAAGATGAGTTCATATTGTGTAATGTCAGGATAGCATAAAAGAGCAGCACGAGAGGAAATGTACATTAAAGGGAACATGTAAAGACTGCTATTACCCAGCACAGCCTTGCTCCTATGCAGTGTTTAAAGTAAACGGGTCATAAAAGAAATATGGAGGCTGCCTTTGATTAACTGCTTCTGAAAATGTAAGTTGTGTGGCTGTTTCAGGATTTGGTGCTTCTGAACCTCAGACCCAGAGCAAGAGCAAGCATTTAGTAATAAAAGCCAGAGAGAAAAAGTAATTCCCTGGAAATTTTAGAAATTTGCACAGACAGATTTTTTCGAAAGTGTCTCACATACAGGGCCTCTGATAAGGGGCCATAGGTGTGCGCAGCCTATTGCATTAGGGTGTGCACCCCAAAGTTTAAATACACATGCATGTGTTTGCCTACATATATATGGCCCCGGTACATTACTCTCCCTGCTGGTAAAGTGAAATAGAAGTGTGTGGCACTTCTCTTATGGCAGAGCAGGTCCGAGGGAGATCTTTCCCATCTCCTCACTGGCAAACAGAGCGATAATGCTAATGTGCCCTAGGTGATTAGGGTGTGCCCAGGCACACCCGGCACACCCTGTGCGCACGCCTATGTAAGGGGCCCTGTACCAGGGCTAGGCCCCATCAGTTCATCAGGGCGGCCCGGGCGCCTGCCAAGCAGGAGGACTGGATTTACTGCCATATTACTGGAACTGATCCTCTTGTGACTCTTCCTGCATCGCAGCCGGCTTCCCGATCGCACATCTGAACGAGCCCTAAGGGAACATTTACACAAGTACTTTGGGCGTGTGAATGAGTGATTTGTTCATGTGGCTGAAGCTGCCTGTTACTCTATGAGGACGCAGCGGCTGTATGAACACAGACGCAGGTCCTAATTTGTCAGGTGTGGGTGAGTGGTCCTCAATGCACACTGTCTGTGTTTAGGACCAGAACCTCCACCCACACACCCGCCAAATGTGAATGAGTCCCAAGACCTCATTCATGCAAATAGCTTTATTTATTAACCCAATAAAGCTTTATCCTTTAGACATAGCAAGAATGTTGTTGTTATTGTTCTCTCTAATAATGATTTAACTGTATTTTTAGCAAAAAGAAAAACAATTTGCATGGGGGGGTTGAGAGTTGGGTATAGTTGTCAGGGTCACCTGTCTAAAGCGTGTACTTGAATTTGGCGCATTCTGTGCCACTTTTGGAAAACATGCAAGACATTTTCATAAAATCTGTTTATGTACATAAAAAGATTGCTCTTAAATAGCTTTCATAAGTTACAACCTATGGGTCATTTATTTTGAATTTGGCACAGGTGTAGAAGTGGGGCAAATTAGAAGTGTTTGGTGCACGCATCACTTTTAAGGATCAAAACTGATGCAGATGTTTTTGAATTTGCCCTAACAAATTAGCTCCAAAAAAGTCGTGCAAAAGTTTTAATGAATTCTCCCCATAAATTTAATGTTTGTTTCTTTGCAAATAAAGCATTTAGGGAGTCAAAGCATCAGCTTACAAGTCAACAAATAGTGTTCCCAGAAGAAGAGGTCAGCAATCGTATGCTGCATATTTCTCTCAGTACAGGTCTCTTTTACGGTCTTTCTCAAACAAAAGCCATCATGGGTAAATGCAAAATAGAAAATTGTCCAAAATATGTATTTTAAGTAAACAATTAGGAAAGATAACTTTAGATAAGCAGGTAAATATAAAGGTGTAGCCTACAAGCTTGCTGATAAAATCATGCAGTGGGTCACTATTATAATGGATATGTTGCTGCAGGTGAGAACAAGAGGACTGTATTAGGGCATGGTCATTAGGAAATAATGGTAAAGAAAGTAAAAAATATAAATTAATGTGCCCTTACCATTATTCCCCAAGTTCCAATGAACTATGCCGTAAGCAGTAAAGATTCACATATGCACAACATCATTCCTCATTTTCACGATTCGAAACCTAATCTAATCATGAAATCATACAAACATGTAAGTATTTTATTTTATTGTTACACAAATCATTTAGTGAATATTATCTAATTTTATTGTTACACAAATCATTTAGGCAAACATTTATTTTGTGTAAAAGGTGCATTCTGTCTTTGCATTTTACCACTGCACTATGTTACATAGAATTTGCAGTTTTATGCTATCCTTATAGTTTAAAGACTTTGTTGACGATATCCTGGGTTAAATAAGTGGAGCCTTGCTTCATATGGAAATGCTGCATTGAGAACATTTACTGTAAATGTTTTTTTTTTTTTTAAATGTTCCCTCTTTGTTTCTGAAGAACACCTGTAAATTAAAATGGGATGCATCCAAATTGGGTGCAACTTTTTGGAATAAAATAAAAACCAGCAAAGATTGCAAAGGCAAAAGGCAAAAAAAAATAAAATAATAATAATAATAAATCATGGAAATGACAAAGCTGGAGAACAAGCAAAGCATTTTGTTCCTATGCAGGGGAGAGGGGTCTAAAGCTAAAATAGTTAATTTTTACCTCAAGACTATTTTTTAAAAAAATATAATAGTATTTCTAATTCTCTTTTTTTTATATATCTTTTTATATTACAGCATTTAAAAGGGAATTATAACAAAATCAAAAGTACTTTAAATGTTATTCAAAATAAAAAATAAAAAAATCTGTATTCCATTACTTCGGATATTACTTTAACTGCATATGCTCCTTATGGAGCAGAGCAATTTTTACATTTCCAAAATGATCATGTTAACACGGGAATAACTGTAATTGCTTAAGATTACAAAATTATACATGCTTTTTTTTTTTTTTTTTTTTTTTTTTTTTTTTAGGTGGGTGGGTGGAAGAAAAACCAGACTGTTTTAGCAATATTGTTTTGCAAAAAAAAAGTTCAGTTAAATAAAAAGCATACATTTTATTATATAATTTGTCCCGTTAATAATTACACTAAATGATGTTTCTGGTACAAAGCATTTAGACTTGATTTTGTACACAATGATTCCCTATCAATAACATTAGCTAATTAAACTAAAATGAAATATAATGTGAAAATGTATACTGTACTAATTATAAGTGTGTGTGTGTTACCACTATATTTACAATTTTTCATTAACTCTTTACATCTATATGACTCCACTATTCCTGCAGAACAAGTGATCAATGTTTAAAGAGTCACCTGAATGCTACAGATGTGTCACTTTAATACTCATTTACACAGTGCGAAAACTTTTCATGTACATAATATTCCCAATATAGAGAAACATAATAAATGTCCACAGCAGATGTCCAACAATATATAGAAAATGTCTAGTGGTCTCACACACCTATTGATCTTCATTGAAAATGACTAGTTGTGAATAGGTCATTTACTGCATCCTATATGACCCCCTCAAATTGCACTTTTTGGATTAATAAGCCATAACTATTTAGAAGGAATTTTTTGTTCACATGTTGTATTAATTTGCAAATATTTATACTGGTATTATACTTACCATTGAAACAAAGATATAGTTATTGGTATTGACTGGTTTGAGCAAGCGCTGTATTTGTACCATAGCCTCTAGAAAAAGTAGGAATACACTCATTGAAAAAAAAAACATGAAAAATAAAGACCAATATAAAAATAATAATAATAATAATAATATTATTATTAGGAACCTGGTCACCTTTGTAACCTCATATAAACAAGAATTTGGTCAAATAAATGGAATAATATCTAAGTAATTACCTATCCTAAATGCAGATGAAGCTTTGATCCCCGTGTTTTCTCAAGGATGTAGGTTCTCCAGCAGATGGGCTTGGACATTAGGAAGTATTTTGTCCCCTAGTCTATTTCAGTCATCGAGTTCTAAACACACTTGGTTAAAAACATATGGCTCCTTTAAATGTGGCCTAAAGACATGACGCTATTGCGATAAACATGGCGTTAATAACAAGTTTGTTTTTTCTTGTTCCACAGGTAAGGAGCATAATATACATGGTTTTATCAACTGCAGCACAAAATATGTAGTGTATGTGGTAGAATGTACTGCATGTGCCCTGCAATATGTGGAAAGTACATGTAGAGTTCTCAGAGTGAAAATAGGTGAACACTACAATGAATATCATCATACACGAAAGATAAAAACCACCCGCACATTATTGCAGAAGAGCCTATTCTCCATGTCCTCCGACCTGGCCATAGGGAGTAGTGGTGACAGCAGTGTCCTCTACCTCAGAGATGCAGGACACACAGTGGAGAGACAACCTCTGACTTTGTCACGATCCTAGCGGATAAGACCACACTCCAACGCAAGTGTGTCAATCCAGCCCATCAGCGTAGTCTTGCTGGCCTCTATGGCAGCCAGAATGGCTAAAGTAGACAAAACCTCCGGCAAAGGTGTCGCAGCCACAGGCTGTGAGGATCCCTCACTGTCCAGGTCCATATCAAGCAGCCATCGCAGATCAGTCTGGACTACCATTGTCAGCCCAACTCCCGGAGACTGGGGCAAGATCGCCGCCTTTTGTGTCCAATGCTTGGAAGGCAGCTGTTTCTTGCTGGAACAGCCTTTAGGTGGCATGGATGGGACAAGGGGAGATCCCCGACCTGGTGGCAAAGGTTTGCTGAACAGGATAGCTCACCGGAACAAAGGATTAGGCATGAATAACGTGCAAGGAGCCTGGAGCTTTTAGCAGCGCATCTTCTCTATATTACATCTGGCCACGCCCCTTACCCTGTTTACATTTATTGATAAATTATTAAATGCAGAACTGCATTTATTTACATCTTTAACTGTATATGTGTCTGGAGTCTACCTTTTATGAAATTATCACAATATAAAGCCAAAATGTGCATTGACTGTATTTCCATGTATAGGCCTGTATATTTTACCTATGTATGTCAAAGGATGACTGTTAGGAAAATTCCACTGCACTGCTTGGGTTGGGTCACTGGCACTTACATGTCAAAATAAACGGTAGAACATGACCCTTTGTATAGTTTATGGCACCAATCAAGCAATCTCAGGATATTATTCATTTATTAGCCTTGAACCCTTCTTTGAAATTGCTTAAGAAAAAAGCCAACATTGTTCTTTAAACACGTGACTGCTTAATATTGATTTTAGTATTTCTTCTCAGCATCTTTGTTAATAATAAACCGTAAGATTGGAAAATGAGTTTGCCTTGGACAGGTTCACTGGTGGGAGGGTTTTCATGGGATTTTATATCTACAGTAGTTCAGTGAGAAATGTTGCTCATGCTTGCTTTGAAATTCCCAGAAAAACAAAGAGCTTCATATAAATACCATTGGGTAATATGTAATCACTTTGAACAAATGTAGAGCTTCTCTCAGAAGGTCATTCTGTAGATAATAAATTATTAATATTAGAAGCATAGTACAAGCTAGATAGGTTATGATTAATCTCATTTAGACTTTGATCTACTGGTGATTAAGGTAAGATGTTCTCTCACTTGTAGGACTAATATACTAACACACTGAAACGGCTATATTTTCTGCAAGACATGTAGAAAAGAACTTTAAAGCTGAACTCTAGCAGAGAAAAAAGGCACAAATCATACAATCATGCAAAAATTCATACTACAGTAAATGTATTTGAAAAGCAAGCAGTGTAAGTACCTAAAATGGACCTGGTTTCAGACTCTTGCAGCCCCTGTGTAGCAAAGCTTGAGTGTTAAAGATCGAAGCAGCACAAGGAGCCAATAGGTATATGTGCTGACAAAAAGCATGCTGATAGGGAGACAAAACAGAGTGACAGAGGGAGATGAGCTCATCATTGTGCTGCTCTTGCAAACTAGGAAGGACCATCTGGGCTCCAAGGTAGTGGGTTTAATAATGCTGGCCACCAGACTGTGGGCATACAAATGTACTGTTAAGGAAATCTATGAACTGAAGGTCCTCACTCCCAAAAATCGACAACTTTTTAACCTTAAAAACATCCCCCATAAGTAGAGTATAAAATGTGAACCTTAAGAGAACACCAGGTTTAGGACTACTTTACATAGTTTGTTTGGGCCAAGCTGGCCCAAAACGAATGTCCCTAATCTGTCAGCCTGCTGGGTATGTGGTAATACTGTATGTACCGTAGCTTCGGCTACATAGAATATACTGCGCTGAGCCAATAACAGCAAGCGATGTATATTAATAAATACAAAGCCTGCTCAGATTGGCTGAATCAGAGAGGTGGGCTGATAATGTTACAGACTCTGACTCTGCCAATCCGAGAAGGCTTTGTACTTATTAATAGAATACATCGCTCACCGTGATTGGCTCAGCACAGTTTACTGTATGTAGCTGAAGCTATGGTACATACAGTATTACCGCACATCCAGCGGGCTGACAGATTAGTGGGTGTAAACAAAACGGCTGCTAGACAAGACCCCATCATGGCTCCACCAGCAAAAAGAAGTAAATATGAAGCAAGTTAGCAAGTAAGAAGTAAATATGAAGCAAGGGTCTAATAAAAACTAAAATCTCATGTGCAGCATATGAAAAAAGTGCTAGTGCAAGTATGTGCTAACATGAAGTGCATGTGTTCCAATAAGTTAATATATATCTATAAATGATAAATATTAAATATTAAATATTCATAAAACACCCCACAAATATGTGCCAGTGAACAATTGATGTGATGCGGTAAAGCAAATAAATCAGAATCTATATATATCTATATATATATATATATATATATATATATATATATATATATATACACACACATAAACAAAAATACAAAATATTTTTTGTGCACACAAAGTGCAGGTGCAAAAAACAGAGAACAGAAAAAAAAAATCTTATTAAAGAGCAATGCATAAAAAGAAAAAATTCACCAGGTTAAATAATGCAATCTTAATTACAAAATTAAAGTTCAATTAAACATAGTCCATGTTGTAATCCTCCCAAGACAAAAGTGCCAATGTGCTGATTAAGACAATTCCAAGGTGCTCACAGTGTATCAGTGAAGATCCTTTCACCGCAATAATTAATGCGCCTGGGTAAACTCACCAGATATGCTGCTGGTAAAACCAGCAGCCAAGCCTTATTCACATTAAATTACACTCTGGACTCCTCTCTCCTTGATCTCCACAGCTCAGCTCAATCAAATGTAGAATCACATGGAGGAACAAAGAGGAATGCCACACATAGTGTTACACTGTATGGCTATAGGTATTTTATTTAAAATCTAAGTTCAAAACACTCACAATAGTTGGTGTCTGCCAGACACTAGGGATCTGCGCTTGTATATTATGTCCACTGCTCTAACGTCTGTTAGCAGGGATACATTGTAGCAGTTCTTCCTTCCAATCAGGCGGTGCTGTCTCAGCTTCCTATTGCCACGCCCTACCGGTTTCGTCACCTGACTTCTTCTCGGGGCAGGGTGTTATGGTGTGCGAGAAAACAACAAGAGAAAGGCGCACCGACCTTGTGCATTACCACTTAAAAGTTTATTAAAATCAAAGAAGGGTAGCGTACAATATACTCACAAACGTAGCATATGAACAAGCATATAGGAAATGGGCACCGCTCGCTTCCAGGACACTTCTCTACTGCTGGATAGCGTGATGGCGTCCTCAAAACCTGATGTGGCTTACGCGTTTTGAGGGAGGACCCTCTTCCTCAGAGCCAAAATCGCCAATTTTTTTTTAACTAATGTAATAAGCTATTTCTCACACAGCACATGCATGCTTAGATTTACACAAAAGTTAGCAGTCACTTCCAGGGCTAAGAGATCCTCTGTGGAGGAAAGCAAAAAGGACCATGACAATTCCAAGACTGGATAGATGCAGCCCTTCCCAGACAGGGTAATCCAAATTGATACTACAAAAAAAAAAAAAGGGGGTAGGCGCACACACCTACTGCATTACCGAAAGACATTTATTTAACCACTTCAATACCGGGCACTTTTCCCCCTTCCCGCCCAGGCCAATTTATAGCTTTTAGCGCTGTTGCATTTTGAATGACAATTGGGCGGTCATGCAGCATTTTTTTCTCACAAATAGAGCTTTCTTTTGGTGGTATTTGATCACCTTTGCGGTTTTTCGTTTTTGAGCTATAAACAAAAAAAGAGCATCAATTTTGAAAAAACACCAAATATTTTTTACATTCTGCTATAGAACATTCCCATAACAAAGTTAAAAAAAAAATCTAATTTTGTTTATCAGTTTAGGCCAATTTGTATTCTGCTACATATTTTTGGTTAAAAAAAAATCCCAATAAGCGTATTTTGATTGGTTTATGCAAAAGTTATCACGTCTGAAAACTAGGGGAAAGATTTATGTCATTTTTTTTACTAGTAATGGCGGCGATCTGCGATTTTTAGTGGGACTGTGACATTGCGGTGGATAGATTGGACCCCTAATTGACATTTTTGACATTTATGGGGGACCAGTGACATTACTACAGTAAAGTGTGAGCCTAGGGGAGTGGTTTCTAACTGTATTTCAAAAAAAGCGTATAATAATTGGTTTGTGCAAAAGTTATAGGGTTTTTATTAGTATTAACGATTTTTATTGGGACTGCGACATTGCGGCGGACAAATCTGACACCAAGTGACACTTTTTGGGGACAAGTGACATTAATACAGTGATCAGTGCTAAATAATATGCACTGTTACTGTATAAATGACACTGGCAGGGAAGGGGTTAACACCTCGGGGTGATCAAGGGGTTAAATGTGTTCCCTAGATGTGCTTACTAACTGTGAGGGGGATGGATTGAACAGAGGCACAGAAAGATCAGTGATTAGCTGAATAACACAATCTTTCCCTGCCTCTCTGACAGGAGAGCTGTCTTGCATTGTTTACATTCCAGACAGCTCTCCTGTCAGTTTTGCCTGCGTTCACATAATCATGTAGATCTACGTGATTATGCGCAGCTGAGCTGCCCTGCCACAGTAAATCTGCGTGGGGCAGTTGTCAAGTGGTTAAGGAATAGCAAGTTTGTTTTGGGTTTGAAGTAGAGAAGTTTAAACCTATTTATGTTAAGTGGGAGTGGCGCGTGTCAGACCTTTTCCCCTAGGGGGATAAGGATTCTAACGCAATACCAAAAGTCTGACCCAAGAATAAATGTGCTGATGTTGGCCGGGCCCAAAGTATTTGTTGACTCTAGTATGGTGCCCTAATACTCTAACCAAGAAAGACCAAAAACACTTCCAAATCAACACTGTATTCACAGGAAGAAAGGACGTGCAGTCAAAGATAATCATCCCATTTCCCTCAAACTATAATGAAGCTTCTAGACCAACTGCCTGGTTGCAGGGGAGCAAAGGGCAAGGAGACTGAATCAGACCTAGCCCCAACCTTCTCGGAGGACTGGGCACTCACACTCCAATCCACCAAGGACCAAGACTGACCCAGTCTCCAAGCCCTCTGCTATAGAACAGCCAGAAGACCAGTCCAGATATCCAATCACAGCACACAATAGAAAGATCAGACTGTCTTAGAACTTCAGACCCTTTACTTCCAGAGAGCAGGGACTCTCTGTAGACTTTCCCAAGAGGTTTCAGATCGAAATCCCTGCTCTGTCATCCATCCTTGTATACAGCAGAAAGAACTCCTAGAAACTGGTAACCTGCAGGGTAAGCACAAAATGTGGGTTAAAGAGGCCAACAGTCTGATTGTCCCTCCCTGCTCCATCAAAGACTCATCCCACACAACCCAGGAGCTCATTTCTCCACTAGAGCCTTCAGACAGAACCAAAACTTCTTAGACCCCAATATCTAAGTTATGATAAAAGTTCATAACTCAGTCTGGTGATATATAGCAAACTATAGGCTATATCTAACACTAAAACGGTTTGGTGATACTTTCAGCAAATTTATTTTGTGGGTCCACAAAATTGTGTGACTAACCCAAGTCGTGAGTTATAATAAAAGCTCATAACTCTGGTGAAACCTAGCAAACCAAGCTAGACTATCATCCTAAATGCATTTGTGGGTCCACAACAGTTTGGCTAACCCAAGCCGTGAGTTATAATAAAAGCTCGTAACTCTAGTAAAACCTTGCAAGCCAAGTTAACTATTATCTTATCACCCTTGACTAGCTTTATGTAGGTACCCACCATCCACTAATGCTGCAGTACAAGAAAAGGGATTCCATCTTGCTTGGGGTGTTCATTGATTCTCACCTTGCTTGGAGAGGTCATGGCTTCCAACTATTACTGAAAAAAGACCAAATTTACAATGACAACAAGTCTACTTAGGAGATAAAAACCTGAGGCTCACTGCTAACCTAAAATTCTTGACTGGCTGTTATGCTTAACACCTGGCTTCATATGTTCCAGGTTACCCCTAATCATGAAAGTCTACAAGTCTCTCTGCGTTGTCCTGGTTTAGTGTAGAATTATGACAGCCAGGCAATTATTCAAATATTTCCAGAAGGAGAAACCCATAATGAAAGCCTCCATGGTTTCCTATGCTTAGTCCTAAGAAAAGGCAGATGTAATGGCACATCAAAATATTAAATCTAACCTGAGTATTCAAGATAAATCCATACCGGGAGCAGACTGAAGATGTTTTTTGCTTCACATCCATTTTACTATGGCTTACTTAACAGCACAGAAACTAAAATAGACTTGTTGCCTGGCTAATTTACCTTCAACGTTAGTCTAAGGACAAACATGCTGTAAATATCTGAATTCCTTATTTCCCAGGTCTTAAGACACTGGGAGTAAACAATGCACTATCATTAGGTATTAGGGGGAGAAAAATAGTAGCTGTCGGCAGTAGGAATTCCACCCGATTGTTGGTGTCAGTGGCAGGAATTATGCTTCAAGGCCCAGATAAAGGCAAGCAAAGGTCAACATCCAGCCCCAGGGCCAAGTTTGGGGACCACTAATAATTACTAATTAATACACACTGTATAAACACATTTCACTTAAAAAATTTCCCACAGATTACAGTATTTATAAGCCAAAATATATATACATGTGTCTAACTTCTCATCTATTCAGTCTTTTCAGTGTTGCCATAGTTCAACCTTGATGGGCACCTCAGCAGCTACAATATATGCGTAGGTATTAGAACCCCAACAAAAAAAGATAAAGGGGGACCATAATCCCCTATAAAGCTTTGTAAACAATTTGTAAGCACTTTAGAAACTTACTAAACTTGTAGTAGGCAGTTCAGTCTCTTTTAGACAGTAGAAGATGATGACTATTTAATCCTTGAGTGAAGTTAGCCAATGAAAATGTTGTTTCCATTTTGTGGGAGTGGCACGTTTCAGTCCCTTTCCCCCCCTAAGATGATAAGGATTCTAACTCAATACCAAAAATCTGACCCAAGAGTAGAGAGAGTGCCAATGTTGGCCTGGAAAAAGTATGTGTGGCTTTATTATGGTGCCCTCATACTTTAATCAAGACACCAAGAACCATTCCACTCTGTATTCCACTCTGCACTCTGTATTCCCAGGAAGACAGGATGTGTAGTCAAAGATAATCCTACTATTTCCATCATAGAAGTTTCCACTAATGCAGAGTCAGGTATAGCATCAAAAGAAGGTTAGAAGAGTTGGGAATTTAAAGGCAAATAGTATACCAAGATGTATAATAAAATCTATTGATGTATTACAACATATTAGATTGTTTACGAAAATAGACGAAGAACAAAATGAACAACCGTATAGATAATAAAAACGGCTCTTTATACAGACATCTTGATATTGAACAATCATCTGAAGTATGCTCTCTCCATTCTACCTGATTCATTTCAGGTCTACAACCTTTCCACAGGGGTATTAGGAGGGAGATGCATATATTCAACAGTTTCTATTGATAAAAAAAATAAAAACATTGTAATGGAAATAAATACAGATCACATACATTATTAAACGGTACCTACCACCTCTGATTCAAGGTAAGGTATGGCCGTTCAGTACTCTGCAGAGGATAGCGTGTTTAGGTCTGCCTGGGCAGAATGGGTCGATGCAGCTTCCACTGACAAAGAACCCCAGATCATCCCCACGGAGGTCCCCCGAATGTCGGGGCTGCTGGTATATGGGCTCCCAAAAATGGACAAGCGCTGCGAAATGTTGTGCAAATATTTTAAATCTATGCATAGTGACACATTAAGAAGAATATGGGGATTATGTCCTTATGTTAAAAGCCCCTTTAAAAGTCTATCATTTGAGGAACCAGATTCAGTACAAACTTACCTGTATCAAAATATTTGAAATATTCCTGGTTTGTTTGCTGGCACTTATAAGGGTAGTCTTAGATTACTTGATTCACACCACAATTTAGGCTGGTTTCTATAATATATAATTCATATTCCTATTGCACACCTTCCTGGTTTGTAGGCTCGTGTGTGTTGGGTGCTGAAGCGATCACCAGTTGGCAACTGGATTAGTTACAAGTAACTACATATTCGCCAGCACACCAAGGCTCTTGCAAAAGCAGTCCAAAACTTTATTTAAGTTACGATCACATCAAAAAATAGTGCAACGTTTCGGAGCTGCACAGGACCCCTTCGTCCGGCATGTGATGACATCACATGCCTGACGAAGGGGTCCTGTGCGGCTCCGAAACGTTGCACTATTTTTTGATATGATCGTAACTTCAATAAAGTTTTGGACTGCTTTTGTAAGAGCCTTGGTATGCTGGCGAATATGTATTTACTGGTTTCTATAATAGACAAATACTGGCTCCATATTTAAATCCCAGGCGAGACTGCATCTCATATGCAAAGCCTGGGAGGACAGAGAATTTTGCAGCAACATCAAGTTTTAAGCACAATTCTCCTTAATAACACTGGGTTAACCCTTATTATACTGGGGACTATGGAAAAGCATAGCTCTGGTATTTGTCCATTATAGGAACCAGCCTAAATTGTGTTGTGAGTCAAGTAATCTAAGACTACCCTTTTAAGTGCCAGCAAACAACAAGGAATAGTTTAAATATTTTGATACAGGTTATTTCTACTTGCTACATTTGCTGCAAAGCACATCTTTCAAATGGGTGACAATGGAGTGCAACAGCAACCCAAGAGCCAGGCTACTAGCATTTTGCAGCAAGAGATAAACAGTGACAAGCCATTGTCTCTTTCTAGAGAATGTAGTGTTCCCTCCCAATTTCTAAAACCAATTCCTAAGAAATCTGAGCAAGCCAAAAATGGTTTACAGTACAGTTAACCATTCAGTATGCACTTGGGTTTAGAAACAAGAACAGAACATACAGCAAATTGCAAGAGACATAGCAGCCAACCAGCATCTGCCCCAGGCTGTATAACACCAATAATGTGATTGTTTGCTATATTACACATTTTACTGGCTATTGAATAAGCCCCAATTGTCACTATTAACGCAACAGTCCCTCACTAAAAAAATGCCCCTGATCCCCAATACAGAGTGGGGGGGGGGGGGGCACATGCTTCCCACTGATCCACAATACAGAATGGGGGGGGTGCATTCTTCCCACTGATCCCCAATACAGAGTGAGGGGGCTGCATGCTTCCCACTGAGCCCCCAAAACAGAGGGGGGGGGCATTCATACCAGTGATCCCCAATAAAGAATGAGGGGGGCACATGCTTTCCACTGATCCCCAATACAGAGTGAGGAGGTCGCATGCTTCCCACTGATCCCCAAAACAGTGTGGGGGGCGCATGCTTCCCAATGAGCCCCAATACAGAGGGGGGGTGCATTCTTACCACTGATCCCCAATACAGAATGAGGGCAGTGCATGCTTCCCACTGATCCTCAATACAGAGTCGGGGGCTGCATGCTTCCCACTGATCCATATTACAGAGTGGGGGGGGGGGGCGCATGCTTCCCATTGAGCCAAATTAGAGAGTGGGGGGGGGCGCATGCTTCTCACTGACCTTCAACAGAGGGGGGGTGCATCCTTCCTGCTGATCCCCCAATACATAGCCAGGCCGCCATTCTGCTTGTTTCCCGAATGATTGGCAGCTCCCGTTGTGTCCAATCACAGCAGGAGCGGATTGCCGGCGGTGTGCGTGCGCGCCCCAGACCCAGAAGTGCTGGATCACGTACTAGGTATGTGATGGAGAGCCGCATTGCCTATATATATATATATATATATATATATATATATATATATATATACATACATACAGCTGCAAGAAAAAGTATGTGAACCCTTTGGAATTATATGGATTTCTGCACAAATTGGTCATATAATGTGATCTGATCATCATCTAAGTCACAACAATAGACAATCACAGTCTGCTTAAACTAATAACACACAAAGAATGAAATTTTGCCCTGTTTTTATTGAACACACCATGTAAACATTCACAGTGCAGGTGGAAAAAGTATGTGAACCCCTAGACATCTCCAAGAGCTAATTGGAGTGAGATGTCAGTCAACTGGAGTCCAATCAATGAGATGAGATTGGAGGTGTTGGTTACAGCTACCCTGCCCTATAAAAAGCACACACCAGTTCTGGGTTTGCTTTTCACAAGAAGCATTGCCTGATGTGAATGATGCCTCGCACAAAAGAGCTCTCCGAAGACCTATGATTAAGAATTGTGGACTTGCATAAAGCTGGAAAGGGTTATAAAAGTATCTCCAAAAGCCTTGCTGTTCATCAGTCCACGGTAAGACAAATTGTCTATAGATGGAGAAAGTTCAGTACTGGTGCTACTCTCCCTAGGAGTGGCCGTCCCGTAAAGATGACTGCAAGAGCACAGCGCAGACTGCTCAATGAGGTGAAGAAGAATCCTAGAGTGTCAGCTAAAGACTTACAAAAGCCAATAGCAAATGCTAACATCCCTGTTAGCGAATCTACAATACGTAAAACACTAAACAAGAATGGATTTCATGGGAGGATACCACAGAGGAAGCCACTGCTGTCCAAACAAAACATTGCTGCACGTTTACAGTTTGCACAAGAGTACCTGGACGTTCCACAGCAGTACTGGCAAAATATTCTGTGGAAAGATGAAACCAAAGTTGAGTTGTTTGGAAGAAACACACAACACTATGTGTGGCGAAAAAGAGGCACAGCACACCAACATCAAAACCTCATCCCAACTGTGAAGTATGGTGGTGGGGGCATCATGGTTTGGGGCTGCTTTGCTGCGTCAGGGCCTGGACGGATTGCTATCATCGAAGGAAAAATGAATTCCCAAGTTTATCAAGACATTTTGCAGGAGAACTTAAGGCCATCTGTTACCAGTAAAAAAGGTGTGAAGGAGCTTGGTTATGGGTGCTATTGAATGATTGTGTCTTTTTAGCTTTTTATCTGCTGCCTCTTAAGTTTTAAATGTGATAACAATTAAAAATGTGAATGTGAAAAAGTGTAAGGGCGCTGATAAAAAGAAAGGCCTCATTTCCTGACCTTACGACGTCATATCCGGGTATCGGTGGAACGCACGGTGGAATTCACGACGACCGCCGCTACATTACCATTTACTATGAAGCCCTAAAATGATTCTGTCGGTAAACAGACTTAGCGGCTTTCACAAAGCATATTGAGCCTTTCTATCTGTGCCTGGAGAGCACCATTACATGTAAGCACCCATTTTACTTGCTTTTTTTTTGTTTAAATAAAACGGTACTACACGATTTCTGGCTTCCTGTCTCTTATACCTTTAACACTGAGACACCGATCTATAGATCCCCCATTGGAGACACTGACCCAGGAACCCTGTGTATTGGAGTAAATAAGTGATGTATTAACCCCCTAAAGCCCTAAGGGATTTCCAAGTATACGATCAGTGGTGGCTGGTGCTCAAAATGTTTGGGGGGGGCGCAAACAGAAAAAAATCAAATAGGCCTTGCTTTGTGGCAAAAAACGCGGCAAAAAAATTGCGTGACTTTGAGGTCACAAAAGAGTGAAAGGGGCCTTCAGTAATCAAAGTATAGTGTGCCCTCATTCAATGCAGAGTTACTACAGCATGCCCTCATTCAATGCAGAGCTACTACAGCATGCCCCCATTCAATGCAGAGTTACTACAGCGTGCCCCCATTCAATGCAGAGTTACTACAGCATGCCCCCATTCAATGTAGAGTTACTACAGCATGCCCCCATTCAATGCAGAGTTACTACAGCGTGCCCCCATTCAATGTAGAGTTACTACAGCATGCCCCCATTCAATGCAGAGTTACCACAGCATGCCCCCATCAATGCAGTGACCAGCGTGCCCCCCATCAATGCAGTGACCAGCATGCCCCCATCAATGCAGTGACCAGCGTGCCCCCATCAATGCAGTGACCAGCGTGCCCCCATCAATGCAGTGACCAGCGTGCCCCCATCAATGCAGTGACCAGCGTGCCCCCATCAATGCAGTGACCAGCGTGCCCCCCCATCAATGCAGTGACCAGCATGCCCCCCATCAATGCAGTGACCAGCATGCCCCCCATCAATGCAGTGACCAGCATGCCACCATCAATGCAGTGACCAGTGTGCCCCCCATCAATGCAGTGACCAGCGTGCCCCCCATCAATGCAGTGAGCAACATGCCCCCATCAATGCAGTGACCATCATGCCCCCATCAATGCAGTGACCAGCATGCCCCCATCAATGCAGTGACCATCATGCCTCCATCAATGCAGGGACCAGCATGCCCCCCATCAATTCAGTGATCAGCGTGCCCCCATCAATGCAGTGACCAGCGTGCCCACATCAATGCAGTGACCAGCATGCCCCCCATCAATGCAGTGACCAGCGTGCCCCCATCAATGCAGTGACCAGCATGCCCCCCATCAATGCAGTGACCAGCATGCCCCCATCAATGCAGTGACCAGCATGCCCCCATCAATGCAGTGACCAGCGTGCCCCCCATCAATGCAGTGACCAGCATGCCCCCATCAATGCAGTGACCAGCATGCCCCCATCAATGCCAGATTCTTTCAAATCCGAGATGGATGTGTGACGGTTAGAATAAGATCAGTGATCGGAGATCACTCTGTGTATCAGATCAGTGTATGGACAATGTAGGTGTGAGTGGCAGCGCTTCCCTGGTCTCCATAGCAACCCCAGTACACACGCCTGTGAGTGCAGGAAGCAGCTGACTCCGTACTGAGGGCTGGCCCCATACAATGAGCAGAGGGAGAAGGATTTGCTGTGTCAGTGTACAAGCAGCTGCTTCCTGCACTCACAGGCGTGTGTACTGGGGTTGCTATGGAGACCGGGGAAGTGCTGCCACTCACACCTACATTGTCCATACACTGATCTGATACACAGAGCGATCTCCGATCACTGATCTTATTATAATCACACATCCATCTCGGATTTGAAAGAATCTGGCAGATCTCTCGCAGGTATGACACTAGATTGCAGTGGCGGCCGGCGGCAGAGGAGACACACATGACTGAGTAGCGGCTTCTTCACTCACCTGCTCCTGGCTGAGACGTCTCGCGGCTGCTCCTCCTCGCTGAGTCTGATGGCGGGCGGGAACCGGGAAGGTGAGTGAGTCAGAGTGACTGACGCACGCACCGCCCCCGCGATGACGTCAGATGTGAGTCCTGAATGATTGGTCCAGGCTGGAGTCTGAACCAATCACAGGACTAGGAGTGTAGAAGTAGGGAGTGTCGGGGCACATTGCTCTGCGCCCCGATGACACCCAGAACAGCCGCTAATCGGCGCCTCTGCCTGGCAGCGCGTGGGATGCCAAACCCCACCCCTCCCCCCATAGACTTATATAGGTCCGGCGCCCCTAGTGGGCTTTAAAAGGTAATTTTTTTTTCTGGAAAATTCTAATTGGAGGGCGGCGCCCCTGCGCCCCCTATAGACCGGCTGCCACTGTATACGATCCAGATATACCTATTGAGGAAGGAGGAGAAGGAGTGGCCATACCCTTATTTATGAAAAGCCCATAGGGTCTGTGTATATTAAAAAAGAATAGCGCGCAAATGCAAAAGAAATAACTACCAAATCTGAAGACAATCCATAAATAAAAATGGGGGTTTGGTCTGTGTGACCCACCTACTTCTGGGGAGCATTTAATATTGTCACCTAGCTCACAAAGGATCACGTGCTGGAAAAACCAGGATATTTTTTATCCACACTTGGATATTTTATTTATCCACTTCAGAATAATCACTATATGGACTGAAACGTCACTTGAGTGACACCTTGCACGCTAGGACGTATTGATCAACTGTACAAGCCACCCATAGGCACCAGTATATGATCACAAGTGTCACTAGCATTGGGAATTTTGCATTAGCACTAGTGTTGAGCGAACACGGACTGTATTATTCGTGTTCGTACCGAATAATTGGATTTTTTTTACCCGAACACGGACACGGACACTTTACTGTATGTTCGGGTAAAAATCCGTGTTCGGTCGTTTTATTTCCGGGTTTTGCATGCTTTGGCGCTCTTTTCATGGCGGGCTTTCAACAGCCAATCAACAATCGTTTAACTGGTGTGCCTTAAGCCATCCCAGCCATGCCTGCAAATGTCTTAGTAGCTGTGATTGGCCGTCTGAAGCATGTGACCAAGTCTTTATAAGTTCGAGGCAGCCGCTGCAGCAGCGTCATTCTGCTGCTTAGCTAAGGGACAGAGCACACATCAATGTGCTGGCTGCTGATTAGGGAAAGATAGGCAGGAAAAAACCATTTGTGTCCGGATAGAATTGAGGGACAGGTCGGAGTGTTTAGGCAGGGCGAGTTGTAGGCATTTTAGGGATAGAGTCTGCTGAATTATAGGGTCAGTGTCTTCTACAAACTACAATCGATATTGCTGTGTGGGGGGTGGGGTGAATCTGCACTCAATCCTGATCTACGATCTCTTCTCAATCCTGTTAGGGACAGAGTCTGCTGAATTTTAGGGAAACTGTGTTCTACAAACTACAATCGATATTGCTGTGTGGTGTGGGATTGGAGATAGGCAGGTGTCAGTGATCCACATCCATTTTTCTGTGTGTGAGCTGCAGTGAACACAATCTTTTTGGGCTGCAGTGAACACAATCTTTTTGGGCTGCAGTGAACACAATCTTTTTGGGCTGCAGTGAACACAATCTTTTTGGGGTGCAGTGAACACAATCTTTTTGAGCTGCAGTGAACACAATCTTTTTGGGCTGCAGTGAACACAATCTTTTTGGGCTGCAGTGAACACAATCTTTTTGGGGTGCAGTGAACAAAATCTTTTTGGGGTGCAGTGAACACAATCCTTTTTGGTGTGCAGTGAACACAATCTTTGTGGGGTGCAGTGAACAAAATCCTTTGTGGGGTGCAGTGAACACAATCTTTTTGGGGTGCAGTGAACAAAATCCTTTTTGGGGTGCAGTGAACAACATCCTTTTTGGGGTGCAGTGAACACAATCTTTTTGGGGTGCAGTGAACAAAATCCTTTGTGGGGTGCAGTGAACACAATCTTTTTGGGGTGCAGTGAACACAATCTTTTTGGGGTGGAGTGAACAACATCCTTTTTGGGGTGCAGTGAACAAAATCCTTTTTGGGGTGCAGTGAACAAAATCATTTTTGGGGTGCAGTGAACACAATCTTTTTGGGGTGCAGTGAACACAATCTTTGTGGGGTGCAGTGAACACAATCTTTTTGGGGTGGAGTGAACAACATCCTTTTTGGGGTGCAGTGAACAACATCCTTTTTGGGGTGCAGTGAACACAATCTTTTTGGGGTGCAGTGAACAAAATCCTTTGTGGGGTGCAGTGAACAGAATCTTTGTGGGGTGCAGTGAACACAATCTTTGGGGGGGTACAGCGAACACAATCTTTTTGGGGTGCAGTGAACACAATCTTTGTGGGGTACAGTGAACAGAATCTTTGTGGGGTGCAGTGAACACAATCTTTGGGGGGTACAGTGAACACAATCTTTTTGGGGTGCAGTGAACACAATCTTTGTGGGGTGCAGTGAACACAATCTTTTTGGGGTCGAGTGAACAAAATCATTTTTGGGGTGCAGTGGACAACATCCTTTTTGGGGTGCAGTGATCAAAATCCTTTTTGGGGTGCAGTGAACACAATCTTTTTGGGGTGCAGTGAACAAAATCCTTTGTGGGGTGCAGTGAACAGAATCTTTGTGGGGTGCAGTGAACACAATCTTTGGGGGGGTACAGTGAACACAATCTTTTTGGGGTGCAGTGAACACAATCTTTGTGGGGTACAGTGAACAGAATCTTTGTGGGGTGCAGTGAACACAATCTTTGGGGGGTACAGTGAACACAATCTTTTTGGGGTGCAGTGAACACAATCTTTGGGGGGTACAGTGAACACAATCTTTTTGGGGTGCAGTGAACACAATCTTTGTGGGGTGCAGTGAACACAATCTTTGGGGGGGTACAGTGAACACAATCTTTTTGGGGTGCAGTGAACAACATCCTTTTAGGGTGCAGTGAACACAATCTTTGTGGGGTGCAGTGAACAACATCCTTTTAGGGTGCAGTGAACACAATCTTTGTGGGGTACAGTGAACAGAATCTTTGTGGGGTGCAGTGAACACAATCTTTGGGGGGTACAGTGAACACAATCTTTGTGAGGTGCAGTGAACACAATCTTTGTGGGGTGCAGTGAACACAATCATTGTGGGGTGCAGTGAACTCAATCTTTGTGGGGTACAGTGAACACAATCTCATACTTCTGAAGATTTGAGGGTGCTGCCTGTTCCATACTCCCCCTACTCCTCATCTAGCCTTTTAGGGGTACAAACAATAGTAATTGGGGCCTAGTGTGGTTGTGTACGTGTGATATACATACACTTTTTTTGGATCATATTTTCTATTCCGCTATTTAATCAAAAACCTTTGGGGATCAGTTAAATTGGGGGATAGTCTGTGTTGGTACGTGTGAGAGAGATCCACCTTTCCAAGTTGTTGGGGTTCATCTCATACTTCTGAAGGTTTGAGGGTGCTGCCTGTTCCATACTCCCCCTACTCCTAGCCTTTTAGGGGTACAAACAATAGTAATTGGGGCCTAGTGTGGTTGTGTACGTGTGATATACATACACTTTTTTTGGATCATATTTTCTATTCCGCTATTTAATCAAAAACCTTTGGGGATCAGTTAAATTGGGGGATAGTCTGTGTTGGTACGTGTGAGAGAGATCCACCTTTCCAAGTTGTTGGGGTTCATCTCATACTTCTGAAGGTTTGAGGGTGCTGCCTGTTCCATACCCCCCCTACTCCTCATCTAGCCTTTTAGGGGTACAAACAATAGTAATTGGGGCCTAGTGTGGTTGTGTACGTGTGATATACATACACTTTTTTTGGATCATATTTTCTATTCCGCTATTTAATCAAAAACCTTTGGGGATCAGTTAAATTGGGGGATAGTCTGTGTTGGTACGTGTGAGAGAGATCCACCTTTCCAAGTTGTTGGGGTTCATCTCATACTTCTGAAGGTTTGAGGGTGCTGCCTGTTCCATACTCCCCCTACTCCTCATCTAGCCTTTTAGGGGTACAAACAATAGTAATTGGGGCCCAGTGTGGTTGTGTACGTGTGATATACATACACTTTTTTTGGATCATATTTTCTATTCCGCTATTTAATCAAAAACCTTTGGGGATCAGTTAAATTGGGGGATAGTCTGTGTTGGTACGTGTGAGAGAGATCCACCTTTCCAAGTTGTTGGGGTTCATCTCATACTTCTGAAGGTTTGAGGGTGCTGCCTGTTCCATACTCCCCCTACTCCTCATCTAGCCTTTTAGGGGTACAAACAATAGTAATTGGGGCCCAGTGTGGTTGTGTACGTGTGATATACATACACTTTTTTTGGATCATATTTTCTATTCCGCTATTTAATCAAAAACCTTTGGGGATCAGTTAAATTGGGGGATAGTCTGTGTTGGTACGTGTGAGAGAGATCCACCTTTCCAAGTTGTTGGGGTTCATCTCATACTTCTGAAGGTTTGAGGGTGCTGCCTGTTCCATACCCCCCCTACTCCTCATCTAGCCTTTTAGGGGTACAAACAATAGTAATTGGGGCCTAGTGTGGTTGTGTACGTGTGATATACATACACTTTTTTTGGATCATATTTTCTATTCCGCTATTTAATTTAACTGGGCCTCCATGCGAGACCTGTGTGCCTTGTTGCGCTGTTTTGAGTACTCCACCAACATGGCCAGTGGCAATGACGCCGTTCTCAGCTTAACTATCCCACTTCTATGCCTCCTTGAAAAAACAATTCGGGCGATGATGGAAGAGGATGTGGCACAGGATGAGGAGGAGGAGGAGGATGAAGAGGTAACATTTCCAAGGCTTTCAGGGCAGTCATTCGCAAGGGGCTCCGAGGGTGGGTTCCTGCACACGCAAACGCCAGGGACGCAATTGTCCAGCAGGGGCACAGTTCTGGAGGATGAGGAGGATGAGGAGGAGGAGGAGCTGGAGGAGGAGATGGAACCATGTTCACAGCAGGGTGGCACCCAGGCCAGCTCATGGCCATCACTGGTGCGTGGCTGGGGGGATACAGAGGACACGGACGATACACCTCCCACAGAGGACAGCCTTTCGTTGCCTCTGGGCAGCCTGGCACACATGAGCGATTACATGCTGCAGTGTCTCCACAACGACCGCCGAGTTGCCCACATTCTAACTTGTGCTGATTACTGGGTGGCCACGCTGCTGGATCCCCGTTACAAGGACAACGTACCGTCCTTAATTCACTCACTGGAGCGCGATCGCAAGATGCGCGAGTACAAGCGCACGCTGGTAGACGCCATGCTGCTGGCATTCCCATCTGACAGCGGGGCCACAGTGGAAGCACAAGGCAGAGGAGGAGGTCGCCAACGCAACCAGGGCACCGCCAGCACCTCAGAAGGCAGGGTTAGCATGGCCGAAATGTGGAAAAGCTTTGTCAGCACGCCACAACAAACAGCAGCACCAGCAGCTCAGATGGAACAGGAGGCAGCATTTTACCAACATGGTGGAGCAGTATGTGTGCACACGCCTACATGTAGTGAATGACGGGTCTGCCCCCTTCAACTTCTGGGTCTCCAAATTGGGCACATGGCCTGAGCTTGCCCTTTACGCCTTGGAGGTGCTGGCGTGCCCTGCAGCCAGTGTATTATCTGAACGGGTATTTAGCACGGCTGGGGGCGTTATAACAGACAAGCGCAGCCGCCTGTCCAGAGACAATGTGGACAAGCTCACGTTCATTAAAATGAACCAGGCATGGATCCCACGGGACTTTTCCGTACCTTATGCAGAATAGCAATGGATACCGACCTTACCCACCCATTGTTCCATTTTTGCTCTTTCTCACTCTTTTGGGGTGTACCCTCATTTAAAATTTTTGAAAAGAAGCAGTGTTGGCTACCTCGTCCTCCTCCTCAGGGCCAGATTAATGTAGGGGCTATTGGAGCTGCAGCTCCAGGCCCCTACCTTTTATATAGGCCCCGGGTTGGCCATATTCACTGTTACCGCTCTTCTGTCACTTGTAAACACAGAAGTCTGGCTTCTATGCTCGCTTCCCCAGGCAGCACCCTCAGAACCTCCCCACACAGCGTGAAGGCCGGACAAGGAGGGACAGTTGGCGATGCATGGATGTGTTTATGGGCTTCAGAGACAGCATCCCATGTTGAATTAGGCATGCATGGCTGCACCCTTCCTCCTCTGGGTGCATGGCAAGGCACGGCCCTTAAGGCCCTTCAAAATCCTCAGCACCAAGCCCATGATGCTGTTAATCCGGCCCTGGTCCTCCTCCACCGCCGCTTCCACCTACACCGCCCATAGGTGTGCGCAGCCTATTGCATTAAGGTGTGCACCCCAAAGTTGAAATACACATGCATGTGTTTGCCAGCAGGGAGAGTAATGTATCGGGGCCATGTACCTGTAGGCAAGGAGAAATAGAGCAGAGCAGGTCCCAGGGAGATCTTTCCCATCTCCTCACTGGCAATGCTATGTGCCCTAGGTGATTAGGGTGTGCCCAGGCACACCCAGCACACCCTGTGCGCACGCCTATGTCACCGCCACATCCACCACCACCTCAACCTCCCTCCTACTCCATATGGGCCTCGTCCTTCAGAGATGAAGAAGAACATTGTTTTATTTTTCTGTTTTTTTTTGTTGTTTTAAGTTATTTCCCTATCCACATTTGTTTGCAGAGCACTTGCCATGCTCTTAATTACGTTTTGCTGCCATTTGCAGCACTCTAGCCCTTTCCTTTGGTGTTTTAGAGCCATTTTAGTGCCTTAAAGTTCGGGTCCCCATTGACTTCAATGGGGTTCGGTGTCCGGGAAAAGTTCGGTAAAAGTCCGGGACACGGACCCGGACTTTTTTTTAAAGTTCGGCCGAACCCGTCGAACACGGACATCTAGGTGTCCGCTCAACCCTAATTAGCACCAGAACCTTTTAATCAGTACATTTTTTAGTATCATATTTTTACCCCACTTAAATTTTGCACTTGGCACTCCATATTGTTTATTTGGTATACAATGATTTTAATTTGTATTTTTATATGAAGCACTGTTATTGCACAGTCACCTTGCTGTTTTATCACTGCACAAAATTTGCTATATTGTGATTGCTTTTTAATGAGTTCATTGCAATTAATGTTACCACATAAGGCAGTATTTTACTAGTATTTGAGCTAAATTTATTGTGCCATCTGTCTACCAGCTGAAGCTCAACAGGAGATGGGTGTTGCAACAGGACAATGACCCAAAGCATAGAAGTAAATCAACAACAGAATGGCTTATGCCCCGTACACACGTGCAGATTGTCGGCCGAAAAGATTCGGCCGACGACCGATCGGCCGATTTTCGGCTTGTTAGTATGATGCTTCCGACAGCCGACAGCGTACTTTCGGCCGAAAAGAATCTGTCGTGCAAGCATTAAAATTTTTGTATGCCGACACCAGAGCGGCCGATTGTTCGCCAGTCAATACAGAATTCGGCCGACAGACAGCAGATTTGCAAGACTGGGCATGCTCAGAAAAGAAAAAACACAGGGAAAGTTAACCATCACATGACATCACTTCTGCAGTCGGCTGTAGTCGGCGGACAAAATTCTTGTGCAGTCTTTTGCACTTTTCAACAGACATGACAGCCCGGGGACAAAAGACGGCCGATCGTTCGGCCGACGATCTGCACGTGTGTACGAGGCATTAAAAAGAACAAAATACGCCTACTGAAGTGGCCCAGTCAGAGTCCTGACCTCAACCCGATTGAGATGCTGTGGCATGACCTCAAGAAAGCAATTCACACCAGACATCCCAAGAATATTGTTGAACTGAAACAGTTCTGTAAAGAGGAATGGTCAAGAATTACTCCTGACCGTTGTGCACGTCTGATCTGCAACTACAGGAAACGTTTAGAAGAAGTCGTAAATGACGAAACACGTCAGGGCGTGAACCTTACAGCAACCGGAAGTACCCGGGTGAGAGGGTCGAGAGGGTGAGCCATGACAAACATCGTCTGCCGGTGCATCCGTGGTACTATTTATATGAGATAAGAAGGCTGTTCATTTTACTGCGTTTGTGAGTGCATTTTCTTTTGGAGTTTATGATTAATAAAGTGTGAAGTGGTTATACAGTATCACACTAGTGCGGTTCCTTTTCTTATGTTTTTCCAGAATCCGTTGGATGGGAGAATCGTGAGGAGAGGGGACACAAGTCTCTGTTTAAGGAGAGATATACCTAGCAGCTGCAGCTAACCCAGGAGGGAGACTGGTGTTCATTAGAGATGTATAGAACTGTTCGCCGGCGGACAGTTCCCGGCGAACTTAGCATGTTCGCGTTCGCCGCTGCGGGCGAACATATGCGATGTTCGGTCCGCCCCCCATAATACATCATTGAGGCAAACTTCGACCCTGAACTTTACAGTCAACAGGCACATTGCCAGCCAATCAGCATACCTCCCTCCCACACCCTCCCACCTCCTATAAATAAGCAAGGGCAGCATCCATCTTAGATCATTCTGAAGCAGTGTGTGTAGTGAGAGTAGGGAGAGCTGCTGCTGCTGCTGCTGCTGCTGCTGTTAAGCTAGGGACAGTTAGTCAGTGTTCCTGGTCTTGCAGTGTTCTTGGTCCACTACTGCTGTAAGGACAGCACCCCAAAAAGCCCTTCTAAGGGCTTGTGTAAATTTTATATATATATATATATATATATATATATATATATATATATATATATATATATATATATATATATATATATATATATCTAGCGTCCCCAAAAGCCCTTTTATGGGCTGGTAATTGAGTTTTTTCTTCTTAGATAGATATATATATATATATAGATATATATATATATATATCTATATATCTATCTAGTGTCCCCAAAAGCCCTTTTAAGGGCTGTTAATTGAGGATTTTTTTTATTTATATATATACATATATATATATATATATATATATATATCTAGTGTCCCCAAAAGCCCTTTTAAGGGCTGGTAAGGTAATAAGAGTTTTTCCTTTTTATATATATATATATATATATATCTATTGTACACTGCAGTTGCCTGCCCGCTGTGTGTGAGAGGCCACAGACCTACCACAGACTGTACTGTGTGCACACCACACTCACTTCGGGTGGCACAGGCACAGTACCTTGCATTTTAAAAAATATTTATTTTTTTCCTCTGTCATAATTGCAGTGAGTGCTGTGTCAGGTCCACAGAGTGCACTGTACCCACTGCAGTGCACTGCCCACCACTGATATATATACGGTGGCACAGCATCTTGTTGCAAATTGAAAAAAAAAATATTTTTTATTATTGCAGTTGCCTGGGCTGCCAGTTACTGTCAGGTCCACAGAGTGTACTGTGCCCACTACAGTGCCACTGTGTGCCCACCCACCACTGATATATAAGGTGGCACAGCAGCTTGCAAAGTAAAAAAAAATATATATATTTTTTAATTGCAGTTGCCTGGGTGCCAGTGACTGCTGTCAGGTCCACAGAGAGTGTACTGTGCCACTGCCCACCCACCACTGATATATAAGGTGGCACAGCAGCTTGCAAAGTAAAAAAATATATATATTTTTTAATTGCAGTTGCCTGGGTGCCAGTGACTGCTGTCAGTGTCAGGTCCACAGAGAGTGTACTGTGCCACTGCCCACCCACCACTGATATATAAGGTGGCACAGCAGCTTGCAAAGTAAAAAAATATATATATATTTTTTAATTGCAGTTGCCTGGGTGCCAGTGACTGCTGTCAGGTCCACAGAGAGTGTATTGTGCCACTGCCCACCCACCACTGATATATAAGGTGGCACAGCAGCTTGCAAAGTAAAAAAAAATATATATATTTTTTAATTGCAGTTGCCTGGGTGCCAGTGACTGTCAGGTCCACAGAGTGTACTGTACCCACTGCCCAACACTCCTATAGGGTGGCACAGCACCTTGCACTCATAGTACAACACATTAAAAAAAAAAAATGACAGGCAGAGGCAGGCCACCCCGCAAGGGCCGTCGTGGTGCTGTGATTTCCTTAGGCCCTAGAATAATGCCCAGTGTTCAGAGGCCACCACAGACCCTGAACTCAAAAAATTCTGAGGCCATAGTTGACTGGCTTACACAGGACACCCAATAGTCTACAGCTTCCGCTCGGAACCTTAATGCACCATCCTCCTCCAGCTCAGCTTCGGGCACCTCTCAATTGACCACTCGCCAGCCCGTCGGCACCACCACCAACACTAGCACCACAGCCGCTTCACTTGATCCATCAGAGGAGTTATTTTCACATCAGTTGGAAGAAATACGTGATGCGCAACTATTAGTGCCAGAGGATGTAGATAATGGGGATATGTCTCAGTCAGGCAGCATTATACACATGGACGTACATTGTGATGATGATGATGATGATGATGATGATGTTGTACCTGCTGCTGCTGCCTTTGCTGAGTTGTCAAGTGAAGCGGCTGATGATGACGATGTGTCTGTGGATGTCACCTGGGTGCCTGCTCGAAGAGCAGAAGAAGAGGGGGAAAATTCAGATGGGGAGACAGAAAGGAGGAGGAGACGAGTTGGAAGCAGGGGGAGGAGGTCATCGCAAGGAGCTAGTGGCGCAGTCAGACAGCATGTAGATTCGGCACCCGGGGTCAGCCAGACAGCACGCCAATCAACGCAAGCTGTTGCCACCACCAGAATGCCGTCCTTGCAAAGCTCAGCAGTGTGGCATTTTTTTTGTGTGTCTGCCTCTGATATCAGCGATGCCATTTGTAACCTGTGCCAAAAGAAACGTGGGAAGTCCAACACCCACCTAGGTACAACTGCTTTGCGAAGGCACATGATCTCACATCACAAACGCCTATGGGATCAACACATGAGTAAAAGCAGCACACAAACTGAAAGCCACCATCCTCCTCCTGGTCCAGCATCTTCAGCCACATCAACCACTGCTGTCCTCCATGCCCCCTAATAACAACCCGCCCCTCCACCTCTCACCTTCAGCAGTTCCTGCTCGTCACCTGCCCACAGTCAGGTGTCTGTCAAGGAAATGTTTGAGCGTAAGAAGCCAATCTCACAGAGTCGCCCCCTTGCCCGGCGTCTGACAGCTGGCTTGTCGGAACTCTTAGCCCGCCAGCTTTTACCATACAAGCTGGTGGAGTCTGAGGCCTTCAAAAAATTTGTCGCTATTGGGACACTGCAGTGGAAGGTACCCGGCCGAAATTATTTTTCACAAAAGGCAATCCCCAACCTGTACTCTATTGTGGAAAAGGAAATCATGTCACGTCTGGCACACAGTGTTGGGGCAAGGGTCCATCTGACCACTGATAGCTGGTCTGCAAAGCACGGTCAGGGCAGGTATATAACTTACACTGCGCATTGGGTAAACCTGCTGGCGGCTGCCAAGCATGGAATGCGTGGCTCTGCTGCAGAGGAGTTGGTGACACCGCCACGACTTGCAGGCAGGCCTGCTGCCACCTCCTCTACTCCTCCATCCTCTTTGCTAACCTCCTCGGCTGAGTCCTCTTCTGCTGTTGCGTCTTGCTCCACACCAACTGCACCCCCCCAGCTCCCCAGGGGCTATTCCACATGCCGGATAAGACAGTGTCACGCTGTCTTGGGGTTGACTTGCCTGAAAGCAGAGAGTCACACCGGACCAGCACTACTGTCCGCCCTGAACGCACAGGTGGATCAGTGGCTGACCCCGCACCAACTGGAGATCGGCAAAGTGGTGTGTGACAATGGGAGCAATTTGTTGGCGACATTGAATTTGGGCAAGTTGACACATGTGCCGTGCATGGCACATGTGTTGAATCTGATTGTGCAACGTTTTGTGCAGAAGTACCCAGGCTTACAGGACGTCCTCAAGCAGGCCAGGAAGGTGTGTGGCCATTTCAGGCGTTCCTACACGGCCATGGCGCACTTTGCAGATATTCAGCGGCGAAACAACATGCCAGTGAGGCGCTTGATTTGCGACAGCCCGACACGTTGGAATTCAACACTGCTAATGTTCGACCGCCTGCTCCAACAAGAAAAAGCGGTCAACGAGTATTTGTATGACCGGGGTGCTAGGACAGCCTCTGCGGAGCTGGGTATTTTTTTGCCACGTTACTGGACGCTCATGCGCAATGCCTGTAGGCTCATGCGTCCTTTTGAGGAGGTGACAAACCTAGTGAGTCGCACCGAAGGCACCATCAGCGACATCATCCCATATGTTTTTTCCTGGAGCGTGCCCTGCGAAGAGTGCTGGATCAGGCCGTAGATGAGCATGAAGAGGAAGAGGAAGAGTTGTGGTCACCATCACCACCACCAGAAACAGCCTTACCATCGCTTGCTGGACCTGCGGCAACACTGGAAGAGGAGTGTGAGGAAGAGGAGTCAGAGGAGGAATGTGGCTTTGAGGAGGAGGAACACCAACCACAGCAGGCATCCCAGGGTGCTCATTGTCACCTATCTGGTACCCGTGGTGTTGTACGTGGCTGGGGGGAAGAACACACCTTCAATGACATCAGTGAGGACGAGGAATTGGACATGAGTAGCTCGGCATCCAACCTTGTGCAAATGGGGTCTTTCATGCTGTCATGCCTGTTGAGGGACCCTCGTATAAAAAGGCTGAAGGAGAACGACCTGTACTGGGTGGCCACGCTACTAGACCCCCGGTATAAGCAGAAAGTCTCTGATATGTTACCCAATTACCGGCAGTCGCAAAGGATGCAGCAGCTACAAAATAAGTTGAAAAGTATGCTTTACACAGCATATAAGGGTGATGTCACAGCACAACGGGAATCCAACAGGGGAAGAGGTGAAAGTAATCCTCCTCCTACCACCACAACCACGCCGGCAAGGACAGGACGCTTTACAGACGTCTTGTTGATGGAGGACATGCAGAGCTTTTTTAGTCCTATGCATCGCCACAGCCCTTCGGGGTCCACCCTCAGAGAACGACTCGACCGACAGGTAGCAGACTACCTTGCCTTAACTGCAGATATCGACACTCTGAGGAGCGATGAACCCCTTGACTACTGGGTGTGCAGGCTTGACCTGTGGCCTGAGCTATCCCAATTTGCCATCGAACTTCTGGCCTGCCCCGCTTCAAGTGTGCTGTCAGAAAGGACCTTCAGTGCAGCAGGAGGTATTGTCACTGAGAAGAGAAGTCGCCTAGGTCAAAAAAGTCTTGATTACCTCACGTTTATTAAGATGAATGAGGCATGGATCCCGAAGGGACTGACAGTGGGGGATGCATTTGACTAAAAAAGGCCTGGTGATGACTGAGATGCCTTGGCCTAAAAATGGTCCACACGCTGCTGTCTTTAATCATTCTCTGCATGCCGGATGACTTACGTGACGTCTCCGCCACCAACTACGGTTCAAGCCGCAATGTTTTAGTGCACTTTCTGCCTTGAAAACCTCAATTTTTCAGGCCGCTGCTACAGCAGCGGCTGCAACAATACCTACTTTTTCATGCATGTGTACATGCCTAATTTTTCTGGCCTCTGTGGCTGCAAAAAAACAAAAAACAAAAAAAAAGGCACATACATGTGTCAATTCCCCTTCGTGATCGTTACCTTGTCGTGGTGAAGGGGCTTGCGTATCACAATGAAGCGATCATCACCTCTAGGAGTGTATTGGCACACCCCAGATGATAAGGTTGTTGCTTTATTGTGAACAGACCAAAAGCGATCCGCAGGATAATTTTTCATAGAAAAAACATTCATTTTCTTTCATTCTTTCTGCGGAGCTGGGTATTTTTTGGCCGCGTTACTGAATGCTCATGAACAATGGCTGTAGGCTCATGCGTCCTTTTGCGGAGGTGACAACCCTGGTGGTCAGTCGAACCCAAGGCAACATCATCGACCTCATCCCATATGCGTTTTTTCTGGAGCGTGCCCTGCGAAGAGTACTGGATCAGACTGTAGATGAGCATGAAGAGGAAGAGTTGTGGTCCACTCCCCATCACCACCAGAAGCAGCCTTGTCATTGTCAATTGCTGGACCTGTGGCAACGCAGAGAGAGGAGTCTGAAGAAGAGAAGTCAGAGGAGGAAGGTGGCTTTGAGGAGGTGGAATACCAGCCACAGCAGGCGTCCCAGGGGGCTTGTTCTCACCTTTCGGGGACCCTTGGTGTTGTACGTGGCTGGGTGGAGGAAGAGACCTTCAATGATGTCAGTGAGGACAAAAAACGGGACATGGCTAGCTTGGTATCCAACCTTGTGCAAATGGGGAGTTTGCGGTTGTGCAAATGGACTGACTGACTGTTAAACGGGGAGTTTGGTCTGTCAGAGTTTGGTCTGTCACTGTGAAGCGGGCGACGGGCGTAACCCTTACACTACTTGACCGATAAAACATCATACCTGATCGTATTCACACACTGGATGTTTTAAAGCACATTATTCCCAACAATTTAGGAATGTTAGGTGATTTATGCCCTTTATGGATCAAAACCCGACTCTGCGTCAACTATGTAATTTTCCATGGGAGTTTTGCCATGGATCCACCTCCGGCATGCCACAGTCCAGGTGTTAGTCCCCTTGAAACAACTTTTCCATCACTATTGTGGCCAGAAAGAGTCCCTGTGTGTTTTAAAATTCGCCTGCCTATTGAACTCTATGGCGGTTCGCCCGGTTCGCCGGTTCGCGAACATTTGCCGATGTTCGTGTTCGCCGTTCGCGAACGGCGAATTTTAGGTTCGCGACATCACTAGTGTTCATGCTTGTTTGCCTGTCCTATGAGAATAGGAGGGCCATTTGTTCTGGTGAGTTGCCATCTCTATCTATGTCACAACGGTGGAGGATTTACTGTCTGGTGACCCCTTAATACACTGGTGACCCCAAATTGGTGGAGAGGATTGTTGCAGGATTTTATACAGAGATGGACATTTAATTTATATCCAAAAGGACTTTTTTCATAAATTTTTCATGTTTTAATGAATATAAGATATCTGCGCTACTATTACTTATTTTATGATTCCAATGGGGATTGTTTGATTCAAGTAATTTTTAAACAGATTTTCTTTATAAGTAGCAGCGATACATCTCTAACGAGACCTATTTGATATTTATTCTGATATTTATTTATTTATTGTGTGCGCAGGGGATATATTATATATTATATATATGCCGTTGGGTGTTATTTATATTTTATATTTATTTCTGTTTGGTTGAAGTTATTGCTGCCAAAGGAGGTTCAACCAGTTATTAAATCCAAGGGTTCACATACTTTTTCCACCTGCACTGTGAATGTTTACATGGTGTGTTCAATAAAAACATGGCAACATTTCATTCTTTGTGTGTTATTAATTTAAGCAGACTGTGATTATCTATTGTTGTGACTAAAGGCCCGTACACACGTACCGATCGTCGGCATACAAACGTCGGTGGACGAAGGATCTGCCGATTGTACGCGTGTTAGTATGGTGCCTCCGACAGATGTCTGCGCACAATCCGCGGACAAAAGTCTTTCTTGCAAACATGAAAATTTTTGTCTGCGGACACCAGAACGGACGATTGTTCGCCTGTCAGTACAGAATTCGGCCGACAGACCGCAGATTTGCAAGACTGGGCATGCTCAGAAAATTAAAAACACAGGGAAAGTTAACCATTACATGACATCACTTCTGCAGTCAGCTGAAGTCTGCAGACAAAATTCTTGTGCTGTCCTTGGGCTGTCTTTGCACTTTTCAACAGACACCGACATCCCGGGGAGAAAAGAGGAACATTTGTATGCCGACCATCGGTACGTGTGTACGGGGCTTTAGATGATGATCAGATCACATTTTATGACCAATTTGTGCAGAAATCCATATCATTCCAAAGGGTTCACATACTTTTTCTTGCAGCTGTGTGTATATATGGTATACGGCTGGCAAGTGGTTAAGATTGTAACATATATTTGTCACATTTAAACAAAGTGCAGGGCAAAAAAAGTTTAGACTGTAGCTTGAAAATGAACATTGCAGCAACAATGACATGCAAATTCTACTTACCAATAGGAATGGGCTCGGGTGTGTTCGGGATCCCACCTGCCCGATCCCGACAGGAAGCCGACGCTGCACTCCTCCAATCACAGGCAGTGAGATATTTCCCGGTCCGCAGCTGCACAGATCGGGAAATGTCTCACTGCCTGTGATTAGCGGTGTGCAGTGTCGGCTTCCTGGTGGGATCCCAAACACGCCCGAGCCCATCTCTACTTACCAAGCTTGTGGCAGCAGTAGGCCATGCGCTCCCATCTGCAGGTCAAAGGACAGATTCATGTACAGGTGAGCATGGGTAATTAGCCATTTTTTCCTCACCCAACTTTATCTGTATCAGTATCAAACTGACAAAGCTCACAAACTCTCAAATAAAAAAAAAAGAAAAAAAAAAAAAAAAAGAAAAGCAACTTTTTCCTTTGAAATCAGTGCCCAGATGTGTCGCTATTCCTGGTCAGGTGCAGAGAATGGGAAATCAAATGTAAAAAAAAAAAAAAAAAAAATTAATAAAATGGCATAATGAACTAGGCAACTGACAAAGCCATAAACCTCCTAAACCTTAACCAGTTACTGCCCAGATTCAGCGTTGCTTTTTGTGTATTACCCTAATTAAACTCACCTAACATTTTTGTTTGATGGTTTAGTCTTCAGACACACTGAATCCGAATTTGAAATCATGCAACTTCACTTGAAGACGGACGGTATCAAATTTGCATGTCAGTGCGACTTCAAGTGCGACTTGGAAGACACTTGTGCGACTTCATGCATAGATGTCTATGTAAGTCGCACCTGAACTTGCAAAAATAGTGCAATAACTACTTTCAAAATCAGTGTGACTTTGATGGAGTCAGAGTCGCACCAATTTGACCGCTTCCATTGCGGACAATAGAGTGCAACTTGTCATGCGATTTAAAATTATCAAGTCACGCCAGTGTGACTGTGGACTAACAGAAGATGAAAAAAGGTTTGTCACTGGGGTAGTAACTTATAAAATCAAGTTCTGCATAGGAACCTAAAAATGTATTGGTTGCTATGGGTTACTGCATGGTTACCAAGTGTTCTAGATCATGCGGAACAGACCAGGGATTGCAGACACTGTTCTACAAGGTCCGCATCCTGCAGAGTGTCTCGTTGTATGCAAAGTACATGGGGTAATGGGTGCTGGAAAGCAGAGCACCTGGCACTGTAGTGAAGTTATAGTCACCACTTCAACAAAGAGGCAACATCGCAAGAGTGTGTAATTAGGAAAGAGCAAGTGTTAAACACCTATTTATTTTTGCTCCCACTAACACCAGTGTCAATCAGAATGAACGCTGCCGCGCCCCGAAAAAAACTAACAAAAAAAAAAAAGGGTATGAACCTGACGTTGGCTCTGCTGTCTGACAGCTCCGCCACCTCCTGCTGCTAAATAGGCTAAGGGGCATGCCACGGTCGATGATATTACACGGGGGTGGGGCCACACAGTGACATCACTATGTGCCACCACCTTTTATTTAACTTAGTGGCGGGAGGTGATTATCGTGGTTAACTCTTGATTTACTTCTGGGGACATTGTTTTTATTTTTAAATAAAGGACTTGTCAAATACTGTCTGTGTGTTTTTTTGTTTATTATTGACACTTTTTTTGGTAAATGAGTAGAGGTACAATGTACACTTTACTCATTCACATAGGGGGGGGGGCGACTGGGATCTGGGGGCCCCCCCAGATTCCGATAAGCCCTCTGTCCACAGACCCCGCAACCACCGACCAGAGTTGTGGGGAAGAGGCCCTTGTCCCCATCAACACAGCATCCCCCCCCATGTTGAGGGCATGTGGCTTGGTATGGTTCAGGAGGGGGGCGCGGTTGCTCGTCATCCACCCCTTTTCTGGGCTGCCAGGTTGCATGCTCACATAAGGGTCTAGTATGGATTTTGGGGGCAACCCCCACACCATTCTTTTAAACATTTTGGCACGGGGTTCCCCTCAAAATCCATACCAGAACTAAGGGTCTGGTATAGCATTGGGGAGGGACCCAACACCATTTTTTTTTTACATTTTGGCATCTTGTTCCCCTTAAAATCCATACCAGACCCAAAGGGCCTATAGAAAAAGCACAAATGTTTCCCCCTTTGCGATGGGACTTTAAAAAGGCATACAAGAATGGTCAGTATTTCCATTAAAAACCAAAGTTTAATCATTTCAAAAAGTAATATGTATAATATACAAAAAGTATGGAATTATTAAAAGAGTAGTACATTAAAAATTAAATTAGGTACATATTACCACACCAAATTATACACATAGCATCTATCTGATGTCTATAGAGAATTTATTTTGCATAAACAGAACTGATGCATTTTGGAGTAACTTAACTCCTTCTTCAAGGATATATTTGCAAATACGGTAGTGTCCTCAAAAGAGCATGGCTCAACATCTGTCAAGGGGCTTACGTTTGTTGGAGTCTGTAACGCAGAGATGTACGCTCACCATTGCAGATATCCACAGTCCAAGGTGACCAGGTAAGAAACCCACCTGGTGCTGTGAATCTGTGCACGGGGGCTTGGCAGGGAAGGTGCTCCAATAAGCAGGACCGGCAGGAATACAATGGGAAGGGAAGTCCAGGAATAACTGTAGTCACTGGATGACACGAGTCCGGATAAGGAACGCAGGAACAACAAGGAGCGAAGGTAAGGATGGAAGCCGGGGTCAGTCTGGAACACACGCTTAGGAAATAGGAACACAGGAACAAAGTCTGTCAAACAGGAACAATGATCAGGAACACAGGAACAAAGTCTGTCAAACAGGAACAAAGACCAGCAATGAACTGATACTGCTCTAAGCGAGAGGCAGTGTTTTATAGCTTGCATAATTGAGCAATTAGCTTCAGGTGGACAATTAGAGACAAGAGCACACTCAGGTGAAGTCCAGCCCCCTAGTGCTGCAGGCAATACCAGATTAACAACACTGGATCCATAGGAGCTGAAGTGTGGCAGGATAACAGGACAGAATGTTAAAGTACGCAGGTTCAAATCCCATGTCAGGTACTTAACGGTGACCACGCCTGGCTCTCTGTAAGCCATGGCGAGAACCGTAGCAGTACCCCCCCCTTAAAGACACCCTCCAGACAGGAACAGGTTCTTTGCATAGGTCTTTTACAGGATAGGCATTTGAAGCTTTTAATACTTCCTCAAACAACTTCAGGTCCTCCTTACGTACAACAGTGCCATTAGAAGCATATGTGCAGTCAGCTGAAAGAACTTCATTGCCAGGGCAGGAAGTAATGAAGGTGCTTGCTAGAACAGGAGTTTATTTAGAAAGAGGTACAGACGTTACTGGAGCTGGAGGAGGGACTTCCACAGGGGTATTGGTTTCAACGATTGCCATAGTCTGGGTGCCATTTTCAGACACAGAACGGGGACAGGGCTGGCAGCAACCTTGGCAGTTTCCAGGCTGTTTTTCTGGGAAGACAGGATGGATCTGCATGGTATCCACTGGGAGATTTTTAGACCTGGATGGACGAGTTGGGCAAAATGTGATAAAATGTCCTCTCTCTCCACAATAGAACAAAGGCCACTGTTTCTCCTACGGTCTCTTTCTCTGGAAGACAGCCTGGTGTGCACGGCACCAATCTCCATGGGCTCCTCTTTAGGCTCTGGAGGATCAAGGCATATTGGAGTAGTATCAGGGTGACAAGGCCTGCTTGTAAAGGCAGGTTTGTACTGTAACCAAGCAGAGTCATTATATTCATATGGATTTTCTTTTTCTCTAGGTATCCGGGGTCTGCGGGAACCTGGAGCAGGCTTGGAAGTAGCTTTCTGGGAGGTAAGACACTGAGAGTCCATGGCAGTTATAAATGACTCCCAATTGTCAAAGATAGGACTTTTTCTCCTGCAGCTTCTGGTATGCCCATGTCTTCATCCTTCCGGAAAGCAGATTAACAGCAGAATGAACCTTGATAAAGTCATTGTAATAGGTCCTGGGCTTAAGGACAAACAGGAGCTCACAATCCATCCGGAAGGTTGTAAATGAGGAACGGGAACCATCAAATCTGTCAGGTAACAAGACATAGGGTTCTGGATGTGCAGGTTCCAGGGCTGGGCCTACTGTGCCTTTAGGTATCAGCACCTCTTGCTGCAACTCTGACACAGTCTGGGCCAGGCTGGACACCTGCTGGGTGAGCTGCTTGCACATCTCTGCGGACTCCACATGTTCAGTTCATTATGTCACAGGGCTTACCTATGTTGGAGTCTGTACTGCAGAGATGTACGCTCACCCTTGCAGATATCCACAGTCCAAGGTGACCAGGTAAGAAAGCCACCTGGTGTTGTAAATCTGTGCACAGGGGCTTGGCAGGGAAGGTTCTCCAATAAGCAGGACCGGCAGGAATACAATGGGAAGGGAAGTCCAGGAATAACTGTAGTCACTGGATGACACGAGTCCAGATAAGGAACGCAGGAACAACAAGGAGCGAAGGTAAGGATGGAAGCCGGGGTCCGTCTGGAACATACGCTTAGGAAATAGGAACACAGGAATAAAGTCTGTCAAACAGGAACAATGATCAGAAACAAAGGTCAGCAATGAACTGACACTGCTCTAAACGAGAGGCAGTGTTTTATAGCTTGGTTAATTGAGCATTTAGCTTCAGGTGGACAATTAGAGACAAGAGCATACTCAGATGAAGTCCAGCCCCCTAGTGCTGCAGGCAATACCAGATTAACAAGACCAGATCCATATGAGCTGACGTGTGGCTCAGAGGCAGGATAACAGTACAGAATGTTAAAGTACGCAGGTTCAAATCCCATGTCAGGTACTTAACAGCGACCACACCTGGCTGTCTGTAAGCCATGGCGAGAACCGTGACAACATCAATCAGAAAAGAGGAGAAAAAAGATAAAAACAAGAGGAATCATGCAAGTGCCATGTCAAAGATGGTATCTCATAATCTCCATTGGTGGTGGAGGGGAGAATGAAAGAGGGGACCTCAGGGAACCCAGATAGTGGGAGGGCCTTTAACAGATGTACACTGGGGCCTCTGTAGTGGGTAAAATTAAACAGTAAGGAGTACTCTGATAGGCTTTTATTAAGTGGAAGACAGGAAGGTAGAAGAAAGGTAGCAGTCTTGAAGAGCCAGGGGACCCCACGTAGATCTAAACTGGAATCCTTCTGATTTCTTATTTGAGTGTAATAATTGAGTGTAACTTTTAAGAGGAATAGTAATCCTTATGGTGGTATCATTGTAACCTCCACTTCATATACAGCCAATTGTTCCTGCTCTCCACGTCTGCATTCAAGTACCATGAGTAAAAAAAAAAAACAATGCTTTACATTTTTTATTTATTTATTTTGATCAAATTTTTTTCTTTACACTGTCCCTTTAATTTTATCAACTTCAAAAGAGATGAGCAGCATTCCTTGTAATATCAATAAGCATGACAGGTCCTCTTTCAGAGAGATTTGAGGTTTTAGACTCCAGATATCTCCTCTGGCCCCCAAAGCCTCTGACCAAACCAAGATCGGTTTGTTCCGATGCTTATACAAACCGGTAACAGCTTGTAAACATTACACAGAAACCGGAAGTGACAAAATCTTTGTCACTTCTGGTTTTTGATCTCACAGAGAGGAAGGAACAACATCAGTTCCTCTCTCTTTCTGTGTATTGGAGCTGATGTCGCCGGTCAGAGTGGTCCCAAGTTTCCAAAAGACACGGGAGAGCCCGGGAAAGGCAGAGGAGGTAGCAGGAAGGGGGTCCCTGCACCTGCAGAAGTGATCGAGTGGCTGTATACCCGCTCAAATCACTTTTACCTAAAAGAGCATCACTGGTTGAAATTTTTGATGCATGTGCAGACATCACCCCTGTATCACCATTTAAATGCCAGGACATGATATGATGTCCACCCAAGGGGAAGTGGTTAATCGGCTCCAGTCCAGTCATGTGATCCTGCAACTTCAGCTCCCCTGTGTAAGTGAGCACTCAACAACGACTGTGCATTCTCAGAGCTGTGACACCCCCCCTTGGCTCCCATGGCCTAGCCATAGTTGGCGCTCTCTCCCCTCCCCTGCAGCAGCCGTTCACTGACACAGGGACTGTTTATCATCATTTTTTTTTTTCCTGTTAATACTTAAAATGTAAAACTACCTAACAATTAAAAAACAAAACGAAACAAAAAAAAACACAATCTCACCCAATTTTAATACCATGTCTCGGGATCCACAAATAAATATCACTCTCACCCTCTTGTTTCTCATTATGTTATCAGAACATTCTCGAAGCCTTACTAAAGGCTATACTAATGTCCTAATGTCTTTTATAATCTTGTAGACTAGAACACTTTGCAAGGTTGGGTAAAATACAAACAATATTGGCATCAAACTAATTTAGAAACACATTTGGAATATAGATATCACTGCAAATGTAATAATATTTTGGATCACAGAAGTATAGGAAATCGCAGGAGACAGGGTAGTCAACCAATATGAAGCAGATTTTGCTAAAGCGATGGTTTTTCTGTTTTCAGAGGATCTTATTAAATTCATTATATTAACTGGGGATTTCATAGAGACACGCAGAGAAGAAAACATTTTTTTTTTTACATTTTATTCTAAATAATCCTTTCTCTAAAATAATTTATTTTTGAAGGCAATACATGCCACAGCTTTCAAGCATGATCATCATTATTCTCAGGAATTTTCAGAAGATTTAAATTTGTTGTGAAAGATACTTTATTCTTGCTTTCATTTTTTATTTTGTTTATATTGCAATTTATGGTATTAGTTTTACTTGAAAAACCAGCATCGTGAAGTTATGAAGGTTTGACATTTTAAAAAATAGCTATAACTATGGCTCTATATAACAATAGACAAATAAAGCTATGGGCTGGCAGTATGTATTGTTGTTCAGAATGCCCCCAGATATAAGTTATCTTAGTACAGCATGCCTAGAACTGCTGGCTGAGTTTCTAGACAAATGTGCTTATGACTGCTCATGACTATTTTAAATGATCCCCCATAGACGACTTGACAATTTATCACACTGCTGCAGAGCAAGAAAATCTTTATTCACTGCCATTATATATTCCTGAATAATAGTTATTATTCTGTACAGCTGATTCAACAGGAAATCGGAATGTGAGTTCTCATTCTTAGGCCTTTGATCTCTGTGCCTAACATCATTAGGTAAAATTGACTACAACTATATCCATGTGCTAAGGCACGGTTTCTCAACTTTTATACCTTGGAGGAACCCTTGGCAAAAAGTTTGAGATCTAGGGGAACCCCTAAAATAATATTCAGATCTACAGCTTACGGATCATTGGTCTGATCAGCAAGCTGTTGATATAACAAAAATTATTTTTAAAAATAGCATTAAATATTAGAATACATTTTAAAACATATCTGTTTATTGTGAAATGTGTACTTTTTTTTTTAATTCCAATATTTTATTATTTTTCCACACAACACGTTCACATACAAACAATATCTGATGTTCATAATATTCAGAAAGCTTACTGCATAAATGTCCATTCTGATCAACATATAAATCCCTAAAGGAGATTCTCCCAAGTTTCTACAGAAGTGGGGGAGAGAGAGAGGGGGAGAGAGAGAAAAAAAAAAAAAAAAAAAAAAAAAAAAAAAAAAAGGGGTAGGATTGAACAAAATCCTACCCCTTTGTTCTTTCTCCCCTTCACTTCAGTGAGTAGTGATACCCTTCTTTCAAAACGCAATCCACCCGGTGAAAATTACAAATCTTAACAAAACATAGATGTGGTTACATGTTAAACCATAAGTCAAAATGTGCTCTCTCTTTCTCTTCCATATGTTTGTTATTTAGTTACCCCTAGTGCTCAAAAAGTGAGAAAAAAAAAAAAAAAAAAAAAAAGGGGGGGGGGGGGTAGGTCAAACAAGCACCTACCCATTTGTTCCACCCCCCCTCCCTGCACATCAATTATTAGTGATACACTTCATCCTTACCACATTCCACCCAGTGGAAAATACAAATCTAACAGAACATAAACGTGATTACATATTAAAACCATAAATCAAACATACTATCTCTTCCCCTTCAGTATATTACTATTCAGTTACCCCAAGTGTTTAGGAAAAAAAAAAAAAAAAACTCCACCTTCATATTCCCCCAGACACTTTGAATCTCCTATCCTCCATAACTATTCTCCTAATTAAAATAATTGATACACTTGATATATCCCATCCTGCAAAAAGAGAGAAAGAAACAAAAAAAAAAAAAAAAGAAGAAAAACGACATTCCCCCCTACCCTCCGTTTCCCATCTCTTCTTCTCGCAGTCTCAGGTACTCTTCCGAGGCTGTATAAATGGTCCAGGGCTGCCAGCAGATGCGGGCTTTTTCCTCCCTACTGTTACGTGCTGCTATTAATGTCTCCATCCGGTATATTTCGTTTACCTTAGCGAACCAAGTTTGTAATAATGGAGGTGTAATTTGTCTCCATACCCCAGGGATGCACGCCTTGGCCGCATTAAGCAAATGGATCAACAGGGAATTTCTATATTTCCTGGTTGATAACTTTGTCAAGTGCAATAGGCATAAAGCCGGATCTTCTCCCACCTCGATTGTAGTGAGATCCTTAATCACTCTCGCTATCTCTGACCAATAGCCTCTGATCCGGGGACAAGACCAGAAGATATGAAGCATTGATCCCCCCGTTTCTCCGCATCTCCAACAATTGTCAGGGTTTTTTTTTTTGTCCATCTTATGCAATACTACTGGGACTCTGTACCATCTCGTCATAATTTTATAACTAATCTCCTGGTATCTATTAGCTATAGAGGCCTTATGTGCGAGTGCTAATATTTTTTTTATTTGTTGCGGGTTAAAATTAGTTCCTAGTTCTCTTTCCCATTTGACCATAAAGGGTAATGCTTGTTCGTCCTGTTCCTTAGTCAGAAGGGAGTAAAAGAACGATAGAGCATGTGGAATTGTATTACCTCCTTTACATAGAGTTTCGAAAGATGTCAGGGGCCGAGGGGAATATCCCTGTTTCTGTAATTTCACCAAATAATGTCTAATTTGGAACGCAGAAAATATATCCATCGTTTCCTCTGACCCGGTCATAATCTCTCTCACCGTAGGGGGATTCTCTTGCGTCCATATATCTACCAGTCGTGTTTTCCCTCTCTGTGATAGGATTCTGATCATGCCCTTATTATGACCCGGCAGGAACTCTCTATTTCCTACTAATGGTAACATAGGGGATATTGGAGGTGCAATCTGTACTTTTTTTTGTATACTTCTGCATACCTTCATTGTAGTCCCTATCGTCGGGTGCGAGAAGATAGGGTCGCCAGAAGATATCGGTACCCAAGGGCCCCAGGGAACTGGGCTTTCTGTCAACGCATTTTCCAAGCTTACCCATTGTTTAGCTTTCTCATTACAATGCCAGTCAAGCACCCTTGTAAGATGTATTGCCCTGTGATAGCGTTTCAAATCCGGCAGACCTATCCCCCCTTGGATTTTAGGCCGGGTAAGAATGTTTATTCCTATTCTTGGAGTTTTATTAGCCCAGACAAAAGTTCTCATCAAGGTATTCATTTGCATAAAAAAATATTCTGGAATTTCTATTGGCAGAGCTTGTAATAAATAGAGCACTCTTGGGAGTATATTCATCTTCCAAGAGCTGCTTCTACCAAACCACGTCAAAGCCAGGGTCTGCCACTTCAAAATATCTTTTTTAAGTGTTCTCAAGAAAGGGGGAAAGTTAGCCTCAAATAGATCTTCTGTTCGGGGTGTGATATGCACTCCTAGATATATAAATGACTTTGTTGTCCATTGAAGGGAAAGAGAGGGCTGCAGTTCCCTCCAAATCTCCGTTGGAATTGTAATATTCATTGCCACTGATTTTGCTAGGTTTACTTTAAATTGTGAAAATTTCCCATATTTCTGCATTGTTTCTAAAATTAAAGGTAGCTCCTGTACTGGGTTTGTTGTAAAGAAAATTAGGTCATCCGCATAGGCCGCTAATTTATGGTACCCTCCCCCCATGTGTAACCCCTTGATCTCTGTGTTTTTGCGGATTAAGCACAAAAGAGGCTCTAGCGTCAGGATGAAGATTAACGGCGACAGTGGGCAGCCTTGCCTTGTTCCGTTTTTGATTTCGAAAAAATCTGATCTCCATCCGTTTACATTCACTGCAGCTGTAGGTCCAGAATACAATGCCATGATATTTGTTCTCATTCCCTCTCCCAGCCCAATATGTGACAGGGTGGCCTCGATAAAATCCCAGGCCACCCTGTCAAAGGCCTTCTCGGCATCCACCGATAGGAGCATTAGGGGCCTATGTGTGCGCTGGGCGTAAGATATGAGATCGATTACTCTGGTTGTGTTGTCCCTTGCTTCTCTTGAGGGGATAAATCCCACTTGGTCGAATTGTACTAGCTGTGGGATATATGTTATAATTCTATTTGCAATGATCTTAGCAAAAAGTTTTGTGTCCAGATTCAATAACGCAATAGGGCGGTAATTTCCACATAAGGAGGGATCTTTACCCTCTTTATGTATTAAGGAAATGTATGCTCGAAGGCTGTCTCTAGGGACCTGATTTCCTTTAGAAATGTTATTGAAGTGAGCTAATAAGGGGGGTTTTAACTGGGACCAGAACTGTTTATAGTATGGTAGGGTTAAACCGTCCGGGCCCGGAGCTTTATGGGGTTTATTTTGATTTATAGCATAATCTAATTCTTCCTCTGAGATGTCTCCTTCCATTGCCTCTATTTGTTCTTTCTTTAGTGAGGGCATCCCAGAAGATTCCACATATTCCCTTGCTCTTATAACTTGATCTCTGTCTCCTTTATCTACTTCTCCCCCTGTGTTTATATTGTAAAGAGATTGGTAAAAATTACCAAACTCCTTCACAATTTCTTCTATCCTTACAACTTTCTCACCCTTTTTTGTTTGTATCTGAGCAATTGTTGTTTTTTTTTGAGGTCCACGTAGCGCCCTTGCCAACATGGCCCCCGGTTTATTGGAGAATTCATATATTTGCCTCCTCATGAGTGTTAAACTTCTGATTGTTTTTTGATATAGAAGGGTATTTAGTTCTTCTCTAGTTTTAGTAAGATCATGCAAATGTACCTGCGCTAATGATTTTTTATGCATTGAACTAAGTTTTCCTAGCTGTGTCAACAATTCCGATATTCTCTTTTCATATTCTTTTTTACGCCGTGATCCTAACATCATTAACGTCCCCCTAATAACACATTTATGTGCTTCCCACGTCATAGACGGTGACATCTGCGTTCCATTATTTTCTTTGAAGTAATTTGTCAAAGCGAGTTCTACTTCTGTTCTTATTTCCGTGGATTGTAAAAGGGATTCATTTAATCTCCATGTGGGGGGTTTTGATGGTACAGAGTCCAGATCCAGTACTATGTGTACTGGAGCATGGTCCGACATAATAGGCGTTCCAATTGCAGTAGCTTTAACCCTTCCCAGTTCACTCTGAGGGATCATGAATCTATCTAACCTTGAATACATGTTATGCGATGCGGAGAAATACGAGAAGTCCTTTTCACCTGCATGCATAATCCTCCACGGATCAATCAAATCGAGAAGAGAAAGTTCTTTTCTCAGACCATTGAGTTTTGCATAAGACAGGTGGGAGGAGCCTCGTGAAGTGTCTAATAGGGGTTCTGCCACATAATTCCAGTCTCCGCCCATTATCAGTATTCCTTCCCGAAAATCAAGGATCATCGGTAATAGCTGCTGTAAAAATGTTAATTGATTCACATTTGGGAAGTATACATTGATCAGTGTTATTACCTTTTGTCCCACTGTACCCTTTATCATAAGGTATCTTCCCTGTGGATCTATCTTTGATTCCCGGTGTATCCAGTCTACTTCCTTCGCTATAACCATACTGACCCCTTTTGATTTTGGTATTGGTGAGGGGGCGTGGTATGCCCATGGATAAAATCTATTGCACAGTTTAGGTATATTATCAGTTTTAAAGTATGTCTCCTGGAAGAAGGCTACCTGCGTATGGCCCTTTCTTATGTCGTTCAATACCCGCATGCGTTTTTCGGGGGTAGATAGACCCCTTACATTTAATGAGGTCATCTTTAAACCTGCTCTGCCAGCCCTGGCCATTTTACCTCCCCCTCCTCAATCCCCAGTAACTTTAACTTATTCCACCTTTTCAATATAAGGGGGCGGGGGGGGGGGGGGGAAAGAGGGGAGGGAGAGAGAGGAAAAAAAAAAAAAAAAAAAAATGGAGGGATGGGATATATCAATGCTCGATCCTCACTGTTAATCTCCTGTTTTCCCTAATTGTCAAACCTTGACCGAAGCGCAACTATGCACTTATCTACTCTCGGGGCGAGTGAGAAGGTCGTTCCGTGGGACCTATACTATTTATAGGAAGCGAGAAGACAAAAGAAAAAAATGGAAAAGAAATCACAGGAAAAAACAACCCAATACAATAGTCTTCCCACTTCAAACTATAAGCGTTGCTCCCTGAGGACCGGCGAGCAGCCGCTCCGACTTTACTTATTTATGAAGAGCAGGACAGCACGAAAGATGTCTATATTGTTTAAAAGATTGATTTAAGCCCAATACGTATGGTCCCTCATTGAGGGGGAATTATCCAATTGTTTATCTGGCCAATTAAAGGTCTATCCCCCCCTTATGATCGGTACAAAATACCCAATTCTAGTCTGTTTCGTGCTATTCCTGCTCCCCAAGCCATATTACCTGTTCCCTCTAGGCTAAAAAGGGAAATCAAAAACAGAAAACACAACATTTTAGGTCCCTCTATTCGGGGGTGAATCCCCCTCGGTGTGTACTTCATTTCCACGGCCCAATGTGGGGTCTCACCCCTTTCGGGGTGTTAGCCCCTTCTTATAGGCCCTTCCCGGGCATATGGAGCCCCAGGGAGTCTTTGTATCCCTGCAACTCCAGCCAGCCCGGCACCACTACAGGGGGGGTTCCGAGAAATGTAAAAAGACCCGGTAGTTGATCCGGCCACCGTAGAATGTAAGAACTATCTTTTTTAACCACAATTAAATGGAAAGGGTGGCCCCAATAGTATTTGGCCCCAGCGTTCTGTATGGTTTCCAAAACTGGTTTTAAGGTTGCTCTCATCCTAAGTGTCTGTCTTGATAGGTCCGGTAACAGCCGTATTGTTGAACCTTCATAATCAAGTGGGCCTTTTCTCCATGCGTTTTTCATAATTCTTTCCTTAATTGAAAAGTAATGGATCCTTATAAGGACGTCCTGGGGAAAGTCTGTTCCCATGCTTCTGGGGGCTTTAACCCGATGGACTCGGTCTATTTCTATCTCCTCATTTTGAGTGGTTTCTAAGAATATATTTAATATAGCCATTACTTTAGTTTTTAAATCTGGGCCTTGCACTGCGTCCGTTAACCCCCGAAGGCGTATGTTGTTCCTTCTGTTTCTGTTCTCCCCATCGTCTTGTTGGAGTTTCAAGATCAGTAATTGCCTAGCAAAATTTTTATGTGTGTCTTCCATATGAACCACTCTAGCATTTAAAGCGTTTGTCTCCACTTCCACCGTTTCTATTTTTTTAGACATTGCATCCATCTGTCCTTTAAGAGAATTGATTTCTTGTGTCAATGCCAGGACAATTGAGGATGCCATTTCCGACATGTCCTGTTTTGTGGGTATAGCTGCCAATAAGTCTTTCAACTCCACGTTTAAACTGTCCTGTGTTCGGGAGTTTTGGGGGGTAGGGGAGTCAGTTCTCTGCGTGTTTTTGTCCGTCCCTTGCTGATTGAGATTCCCTAATGGGATTTCAGCAGGTTCCCGTTGATTACTGCCAGTTTTTTTTGAGGCATTTATATTAGCCGACCCCGAGCGTGTCTGTGCCATTTTGGAATAAGAAACACTTTCTTCTTGTGTGGGGGGGGTTCGAATAAAGTACTGAGAAATGTCTGTATGTCTCACCGGCGTGTTAACAGCCGCTCTCTCCCCTTCCCCACTCATAGACCAGAATACAGCTTTTGTCCACCCAGTGTATTGCTTCGGCTGTTTTCTCAGGAGTCAGTTCCCCCTTTTAGAGAAATATTATTTTAAGGAAATTCACTTACAGTTCCGAAGTGATGTCTGGGGCTGCTTCTGATCACCTTGGCATCAGACTCTCCTCTAACTAGGTACGGCTCGCTGCGGACCTCCAGGGATCGATTCGGCTCTGTGTTTAACAGCAGGGCGATACGGATCCCGGGTTGCTCCTTTGGCTCACCAGGCTGTCTGACTCCCGTTCTCTCCCCTCACTCCTCTGGATTGAGCAACCGCTGTGTCCTGTAGGGAACGCCGGCTTCTTTCCCCAGAGCGGCCGCTCACCAGCGCACACGGAGCCCCGCCACGAGTTGTCTCACGGCGCCATATCCTCAGCCACGCCCCTTACAGGGAGGATCGTTTCTGAAATGTGTACTTGCTTTTTTCTGCACAGATGCGCAATTCTGGGTCCAACTTGAGATAAGCAGTGTACAGGGGGGCAGCAGGGCAAAGCACAGGGGGGCAGCAGGGCACTATACATTCAGGCAGAGCACATTACATGGGGGCAGGGCACATTGTGGGGCACACAGCAGGGAACATTACATAGGATCAGGGCACCTGGGATAAGAGCACCTTACATGGGACCAGGGCACATGAAATCATAGCACCTTACATGGGATCAGGGCACTGTACATGGGATCAGGGCAGAGGCATAACTAGAACCTTCAGGGCCCTGGTGCAAGAAACCATGAAGGGCCCCCGGACCCCTGGTCGGGGCCCTTCCCTTCAAGCCTGGCGCTCTTCCCACTGATCCTGGGGCCCTTTACTCTCATTGCAGGGCCCTTTATTACGGTCCTGCAGCGGGACCCTTTCACAAGTTCTGCAGTGGACCCCTTCCTGCCATCTTGGGGTCTCCCCACGGTGGTGGAATGCCAGGGCTCAGTTGCAAATGTCACCTTTGCGACCCTGGAAGTTCACCCACTGGTGTCAGTAGTTTTTATTTTTTGGTATTTTAATTGTATTATTTTTCTATCATTTCATTTTATTTTTTTACAATGTCACTGACTATGACTCTGTCCATTCAGAAAAGGAAGGAGCTGGTAAATTACATATTTCCTGACCCCCTTCCTGGTTCTCTATTGTGACACATCCCCTGCAGCAGCCAGCAGGAGAGGGAAGGGAGCACAGTGGGAGGGGGGAGCAGCACAGTAGGGGGAGGGGACCAGGGGAGCACACAGGGGCCCAGAGACAGCAGAACACAAGTGAACTGGATAGGAGGAGTGGTGGGGGGCAGTATACAGAGGAACCAATCTCCTCCATTTCCTCCCTCCAGCTACAGGAGGAAAAAGGAGGACAGTGATTTCTCTACATGCTGCCCCTACCGCCCCTCCTATCCAGGTGTACAGGGGAGCCACACAGGCACCCTGGAGCATTGGGCCCGGTTGCAATTGCAACCCCTGCAACCCTTGTAGTTACGCCCCTGGATCAGGGCACATGAAATCAGAGCACCTTCCATGGGATCAGACCACCTTACATGAAATCAGAACACATGGGATCCGAGCCTATTTTTTAGGATCAGATCACCTTGCATGGGGTCAGGGCATATTACATGGAATCAGAGCACCTTACATGGGATCAGAGCACCTTACATGGGATCATGGCACATGGGATCAGGCCACCTTCCATGGAGTTAGACCACCTTACATGAAATCAGGACACATGGGATCAGAGCCCCTTGCATGGGATAAGGGCATCTTACATGGAATCAGAGCACCTTACGTGGGATCATAGCAAATGGGGTCAGAGCATCTTACATGGGATCAGGCCACCTTCCATGGGATCAGACCACCTTACATGAAATCAGGACACATGGGATCAGAGCCAATTTTATAGGATCAGGGCACCTTGCATGGGATCAGGGCATCTTACATGGAATCAGAGCACCTTACATGGGATCAGACCACCTTACATTGGATTAGATTAGGGCACCTTACATGGGATCAGAGCACTTTGGTACAGAGCACCATACATGGGATCAGGGCACCTTACATGGGATCATGGCCATCAAATCAGGGCTTTTTACATGGCATCAGAGCACATGGGATCAGAGCACCTTACATGAGATCATGGCACATGGGTCAGGGCATCTTACATTGGATCACGGCAAATGGCAGGGCAGCAGTCTGCTTCTTTTGCAGAGTTAAGCAGGGAAGAGGCTGTTACAAGTTTTCTTCTGCTGCACTGTTCTTCCCCAGTCCCTCCTCCAACCCTCCCTTTCCACAGCTACATAATTAGAGCCACTTGCCTGTGTAGCTGTGCATGAGTAAGCAGAGGAGATGCACTCTTTTAGTCAACTGTGTGTGATTGATGGGTAGATTACCGTGGAACCCCTGGGGACCGTTTGCAGAACCCTAGGTTTGAGAAACACTATTCTAAGCAGACAAGAGGTCTGCTTGTTGCCCCCTGTTCTTAGCAACCAACTGTTGCTTTCTTCCCAACATGTGTGTTACAGTTCCTTCTTCCCATGGCTCCTAAAGGATCCCGATATGAACAGTGTTGAGAATAATAGTATCTATTGCATATATGTTTTTATTTTAAAGTAAGGGTTACAGAAAGACCGAACTGAGGGAGGGTTGGGGGTGTCAAGAGGGACAGCTGCCCTGGGCAGATTATCCTTACCAAAGGTGAAGGGAGTAGTGCTCATGGGACCCCCACTGCATGCTGCACCAGGTCAATGGTGGGCAACTAGTAAACCCTGGCCTCCAACATACTCGTTGTCTTCCCCCCCTTGCCTCAACTTCCCATAGATAACACCAAAAAACGCTGTGCATGAGAAACTGCCCACCAACCCCTAGCTGCTAAAATGCAAGCTAATGAGTACACATGCACATTGCACTCTTTATGTCAAATACTGGCAGCTGGAGCATGGGGGAGGGGGGCGAGAACAAGCACGCCAAAGCAGGCAGAGTGGTACACCCATCTATAGCACACATTAGCAGCAGGGTGGGGAACAATTTCCCATTTTAGCCATGGGCACTGGAAGTTCCAGCGCTCCTGACAAAGCTTACAGTACCATATATTACTTCCTAGCTCACTTCCAGTCAGAGCCAAAGCTAAAAAAGTTTAATGTAGTAAGGCCCCATAGCAAAACCATTGTTTCTTGTATCTCCAATGGGCATTCCAAAGACAGTTCCTTTTTTAAGTGGATTCAGTAATTCAGGTGCTTGTATTAGGGACCTTAGCAAATCCACATGTTTAAGAGAAGATCTGAGGTTGCAGTACTTTCAAAAGATATATCTAAAGAAAACAAGTTACAATGTGTGTGAACAAAGTAGCAGTAGCTTCAATTTCGAGCTTACCTTAGCTCTTCGTCAAGCAAAAACCTGGGGCGTGGAAATATTTAACTATTAGAAATATAAAACTAATTTATTTTTTCACAATTGGTTTTACAATACAAAACTATTTTTCTTTTTTTTTAATTGTTTTTTTTTTTTTTTAAATAGGTTATTGTAACACAAACAGAAAATAATATGGTAGCTATAATCTAATCATTAAAAAATCATTAGAAAAATAAATTTGTTTACAAAAAGACAAAGTAGTACTATAGGCAATTTGTTTTTTGTTTTTCATTTTGGATAAAGTTAGGGAGGGTAGTTAACGCTGTCAAGTCCATACAGTCCAAACATAAAGTAAAGATGTAATCCGGAACCAGGAACCCCAAAGGGTATAAGCTTACCAGATTGAGGTAAGGGAAAGGCGGTTTCCTTGGATAAACTTGTCACCTTGATAGTAGATCCAGGTCCACGTGAACAGTTAGCTCAATGGTCACAGGATCATGGAAGTAAAGGTAAAAGCGCAATAGCGTAAAACCTTACAAACTAATTTGATTAAACACCCCAGTGTTCGTGAAAAATGAATACTATTGTGTAAAAGAATAAACCTCCACCAATAAAATTGATCACTGATGACAGTGAATAAAAAACATGCAAAAATTGAAATAATGATGGGTACCCCTTACCAAAGGTGATAGAGGTATAAACCAAATATAAAACGTGTTATAGCTGAAGTCGCCTCTTACCGGACAACTTTAAACGGAAGGCAAAAAAGTGTGAGATTTGCGTGTTGAACCACCACCTTTATGGCTAGATTCGCCTCTTACCATATGGAATAAGGATTATAGCAAAACGTGCAGATCACAATTCAGTGTGAACCCGGAGCCAATAATGAAATAAACCAATAGGGGTCGCCTCTTACCAGATACAGGGAGGATAAAGAAAAGAGAGGCTCCCATAGCGTAAAACCATTAAAAATTTATTCACAAAATAAAATCAAAAAACTTACAGCAAGACCAGGAATGAGGAGCAATGTTTGTCAGCCGCCGGCCGGACGGCTTCGCTCGCCCGCACTCTCCGGTCGCAATCCGATGACGTCAGTACGCCGTGACCCGACGACGTTTCGTCACAGAATAAATTTTTAATGGTTTTACGCTATGGGAGCCTCTCTTTTCTTTACGTGGGTGAACACTGACAATACCTCCGCCATTTGAGGAAATCAGCACCCCAGTTTGAGAGTCGGGTCCTTGGATGCTGGATCACCATACAGGCTTAACATTACCTGTATCTGGTAAGAGGCGACCCCTATTGGTTTATTTCATTATTGGCTCCGGGTTCACACTGAATTGTGATCTGCACGTTTTGCTATAATCCTTATTCCATATGGTAAGAGGCGAATCTAGCCATAAAGGTGGTGGTTCAACACGCAAATCTCACACTTTTTTGCCTTCCGTTTAAAGTTGTCCGGTAAGAGGCGACTTCAGCTATAACACGTTTTATATTTGGTTTATACCTCTATCACCTTTGGTAAGGGGTACCCATCATTATTTCAATTTTTGCATGTTTTTTATTCACTGTCATCAGTGATCAATTTTATTGGTGGAGGTTTATTCTTTTACACAATAGTATTCATTTTTCACGAACACTGGGGTGTTTAATCAAATTAGTTTGTAAGGTTTTACGCTATTGCGCTTTTACCTTTACTTCCATGATCCTGTGACCATTGAGCTAACTGTTCACGTGGACCTGGATCTACTATCAAGGTGACAAGTTTATCCAAGGAAACCGCCTTTCCCTTACCTCAATCTGGTAAGCTTATACCCTTTGGGGTTCCTGGTTCCGGATTACATCTTTACTTTATGTTTGGACTGTATGGACTTTACATCTCCATTGATCATATCATAGCGCGACTTATTATTACAATATTCTACAGGGTGTGGTCACACTAGAAGTTGCTGCTGTTTCACTGTACTTTTCCTTTAGCGCGGTTAACATCTTTACATTACTAGTTAACGCTGTCAGATTTATTTTTGCCACCTGTGTCCCATTGCGGAGATTTCCCTTCACTTCCTGTCCCAAATCCTGCAAATTAATGGAATCCCTTGGGTACCCCCAGGTCACAAGAACTAGTGTCCCCTTTGGAACACTTCACCTCTATTACTTTTCTGGAGACAACCCAAAATTTGGGGATTTACTTTAATTTTGCTTTCAATGATAATGGTAAACAGGACAAATAGAGAGGTTGAATCTCCTTAACAGGGACACAGACAGCAATAAAAACTGATAGGTGTTTTAATCTATCTCTGCTCTATCCAAAATTTTAAAAGAAAGTTTTTTGCTTTTAGTTATACTTTTAGTAGAAAATTCAGCTATAATATACAAGAAAAATGTGTACAATGGCATTATTTAGAAATGACATTAATTATTTAAACTTTACAGTTAATTTTATATTTACTTGATCTAGTACATTGAGTATAAGATGAAAATACAAAATTAATTAAGGACATTTTTTTTGTCTATGACTGTAATTATCATCCTTTAGATCAGCCTTTCTCAACCTTTTCAACACAGAGGAATCCTTGAAATAGTTTTCAGGTCTCAGGGAACCCCTGATAAAAATTACTATATTTACAACTCATGATAAATTAGTGTGATGGTCAGTGGGATGAATGCTCCTTACACTAGTGGACACTGGGAAGAATTACCTGATAGTTAAAAAGATGAATGGTGTCAGTGGGAACTTATCTGAGAGGCAGAAACTGCCCATTGCTCAAAGAACCCCTAGAAACCTCTGGAGGAACCATAGGGTTCCATGGAATCCTGGTTGAGAAACACTGATTTAGATCAGAAACTTCCATCTATTGATGCAGAAAAGGGAAGCTGACCTGTCACAGAGATTTTCAAATGAACAATGGCATACAACTTTAAGCCTTAATGGTAAATATTCAGCAAGTGTAGACCATTGGGAAAATTCTTAAAAAATTCCACGTAGGAGGACCATAAATCCGTAGAGGCTACACAAGATTTTTTTTATAATCAGATTTTTATTGATTTCAGTAGAATACAAAGGAACAATACAAATGTTCTCAAAAGGAATAAAACAAAATGCATAATAACACATCACAAACACAACGTGTTTAATATACGGAGATAGAACGAGAGTCCCTGCAACTGTCATCTCATCTGTAACTGGTAGAGACATACAGTATATGCAGACCAACAACATATTATGGCTACACAAGATTTATCCCTCCACAAGTCCCTTGTGCTAGAGGAATTATCATCAAATTGGCAATCTGTATCGTATTTTAGCTTTTGAAAATCGGTTTCAACTTCTCTTTCCTTTCTCACTGGTACTTTAACCCCGCTCACCCCTGCATTAGCATTACTAGGCATTCGACTGGAGGTTTACCCTCCATCTCCTTAAACGGTGGTTGCCTATACTCTATATACTGCAAGACTTACTATCACTAAGGGGTGGTAGACGATGGGGCCCCCTAACTTATCTGCGGTGATATCTAGACTTAATACACAATGTAGATTTGAAAAAATGCTTGCATATACAGATTATAAAGCTGATAGATTTCATGATGGTTGGAAAAATGAGTTAGCTCATCCTCAGGCCTTGGTAGTTCTGTAGTTTTGTGACTTTGTGAAGATTTAATATTGCTCTTTAGCGATGCCCTACCTTTGGAGATTACTCTGAGTAAGCTGGAATATACATTGATGGTAGATCTCTATATGTTGGTATTTCTTATATTGAATTAACTCTGGTTTTCTTTTTTGGATTTCATTATCTAGGATACTCCTGTCCACAATTAGATCAATCTTGGGGTGGCAGGTGGGGGTCCTGTTTAAGCAGCCTTTTAACATTTTCTATATGTTTGATTTTTTTTGTATATGATGTTTGTACTTACTGTACTGTGTAAATATTTGAAAACTCTATGTACAAACGACAATTGCTTTTTGTTATGTTTGTATTAACCTGACTTTAACTTTTCATTAAAAATGATGGTAAAAAAAACCCCCAAAGAATCCTGGGCCACTGTTTATGTGTAAAAGCACAGCAGAAAAGACATATCAACATTCTACTAGCACGGACTAATGTAACATAAAGTACATAAAAAAGCATATTTATTACTGCATATGTCGCCAGAATGCATTGCAATATTACATATAGGAAGTTAAATTTTGCAATAATTCATGAATTCAAGAACCAGCAATTACTGGTTACAAATGGTTACAAGTGTAATAGAGCTAGATGTATGTGATGGCAAATTAGGACAACATGAAATAAAAAGAAAAAATCTGCACGTTTTCATCCAACCTGTAATAACCTATGTGATCCTTGAATCAAAAATTTCAGTTTTGTTGAGAGAAAAACAATGCCCTGCAGGTAAAATATACAACATTAAAAAGATTTTTTAGCAAACTTTGCTACAGTTACACTTGTTTCTGAAGAACAAAGAAATGGTCCCTGCCCTGATCTATGCCTGACCTTCACAGCAAGGAGCACATGGACAGCAAAGGCATAAAAGACAAAAACAGAGGAAATTCCCAGCTCAACTCACCAACCAGCTTGCTTACGAACGGAATGAACCTGTCTAACAGTATGTGTTAAAAACAGGGGTTTAGTTAGCACACATTTACAAACGTATGCCTAAGATGCAGGGCCACTTCACGGCATCCTGTATTACTTGCAGTTCTAACCCTACTAATTTATGAGAGTCTCCACAATGGAAGCACATGAATTCTAATAGATAGATGAGGGGCAGGTGGGCCTGGAGGTAAAATATACATATTAAAAAGATTTTTTAGCAAACTTTGTTACAGTTATGCTTGTTTCTGAAGAAGCTTGTGTTAACCAAATACTGAAGCTTCCAAAAAACTGAATGGCTTATTTCAATTTGGTCAAATAAGGGGCCAAGCCCATCCCCTGAAAAACAATCTCATAATCTCCTCTCCACCAAATGATCCATCCATATCCTTATGGACCTAGCTTTGTGCACTGGTCCAAATCATTTGGTGGAGGGGGAATTATGGTGTGGGGTTGTTTTTCATGGGCAAAGGCTTGGCCCCGTAGTTCCAGTAAAGGGAACTTTTAGGGTATCAGTATACCAAGACATTTTGGACAATTTCATGCTTCCAACTTTGTGGGAACATTTTGGGGATGGCCTCCTTCCAACATGACTGTGCACCAGTGCACAAAGCAAGGTCCATAAAGACATGGATGAGCGAGTTTGGGGTGGAGGAACTTGACTGGCCTGCACAGATTCCTGACCTCAACACCTTTGGGATGAATTGAAGCGGGGACTGTGAGCCAGTCCTCTGACCTCTGACAAAAGTGCTTCTGGAAGAATGGTCAAGCATTAAAATTAAAAAAGAATAGCGCACACATGCAAAAGAAATGACTATCAAATATGGAGACAATCCATAAATAAAAATGGGGATTTTGTCCCACCATATGGCCATATCGTGCTCAAGCCCACCACTATGTCAAAGTACCCCATTTTAATATACATGTCGCTTGGTTCCAGGGCTGCCGCTAGAAATCCTGGGGCCCCATACAGCCTACCTGACAGGGCCCCCCTTCCACCGAAAATATCAAAATTATATTATCACCCCCTTCCCCAATCCCTCTTCCTAGCAGAAATCCCTCCCAATCACCCCTCACAGCGCAACCCCCCAAATGACTCCACAAATTCACAACCCCATCCTCGTACAGAGTGCAGGGGTCAGGAATACATTCAGCAGAATGCTAGATACAGAATGCAGGGTTCTGAAGTGCATTATGCACAGGGTTCAGGAGAGTGCTAGATAGGGAGTAGTGCCTTACTAAGCTGACCAAAATTTCCCATAGATGCAAATGTTAGACAGGGAGCAGTAGTAGAAGAAAAGAAGCAGCACTTCCAGCATTCAAAGGAACGAAAATTTATTGCAGATACGTGAATTCAACACCCGACATACAGGACGACACTGGGTCAGCAGACGCGCTTCACACAACGTGCTTATTCATTGCTGAATCAGCAATGAATAAGCTAGTTTTGGGGCCCTCCATGTGTCGGGGCCCCATACAGGAGTACTGGCTGTACCCCCCTGATGGCGGCCCTGCTTGGTTCATAGCTGCACCGGCTTTAGATATACATGATCAGGGTTTGCTCCCCCAATTTTTTGCTTTTTTAATGGTCAAACATTCCCATAGACACACTCCTAAACCTTGTGGACAGCCTTCCCAGAAGAGTTAAAGCTGTTATAGCTGCAAAGGGTGGGCCAACTCAATATTGAACCCCTTACGGACTAAAACTGGGATACCAATAAAATTATTTTTGTGATTAGGCAGGCGTCCCAATACTTTTGACAATATAGTGTACATGCACACTTATATACATCATTATATACTTTCCAAGGAGAACTTGATAAATATTTGCTCTTAGGGGTGCATTGTATAAAGTTGAGAAACATAAATATAAAATCAATTTTTATTTTTTTTTTCAAACTAAATGCTTCATAAAAGGGTCTGCCTTCAGTACCACCTCCTTATTAGTCATTTTATCCTTCCAGCACCATTTTAGATGTGCACCAGTCTCTTGGTGAAGGAAATATTTTTTATTTGAATTCAAGCAGATTTCTGGGGAAAGTATTGAGCCTGTCACATGAGTTGCTGCCAAGGCATTAATAAAGTAATGTTTCTTGAAAGGCTTATTACTATAAAGGGGGACGTAATCTGTAGGGTGATGGTAGATTATCTGATTTTGAAGGATCATGGGTAACTGAAAATCAGATTAAATAAATAAAACACCAAGGAATTGATTTACTAAAACTGGAGGGTGGAAAATCTGACCAATCAACTTCTAGGTTTTATTGTCAAAGCCTAACTGAATAAGTTGAAGCTAAAAGCTGATTGGCTACCATGCACAGCTGCACCACATTTTGCACTCTCTTGTTTTAATAAATCAACCCCCACATGTTATTTAATGGGCAACATATGTGCACACATGCAGATTTATGTGAATATTTAAAGAGTAACTACACTTTTGTGGGGAAAAAATAGCAAACAAAAAAATAAAATAACATAGTGTATACAATTGCGTCATATTGTAATTAAATGTTATTAGCAATTACCTTTCCTTTTCAATCTGCAGCTTTGTCATTTTCTGTGAAATGCAATGCAATATGGCTACCTGGAGGTGTTCTGTCACTTCCTGCTTTTGTGATTGGCTCACTGATTTTCCCAGAAGTCTGCACTAAGAAACATGTCAGATTTCAGGCATCCCGTGCAACACAAATTTCATTTTTAGTGAGATACTCCCAATAGGAAATCATGTCTAAAGGGATGCAGGCTCTACAATTTTCCTCATTAGAGCCCTGCAGGTGCAGCAGCTGGTTAATAATTATGAAACCACTCTGATTAGACTCACTTCTTCACATGGGCACAGACAAACACATAGGGGTTTCTTTAGAATAGGAAAAGGTAGCAATCTGCAACAGAGTTTGTTAAATTCCTTATACATGTACATAGATCACACAGAGGGAAAAGTTTTTTCTCAACAAAAGTGGAGTTACACTTTTAAATAAAATGGCAACTGTCCCAATTTACAACTAGATTTTAGAACAAAGTACCAATGAAAAAAATGTGGATGTCAATGCCCCACAAATATGCCTCCTCTTTATTTATTTACCATCGTCCTAGTTTTCGATTCTGCAACTGTATAACACACTGACTGTTCCCATATTTGGGCTGAACCTCCCTGGGGAAATGTATTTTGTATTACATCTCTTTAGAATCACATCTGTCCTCATAGGAGATATTGATAGCTATTGGCTTTTTATCTACACATAGTTACTTATGCCTCGTACACACGCAATGATTATCGGCTGACCGATCGGCCGTCTTTTGTCCAGTGGTTGAAATGTGCTCTAGACTGCGCACAAATTTTTTCGGCCAACAAAAACCAACTTCAGAAGTGATGTCATGTGCTGGTTTACTTTCCTTGTGTTTTTTCTTCTCTGAGCATGCCCAGTCTTGCTCATCAGATTTTTGTCTGCCGAAATCTGTACTGACTGACGGAAAATCGGCCGTTATGTTGACGGCCAACAAAAATTATATAGCCTGCACACCAGATTTTTTTCGGCCGAAAAGTCGGAGTCGGTTGTCGAAAGCATCATACTAACAAGCCGAAAATCAGCCGATCGGACGTTGGCTGAAAATTCACGGCCAACTATCGATGCGTGTGTACGAGGCAATAGATAGTCAGGTTTAAAAAGACACAAATCCATCCAGTCCAACCAATAGGAAAAAAAAATACAGTTGATTCAGGCGAACACAAAAACATACAACGTAAATGTATAAGACAAGTGTCAATGAAACTCATTTAACATGTGGTCCTGGTTACACAAAACAGAAAGTAATTATGGGATGACACAGAACTTTTCAGTATGTACTATATATTTTATCTTAGACAAGCACTGCCATCTGGTGGCCTAGGGCTATTTATAACACAACTGTAGAAATATTTGGAACAAGAAGTAGAGTTGTTGCAAAAAGTGATTTATCATATTTCTTGTTTCATTATCCCAGAGCAATAAAGATTTGTCCTGATTGGGCAATAACTGCACTTTTGTTCCTGTTTGATCTCCTTTAATCAATATCCCCAAAAAATATAAGTGTAGCGCTTACCCCCTGAAGGGGCCATTGGAAATATTTAGGCTCTGTTGACATATTGGCGTCTCGGATCACGAATCATTGCAAATCGCGGGATGCCCATGCGATTTGACATGACTTGCAATGGCACCCCAAACGAGGTGTAATTTTGCAGCGATTATCACCCGACGAATAGCAGTAAAATCACCCAAACGGAATCGCGGGACGCCTGTCGCCCAAAAGAAGTTCTTGTACTTTTTTTGAGTGACAGGCACTCCGCAATTCTGTTTGTGCAATTTTACCGTGATTCGTCGGCCGACAATCACTGCAAATTTGCTCCACGTTTCGGGTGCCATTGCAAGTCACAGGAATTTGCACGGGCCTCCCATGATTTGCATTGATTTGGGTTAGCGGACAGAATCACTGCGATTCTGCCCACGATCCGAGACATTCAGAGGCTGGCAGCCCATGTACCAGTTCCAGAGCACACTGACAAAGTTCAGGCTCAGTCTAGGGGTGTATTTTTGAAGATTTATTGCAGCACTTGAACACAGGCGGGTAGAGGGATGAGGTTCAGGATACTCCAGAACACATGCGGACATTAGAGGACAGATTTTCAGACGCATTCCTTCATTAGCAGCCTTCATTAGCAGCTGGAGGTAGAGGGTACAGCCAGATAGTTTGAAGCTTAGACACTAGAGGTTGCTACAAGGACTGTGACTGCTCTTACAAAGTCTCAAAGTACAGGCACACCTGAAGCTCTAGGCTAGGAGTCTTCAAACTATGGCCCTCCAGTTGTTCAGGAACTACAATTCTCATCATGGCTAGTCATGTCTGTTATACACCAAAAACACATAAAGAAGATTTTTCACCAGTCCATGCGCTGACCAGATACACACTCCAAAGCTGGCTGGTAGTCTTTTAGAAGAAAAAATACACACTTTTCCAATGCAAGGTCGTTGCAGCTCTCCTTGTTTCCACTGGATGGCGGACAAAGGATCTGTACAGAAATTCAAAAGGAAGCATAAGCGCACAGCCACCCTCACATAATATAGTTTTTAATGAAGACAATGGACAAAATTTATGTTGGATGCACTCACATATTTCCAGATGATACTGGACATGTACAACGACTGATTCCCTTCTCTTCTCTTGGATGGTCCCTTCAAGTAGAACGGAGCTTGATCGCTGCTCCTAGTGTACCCGATAGCGGGACCCAAGTCCTCCTAGCCGAGGCTCTGGCATTCTCAGCCCAGTGCACCTGTGCCTGGACCAGCTGGCTTGGTCGCCACTGCGCATGGGCACCACAGCCCTGCCGGAAGACTGTGGATGGTAGGGGAGAGAAGAACGGGATGATATTACACGCCCACTGTGTTGCTATGACTATGTGTTTCAGAGGCGTGGCCTCCTTCCTCAGGTAAGCCAGGTGGTATGGGCGCACTGGGCTGAGAACGCCGGAACCTCAGCTAGGAGGACTTGGGTCCCACTATTGGGTACACTAGGAGTAGCAATCGAGCTCCGTACTACTTGAAGGGGAAGGGAATCAGTCGTTGTACATGCCCAGTATCATCTGGAAATATGTGAGTGCATCAAACATAACTTTTGTCTATTGTCTTCATTAAAAACTATATTATGCAAGGGCGGCTGTGCGCTTGTTTCTCCTTTTGAATTTCTGTACTAGTCATGTCTGTGAATGTCAGAGTTTTACAATGCCTCATGGCATGTGTAGTTCTGTAACAGCTAGAGGGCCGTAGTTTGAGGATCCCTGCTCTAGGCAAAATGTTCTACTCACAATGTCCAGAGTAAGCTCCCAAGCCAGATTCCGTGTGACACTCTTTAGTTAAAGGGGTGCTTCTCCAACCCAACTCCCTAAGGTAGTGTCCTCCAGCAAGTTTCTTAAAGTCCAGTTCTCTCCAGTCCCTCGGCCAAGCATGTGCTAAAGGCCTGACAACAACAGCACTTCAGTAACACAGTATGCTTCCCAGGGGGATAAAGACCCCAGAAGAGAAAGCTCTGACCAGAGGCTGAGGTCAGATAAATATTTATAATACAGTGGCTAACTCTCCTGCTCTATTTCTGGAAGATTCTTCCAGAGGCAGGCAGGAGCAATCAGCCACCAAGTTTAGTGATAGACCACTCCAGACCTAAAAATATAACTGCTGCTCAGCTGGGTACAGCAGAGCAAAAAGCCTGCATGCTTGAGCTTAGGACAGACAGATTCTATGAAGTAAATGCTACGCGAATCATCCGCCCTTACTCAAAAATGGCCTTGACCCGAAATCCTAGTGATTTCACAGTGATTTCTCAGCAAAACAAATCATGGAGACATGGATTTTTAGGGTTTTTTCTTTGAATATTTAAAATTAATTAAACAGTTTTTGGTTTGTGGTGCTCAGATGCAGTGTATTTCCACTTTAAACATTAAATTTAACATTAAGTAGGAAAGGAAAGATTAAAACAGTTGTAAAGCTATTGACAATAATTGATTATTTTGGGGCATCATACGTTGTATACCTTAGAACCATAGTGGATATACACTGCTCAAAAAAATGAATGGAACACTTTGAAAAGGCATCAGATCTCAATGGGGACAAATATCATGCTGGATATATATAATGATATGGACTGGGAAATGTGTTAGGAATGAAAGGATTATTAACCTACAGTGGGCTGAATTCAAAGACACCCCGAAAGTCAAAATGAAAAATGATGCAGCAGGCTACTCCATTTTGCTGAAATTTCATTGCAGCAACTCAAAATGGCACTTAGTAGTTTGTATGGCCCCCCATGTGCTTGTATGCAGGCCTCACAACATCGAGGCATACTCCTAATGAGACGACGGATGGTGTCCTGGGGTATTTCCTTCCAGATCTGGACCAGGACATCCCTGAGCTCCTGAACAGACTGAGGTGCAATCTGGTGGCAGTGGATGGACCAAAACATAATGTCCCAGAGGTGTTCTACTGGATTTAGGTCAGACAAGCATGGAGGCCATTCAATGGTATCAATTCCTTCATCCTCCAAGAACTGGCTGCATGCTCTCACCACATGAGACCAGGCATTGACATGCACCAGGAGGAATCCAGGACCCACTGCACCAGCTTAGAGTCTGACAATGGGTCCAATGATTTCATCCTGATACCTAATAGCAGTCAGGTTGCCATTGTCTACTCTGTAGAGGTCTGTGCGTCCAGGGCCGATCCTGGGCGGGTGCACGGGGTGCACCGCACCCAGGCGCTGCGAACTGAGGCGGAGGAGGGGCGCGGAAGCTCCAGTGACAGAGTCCTTCCCCCTCTCTTTGTGTGTGTTACATAGCAGCAGTGTACCAACGGGGGGGGGGGGGGGGGCGTCCCCCGGGTGCCACTTACTGGGGGGTGTCAGGCCGGTGTCTTGCCCGCATCTCAGAGAAGGCAGCTGCAGTGGCAGCTCCTTCAGTCCAAACTGCTTGTGGGGGGGCAGTGCCGCGGCGGGAAGAAGGGGGCGGAGCCGCGGCGGGAAGAAGGTGAGTGCCCGAGTGTGTGTGTTGTATAGGAGGGGGGTGGGGCAGCTGTATATGGACAAATTGATCTTTCCGTATTCCTCCTGCAGCGGCTGAATGGCTGATTCACCTCCTCTCCCTCCTGCAGGCATTCAGCGGCTGCAGGAAGAATATGGAAAGATCAATTAATCTATGTACAGCTGCCCCATCCCCCTCCTATACAACTTCCTTTGCTGGCCCCCAGTGCTCTTAACTCCCCCCCTCAGTGCTTCTAACCCCCCAGTGCTCTTAACCCTCCCAGTGCTCTTACCCCCCCCAGTGCTCCTACCCCCCTCAGTGCTCTTAAAGAGGAAGTAAACTCTGAAGAAATTTTCCCAGTAATCATATGGCCACTATGTATATCATTTCTAAAACTCACAAGGATATAAATTAGCCCTACAGGATCTTTCTTACTGATTGTGCAGCTTGGTTTCTTTTTCATCTTTTCTTGCTGAAGCCGGCGCCATGTTGGTGGTTGCCTTCCAATTCAAGCCTTATCTGTACTTCCGCCCTTTCCTCTCTGTCACAGCCAGAATCCCGTGCATGCTCAGTAAAAACTAACCAAGCCTCGTTTTAGCATACCGTTACCTTGGCGACAAAGCCCAGCAAACCAATAGGAGTACACATGTAAATATCCTCCCTCTGTTAACCATAGATGTCATTGTTCACACCCCCTGTGACGTAGCTGGTCACATGGGGTGTTTCAAGAACACTGGTATCTCGCGGGATTGATATGCCGTGGAGCTTTGCAATCAGAGGCACGGCACATAGCTGCACAGACTGACGTCTTGCTGAGTGTGCCGTAAATGAGGGGCAAAACGCGCATGCGCGAGTGACGTCATGGACACAAACAACGGCAATATCTCTTAAACAGCGCAGTTGGTATTACTTTTAAAGCCACCTACATGTAAGTGACTGTAAAATGGTTTGCATGCTGTAAAGTTGTTCAGGGGAGTTTACTTCCTCTTTAACCCCCCAGTGCTCCTAACCCCCTCAGTGCTCTTAACCCCCCCAGTGCTCTTAACCCCCGAACCCCCTCAGTTCTCTTAACCCCCCCTCCCCAGTGCTCTTAACCCCCCACCCCAGTGATCTTAACCCCCCTCAGTGCCCTTAACCCCCCCAGTGCTTTTTAGCCCCCCCGATGGTCCTAGCCCCTGTGCTCCTACCACCCCCCAGTGCTCCTACCCACCCCAGTGCTCTCAGCCCCCCTCAGTGCTCTTAACCCCCCCAGTGCTCTTAACCCCCGAACCCCCTCAGTTCTCTTAACCCCCCCTCCCCAGTGCTCTTAACCCCCCACCCCAGTGATCTTAACCCCCCTCAGTGCCCTTAACCCCCCCAGTGCTTTTTAGCCCCCCCGATGGTCCTAGCCCCTGTGCTCCTACCACCCCCCAGTGCTCCTACCCACCCCAGTGCTCTCAGCCCCCCATAGTGCTCTTAACCCCCCTCAGTGCTCTTAGCCCCCCCAGTGCTTTTTAGCCCCCCCGCTGCTCTTAGCCCTCCCCCCCATGCTCCTAACCCCCCAGTGCTCTCAGCCCCCCCTCAGTGCTCTTAGCCCCCCCAGTGCTTTTTAGCCCCCCCAATGCTCTTAGCCCCCCCAGTGCTCTCTAACCTCCCGATGCTCTTCAGCTCCCCACAGTGCTTTTCATCTCCCCCCTATGCTCTTTGGCTCCCCAGTTCTCTCCACCCCAATGGTTTTCCCTGCCCTTCCCGCCCCAGTGCTCCCTGTTCCCCTCCCCAGTGCTCTCCACCCTCTGTGCCTTCCAACCCCTCTGCAAAGCTTTCCAAACCCCCCTTAATTCTCACCAGTCCCCCATTCCCCCTGCTCTTCAGCTCCTCCAGTGCTCTCTGGCCCCCCTAGTGCTCTTCTATCTTCTATCATGTCCGCAGTCTCTGGCCATCTCTTGTATCACGTCCGCAGTCTCTGACCATCTCTTGTATCATGTCCTCGGTCTCTGACCATCTCTTGTATCATGTCCTCAGTCTCTAACCATCTCTTGTATCATGTCCGCAGTCTCTGACCATCTCTTGTATCATGTCCTCAGTCTCTGACCTTCTCTTGTATCACGTCCGCAGTCTCTGACCATCTCTTGTATCATGCCCTCAGTCTCTGGCCATCTCCTGTATTATGTCCGCAGTCTCTGACCATCTCTTGTATCATGTCCTCAGTCTCTGACCATCTCTTGTATCATGTCCTCAGTCTCTGACCATCTCCTGTATCATGTCCGCAGTCTCTGATCATCTCTTGTATCGGGTCCGTAGTCTCTGACCATCTCCTGTATCGGGTCCGTAGTTTCTGACCATCTCTTGTATCATGTCTGCAGTCTCTGACTATCTCCTGTACCATGTCTGCAGTCTCTGACTATCTTGTTTAGCAAGTCTTAGCAAGCATTATTAGCATAGGCTAATAATATTAGCTATCTGTTTATGCCGACGGTAGGACTGTGCAGGGGAGGCAGAGAGTGCAAAAGGGGAACTATGATTTGAGAGACAGGGGCAGACTGCAAGGGGCACTGTGATTGGGGGGGGGGGGGTGGCTGTGAAATGTGTGCAATACATATTCTTGAAAACATTACAAATTTTTGGGGGTGTTATTGCATTTTAAAGTTGGGGGGGGGGTGCCAAATATAGGATCCGCCCGGGTGCCAAATGCTCTAGGTACGCCACTGCATAGCGGGCATCTCCCGCTGTGACACGGAGCTTGAGTGTGAAAAGCCGGGCGGCCGCTGTAACAAAGTCCCACCCCTTCACCGTCTCCTGTAATAGGCGGCATACTGATCCAATGCCGAGAAATAAAATCAGTATGACGTGTATCATAGGAGCCGGTCTAGGAGGCGGGACCTTGTTACAGTGGCTGCCCGGGAAATTCAAAAACTCTGTGACACAGCGGGAGATCACAGCTCTGTAATCTGGCACCGGTAAGCTACATTTGGTGGGCACTGGTGAGTTGCATTTAGTGGGCACTGGTAGGCTGCATTTGGTGGGCTCTGGTAAGCTGCATTTGGTGGGCTCTGGTAAGCTGCATTTGGTGGGCACTGGTAGGCTGCATTTGGTGGGCACTGGTAGGCTGCATTTGGTGGGCACTGTTAAGGCTGCATTTGGTGGGCACTCGTAAGCTGCATTTGGTGGGCTCTGGTAAGTTGAATTTGGTGGTCTCTGGTAAGCTGCATTTGGTGGGCACTGGTAGGCTGCATTTGGTGGGCACTGGTAGGCTGCATTTGGTGGGCACTGTTAAGGCTGCATTTGGTGGGCACTGTTAAGGCTGCATTTGGTGGGCTCTGGTAAGCTGCATTTGGTGGGCACTGGTAGGCTGCATTTGGTGGGCACTGTTAAGGCTGCATTTGGTGGGCACTCGTAAGCTGCATTTGGTGGGCTCTGGTAGCTGAATTTGGTAGGCACTGGTAATCTGCATTTGGTGGGCTCTAGTAGGCTGAATTTGGTGGGCACTGGTAGGTTGCATTTGGTGGGCACTAGTAAGCTGCATTTGGTGGGCACTGGTAGGTTGCATTTGGTGGGCACTAGTAAGCTGCATTTATTGGGCACTAGTAAGCTGCATTTGGTGGTCACTGGTAGGCTGCATTTGGTGGGCATTGGTAAGCTGCATTTGGTGGGCACTGGTAGGCTGCATTTGGTGGTCACTGGTAGGTTGCATTTGGTGGTCACTGGTAGGTTGCATTTGGTGGTCACTGGTAAGCTGCATTTGGTGGGCACTGGTAAGCTGCATTTGGTGGGCACTGGCATTTGGTGGGCACTGGTAGGCTGCATTTGGTGGGCACTGGTAGGCTGCACTTGGTGGGCACTGGTAGGCTGCATTTGGTGGGCACTGGTAGGCTGCATTTGGTGTGCACTGGTAGGCTGCATGTGGTGGTCACTGATAAGGCTGCATTTGGTGAGCACTGGTAGGCTGCAATTGGTGGGCACTGGTAGGCTGCATTTGGTGGGCACTGGTAACCTGCATTTGGTGGGCACTGGTAAGCTGCATTTGGTGGGCTCTGATAAGCTGCATTTGGTGGGCACTGGTAGGCTGCATTTGGTGGGCACTGGTAATCTGCATTTGGTGGGCTCTGGTAGGCTGCATTTGGTGGGCTCGGTAGGCTGCATTTGGTGGGCACTGATAAGCCTGCATTTGGTGGGCACTGGTAGGCTGCAATTGGTGGGCACTGGTAGGTTTCATTTGGTGGGCACTGGTAAGCTGCATTTGGTGTGCACTGGTAAGCTGCATTTGGTGGTCTCTGGTAAGCTGCATTTGATGGGCACTGGTAGGCTGCATTTGGTGGGCACTGGTAATCTGCATTTGGTGGGCTCTGGTAGGCTGCTTTTGGTGGGCACTGGCATTTGGTGGGCACTGGTAAGCTGCATTTGGTGGGCACTGGTAGGCTGCATTTGGTGGGCATTGGTAGGCTGCATTTGGTGGGCACTGGTAGGCTGCATTTGGTGGTCACTGGTAGGTTGCATTTGGTGGTCACTGGTAAGCTGCATTTGGTGGGCACTGGTAGGCTGCATTTGGTGGTCACTGGTAGGCTGCATTTGGTGGTCACTGGTAGGTTGCTTTTGGTGGTCACTGGTAAACTGCATTTGATGGGCACGGGTAGGCTGCTTTTGGTGGTCACTGGTAGGCTGCATTTGGTGGTCACTGGTAGGCTGCATTTGGTGGTCACTGGTAGGTTGCATTTGGTGGTCACTGTTAAGCTGCATTTGGTGGGCACTGGTAAGCTGCATTTGGTGGGCACTGGCATTTGGTGGTCACTGGTAAGCTGCATTTGGTGGGCACTGGTAGGCTGCATTTGGTGGTCACTGGTAGGCTGCATTTGGTGGTCACTGGTAGGTTGCATTTGGTGGGCACTGGTAGGCTGCATTTGGTGGGCACTGGTAAGCTGCATTTGGTGGGCACTGGAAAGCTGCATTTGGTAGGCTGAATTTGGTGGGCACTGATGAGCCTGCATTGATCTCTTGTATCATATCTGCAGTCTCTGACCATCTCCTGTCTGGGGGCTCTGTCTAACAGACACTCTAACGGATGCCCTCTCTGTGTCCATTAGAGAGACCCCCCTCCAGTTCCCATTAGAGTACTCTGCTTCTCTTACTGTAATTTGTTTATTGTTAAGAGATCGTGGGAGGGTCCCGTAGGATAAGGAAAACTTCTTAGGGGAGCATCTCTGTGTTGAGTCGCTGCTATAGAAACATTTGTAAAAGGGAGGAGCATGTAACTATGTAACTATATGAGTTAGTAAGATGACCACGCCCATGCGGGGGCGCCAGAAATATTTCTGCACCCAGGCATCTGTGACCCTAGGATCGGCCCTGTGTGCGTCCCTCCATGAATATGCCTTCCCAGACTATCATTGACCCACCACCAAACCGGTCATGCTGAACAATGTTACAGGCAGCATAAGGTCCTCTATGGCTTCTCCAGACCCTTTCAAGTGGGAGGGGCGAAACGTGTCAAGCCCAATACAAACGTCTGATGTCGCATCCGCCCGGTGGAGCGCACGCTGTCCCGATTTAACCACCGCATTACACGGAGGGATTATCTGCATATAAAAAAGGGGATATTCAGCGCTGAACTAAACACCACCATTTAAAGGACCAGCAGCTATGCACTCAAGGGCAATATCTCCAAAACACCTCCTGAAAACATAATAATAAAGTAGTGCAGCGCAATCCTAGTGGTAAAACGATATGTAAGATAATAATTGCATTGTAAAGTCCCAATGATATCAGGTGTCCATATAAGCAGGTAAGTCTCCAGTGATATGTGGTCCTAAGGCAAATCCGTATGATTCTTGTGTCCACACGGGTGCTCATGCAAACCCGCCACCTGTTAACACTGCCGCTCACCTTATCAATGAGACCCTACAGGGTCAACCAGCATGTCATCCCAAACAGAAAATGAATGTACATCGTCACACTTCCTTCCTTAACGGTAACCAATGAATGCACCTCCAATGCGCTGACAGCTCCTCAGAAAATAGTACTGTAAGGTGTAGGAGAGAAAAAAGAATGATCTAATGCTCTCTGTATGAAATTAATAATGCCTTTATTCCATAAACCATTACACTCACGTTTCAGAAGAAGGTATTGTGCATATCTGCAGAGTTTGTGAGCGAGCGTGCATCAGATCCGCCAACCCGGAAGACTGAGAGACGGCCGCGGGTCACGTGACATCCCCCGTACGCATTACGTCTGAAAAGTAAGCGGGACCCCCCCTGAACAAGTCCCGCCTACTTTTCGGAGAGCATTAGATCATTCTTTTTTCTCTCCTACACATTACTGTACTATTTTCTGAGGAGCTGTCAGCGCATTGGAGGTGCATTCATTGGTTACCGTTAAGGAAGGAAGTGTGAGGATGTACATTCATTTTCTGTTTGGGATGACATGCTGGTTGACCCTGTAGGGTCTCATTGATAAGGTGAGCGGCAGTGTTAACAGGTGGCGGGTTTGCATGAGCACCCGTGTGAACACAAGAATCATACGGATTTGCCTTAGGACCACATATCACTGGAGACTTACCTGCTTATATGGACACCTGATATCATTGGGACTTTACAATACAATTATTATCTTACATATCGTTTTACCACTAGGATTGCGCTGCACTACTTTATTATTATCTGCATATAGATGTAAGTGGACACTGTTTTAATATAATAAAGGTTTAAAACAATTTTACCCTATGGCAAGTCTGTCTATTCTTTACACCATGGTGGAGGAGAGCACCTAAAAGGCAGACATCGCTATCCAGGAAAGAGTGGGCGATTTAGTTACCAGCACAGGGGATTCATCATACCTACAATACTCACCATTGCTCCGAGTGGGGATCCATCTATATATACCTGCTACTACCCATCGTTGCTCCGGTGAGTGGGGGCACATAGGGGAGCACAGAGTAAATCACTCATTGCATGAGATATTTAGTCACCACTGTAGAGGTAAAACAGCACATTGAGAAGCATCATTGGGACTATTTTGTACTAATATATGGACTTTTGTATTGCACGTATTTGTCACTTTTTTGCACTTAGCACTTTGGCACAATTGTATTAATTTGTATAGAATATTTTGTGTAGTATATTTATAGTTACCCACACAGGTCATTTATCATAGGAGCAGCGCTGACATCACTTTCCATACATTAGGCTGCAGTGCCACACTTTTTAGCATTGGCGGCTGTTAGCCTTGTTGTATTAAGTGTGGTTGGCGGCCTGGAGCTTGTCCGAATGTCCTCACTGTGTGACCGCTTTATGGTGGTGCCAGACTGATTTGCCTCCTGGACCCTGCCTTCGGGCCCAATTCGCCCCATAGGACTGGCACTATACTAAAAGGGACCCTTTTTGTGTGGGATTCGGGAGGAGGCTGTTTTTTTTTTAGTGCGGGGTGCAGCATATTTTTTGCACCCCTGCAAAGTGCCACCTAGGCCTGGGCCTTGTTCAAGAAGATACAGCACTGATCAAACCTGTTGGTTGTATACTATTAGTATCTGTCCAAAAGCGCCATACCAGTCTGTGGTATCATACATTTCAAAACTACCTTAGCAGAGTGGGGATTATATACCCCGCCTACCTAAATAATCAGTAATCATGTCATATAGCTGGTTGTTGGTGTAGTGGAGGCACCTGTCATTACAGCAACAGGATGCCTCTATTATGGGTCCCTTGGCAAAGCGGCACTGACCCGCCCAGGGGGGAGTAGCGATGTCCTGCGTCACCATGCTGCTGTTGCGTCTAGGCCAAATGTTCACGCTCCACACTAGAACGAAAGCAGGAAGAGGACTACAAAGGCTGGAATACTGTGTGGTCCTAAATGGCCTATTAAAAAGATCCACATGCGTGCCATGATTGAATGCAAGGGGCCTTTGTGCACTGGGGGCTGCAAAGAGCCACCCTCCCGCATAGAACCACATTGGCTCATGGGTCACTTCCAAAATGCACAATAGTCAGCAAACTAACAAATACAGTGCATGATATAAATAAACCAGAATTAGCTAGATATTTGTTGCCACAGATAGAATAATGTTGTAAGTAATCAACCTTCCCAATAAAATAATCTTTTTGTTTACATGTATGATATATAAACACACAATTAATTGATCAATGTTACAGTGAAATCATTGTTCGATTCATACAGGGCATCCCAATTTCATATCACGGGAATAAACAAACAGAAGAAAAAGTGTACAAAATGAGAATATAAAATAGAAATAAGGGAATATATCCATTCATATTGTAAAGGTCCAATTCACAGACAACTGATTGGAAACCAGATGGATAAGGTTTAAAATTGAAAGCTTCATTTAGTTCATGGGCATCCACAAGGGGGGGCAAGGGGAAGCAGGTGCCCCTCCCTGGAAATTTCCTGGCCTTCTCTAAGAGGGGGAATCTTTTGGGACCCTGCTCTAAATGGGGATCAATGGGGGACCTTGGCCTGGCCTGCTCTATGGGGGATCTATGGGGACCCTGCTCTAAAGGGGATCTATGGGGGACCCTGGTCTGCTCTAAAGGGGGATTTATGGGGACCCTGGCCTGCTCTCTGAAGGGGGTCATATTGGCTATATATATATATATATATATATATATATATATATATATATATATATATATATATTCTTTGCAGGGAGTGCCTGGAGTACCTGGTGGTGTAGGAAAACCTGGTAGCATGGGGAATATAGGTGAAAAGGTAAGACTAAAGAGGGATCTACGGGGACCCTGGCCTGCTCTAAAGGAGGATCTATGGGGACCCTGCTCTAAAGGGGATCTATGGGGGACCCTGGCCTGGCCTGCTCTAAAGGGGGATCTATGGGGGCAAAAAGGGGGGGAGCATGGGTGACCTTAAAATGATGTCCCCTCCTGAAAAACGTTCTGCGGACGCCCATGTCTGAGTTCACTTTGTAATAGAGTTTTATTGATATCACCTCCTTGAATTCTGGAGAAGAATTTATCGACATGTAATAAGCATTGGCGAAAAAGACCTGGATCTCCCTCCTGGGAGACATAGTGCCTTGGTCCATGGGGACTCATCACCAAGGGTCAAATTCTTGGCTCTGGACCATATCCACTCAAACCCAAGAGGAGGTAATATCAATAAAACTCTATTACAAAGAGAACTTAGATGGATCTTTTTTCTCAATGCCACAACACCCCCCTTTCAATTTTAAACCTTATCTATCTGGTTTCCAATCAGGTGTCTGTGAATTGGACCTTTAGAATATGATTAAATATATTCCCTTATTTCTATTTTATATTCTTTTTTGTACACTTTTTCTTCTGTTTGTTTATTCCTGTGATATGAAATGGGATGCCCTGGATGAATCGAACAATGATTTCACTGTAACATTGATTAATTAATTGAGGTTTTATATATCATCATATATATCATAAAAGATTATTCTGTTGGGAAGGTTGATTGCATCAAACTTTATTCTATCTGTGGCAACCCATTTCTAGCTTATTCTGGTTTATTTATATCATGCACTGTATTTGTTAGTTTGCTGACTATTGTGTGTTTTGGAAGTGACCCATGAGCTAATGTGGTGCTATGCGAGGGGTTGCTCTATGCAGCCCCCGGTGCACAAATGCCCCTTGCACTCCATCATGGCGCACATGTGGACCTTTTTAGTAGACCATCCAGGACCACACAGTATTCCAGCCTTCCTGCTTGCGTTCCAGTGTAGAGTGCGAACATTTGACCTAGATGCGTCTGCGGCGTGGTGACGCGGGGCATCGCTCCGCCCACCTGGGCAGTTCAACACAGCGCTGCGCATGATTACTGATTATTCAGGTAGGAGAGGTATATAATCCCCACTATGCTAAGGTGGTTTTGAAATGCATGATACAACGGACTGATATGGCCCTTTTGGACATATACTAATAGTATACAACCAACAGGTATGATTCCATTTAGCAATTTTCTACTCCCCCGTGTTTTCCCTTAATACTGTATTCACTGTGATATGTAAGGGAATTACTGGTGTTTGTGCCTTTGTTTTTCCATGTACATACATAGCACATGGATTTACAAGTTGGTGGTCGATACTTGTCCTGCACCCTGTTACTCCAAAAAAGGGCAGATATATAGAGCGTGGTGCACCAACTTACCCCGATAAGACACTTAGCTAATTTAATCATTGACACTCCAAAACCTATAGATTACTACCAATGATTACATTATGTTTTATAGGTTTATTACCTGGTTATTTGGTATATAGACGGTCCTTCCGCTCTGGGGTCCCTGTGATTGCATATCCTGATTCCCTTCGGTTACGCCCTCATGGGCCATTGTGGAGTCTTTGACCATGCACACCTACTCTGCAAATATTTTCTGCATATTCAGCATGAATATATTATGTAACTGCTGAACTTTGTAAGTACAGCACCGCCTGTGTAGAGAATATATCAATGTGATATTGCTATGTTTTCATGATATAGTTACTATATAACAAAGAAACACTGGTGTACTCTGTTACTAATAGCACATGTTTGTGTTTTAGAATATACAAGTACCCACTGCTGCACCTCTGAAGAAGGACTTCCTATTAACAGTCCCAAACATGTCAGGTGTTCACACACAATGTATGGCGGCCAGCTTGGTGTTCATTACATTGTTTATTTTGTACAGGTAATGGGTACTAGTGAATATTTATACCTACAGTATATTGTCTTTTAAAAGCATGCATATTTGTCTATTCTGTTTTATATGTATAAATAAAAAAATATATGTTTTATACTACAGTGACCTGTCTCTAAAGTCCATGAGGGGTGTTGTTGCAATTTTCTTTGCTCATTTTCTGTGTTTTAATATATAATAGTACTCAGGGGTCAAGTCCTGGTAAAAAAAAGTGTGGGAACTCACCCAAGATCCCAACCCCCCACCTCAAAAATAAACAAAGTGTGTGTGTATGTGTGTATATATATATATATATATATATATATATTGTAAGGGATTAGCTCGGTGGCGGGTGTGGATGACCCCTTGGGGGGTGCGTTTTCCCAGAGAGGTAGCCGACAAGTGCTTGCAAACAAACAGTGTGGTTTATTAAATGGTGTTTTCTTCACCAGGCTGTATGCAGCAAAACATCCAAAATAAAATAAAACAGAAAATAAATCCTTGCCTCTGTGGGCGGCTACCTTCTCACAACTGGAACCTGCCTAAGTGTCTGTCTCCAACCTACCGTCGGGCAGACTTCCTTGTCCTACAGCGGACACTCAATAGTCCTTTTATAATAGCTTCACAGGGCAACACAGTCCTTTTGTTTCTTTCACATCAACAGTTCGTCTTCTCACCTTTGAGACGTATTCACCCTTGGTTACCGTCCCGGGCACACATCACTCCGGGGGGTCTTCTCCCAGGCCCACACATCCTGTCGGGAGGCACACGCTGACTGTCCTCCTGCTCCCAGCCCACATGGCTTCAGGACACAGCTTCTGGAGGCAGCAAACAATAGGACTTTCTCTGAACAAATTATAGAGCCTTAACTCCCTCATTCTGAACAGGTGAAGGCCTTTCAACTTCCTGCTGGCTAGCTCTGTAGCCAACACCCTAAATTAATTAATGGACTTTCTAAATCAGGTGGAAATGTATCTCCTTCCTGTGACTACATTCCCAGATTTAGCTGACTTCCTGTCACATATCCCCCCCTCTTGTTTCAACCCTAGGGTTGGGACACAGATTTCCAGGCACGCATGTGTCAAGCACTGCTGACTCACTGATAAGCCTCCTATTATCCTCAAGCTTCCGGATGAAACTGTTTTGTCATCTTCATTGACGGATTTCTCATAAATGCCACACAGTTTGTCTCTCATCTCATATACACATTCTTCAACTGCATTTTTGGCATCATTTTGCTCCTTCTCGTTTCTGTCATCTTCATTGACAGCTTTCTCATAAATGTCAGACAGCTTGTCCCTCATAACCGTCTGTCCAATCCACCATGGAGGTCCGTGATCCATAGGCAACTCAATTGGGCTAGTCTTAATGTCTTCAACATTCTTAAGACGCCTCTCTCTGCAATCCATAAATGTTTTCCACAAAACTTTGAGAACCTTTGCTTCACTAAGCTTTGTTCCAAGTAGGGACTCTTGACATCCCTCTGTGACTTGAGTTGCCTCTCCATACATCTGTACACAATCATTGACTTTTTGTTGTAAAAGGGAATGATCTTCCTTCTTGAGCTTTGCTTGCTCTAAGATGCTGTGCAGAGGATTTTCCAATTGAGACAACAGGCTGTCACACATTTCTTCAAAGTGACCCCTGTTCCTTTTCCCAGAGATATCAATATCATTCACCAAACATTTCATATTCATAGGCAGATCTGAAGCATTTGCACTCATCAACTTCTTAAACTTTTCGCCCTCCTGAGCGAGTCGCAGTAAAGGCCTACTATTTGATTTGATATTCAGTTTATATTTCTTGCCAAACTCTTCACAGAAGAAGCCAACCAGAACATCATCAACTTTCCTTACACCAACATAGGGGTCAAAGGCAACAACACAGTTGAACCCAGCGATCTGGGTGGTATCCATTATAGACCTCCTCTCTGCATCAGTGAAGAAGCATGGAACTGCAACACATTCTTTTACAGGTTTCTTCAATGCACTTTCTGCTGAACTATTTGACCGCTCAAGGTCACCTAGTTCTTTTTCTCTATCTGAATTCCACATGGAATGCATCTCAAGATCACGATCAAACTTCTGCCACCCGTCTTTCACCAGTTCCATTTTGGAAACACTCCCTGAAAGGCACTTATTCATTTGCTTCACGTTTTCACCAACAGCCTTAGTTTTCTCCACTAGGTTTTCAGCCTGAACTGAGAAATCACCACATTTCTTACTCAGCTCCTTTGTTTGCTGAAGTTCTAATGATACATTTTCCAATGCTTGAAGTTTTTGAAGGAACGGTTTATTCCAAAGGGGTGATTCAAGCCACATGTCGTCACATTTCTGAGGCTCACTCAGGACAGACCCCAAAACACTGATCCTTTTAAAAACTGCATCAGGCACACTATCCCCTCTTTGGGACAGATCCTCTGTTGCCTGGAATTCCTCTTCCAGTTCCTGCAACGGAATCTTCATCTCTTCTACTTGCTGTTCTAAGGCTCGCTTAGACTTTTCTAGCTCCTGAACGCTTTTCACAACATCATCCTTGGAGCTGACCAATTCTTCCATTTCTGTACGCAGCTGTTTAACACTTTCTAGTTCAGCCTTACACTCTAGAGCTTCCTCCAAAGAGCGAGCCAAGAACAGGGCTTTGCTCTCGTTATCACGCACCTCCGTTTCTGCACGTGCGCGTTCTTCTGCATATTTTGCAGACACAGTCTTCTCTTCACCAAGCATCTGATCAAACTTCTTTTTCACATCTTCAACACACTGTAATGAACCAACGCTTTCTTCCATGCGTTTTTTCATATCCGCTATCTGAGCTTGCAATGTTGCGACTTGCTCTGATAGGTTTTTCTTTGCTTCCGCCTCCTCTTTTAATTGTTCCAGGAAGCCATTTTTCTCATCTTCCATTTGTTTGAGCTTTGTGCTAAAACTCAGCCTTTGACACCTCTCTTCCTGTAAGAGTTCCTGCGTGTCTTGCAGCTGCGATTCCAAGATAGAAAAATCTTCCGCAATTTCTCTAGATTTGCTGTCTGCTTGAGAAAGCTGATTTGTAACATTGTCCAACTCAACCTGCAGTCGGTTTGCCTTCTCTGACAGCTTAGCACACAATCGGTCACCTTCTGACACCTTGACTTGCGATTCCAGAAGCTGTGCCTCTACTTTTTCCCTCTTATGTTCACAATCTCCTTTTCCCTGCATAAGAGCCTTCACCTCATTGGCTAGTTTCTGGGAATGAGACTGTAATTCTGCCACACAGGCTTCTTTCTCCTTTAACTGCTGCTGGAAACGTTGGGCTTCACCTTTCCAACTTTCACAGTCTGCACGTAATTCATCTACCACATTGCTCAAAGTGGTGAGCTCATACACAGTACTCAGTAATTTAGCCTCTCTTTCACTTTTCTCTTTGTCGCTGAGAGACAATGTCGTTTTCAGAGCGACATTCTGTTCCTGCGACTCCTGCAGGTCTATTTTTGTAGCTTCCAAACACTGAAGACTTTTTTCCAGCTGATTACGCAACTCCAACATTTCACACATGCTTTGCTTCTGCAAAGTCTGAATTTCAATTTCCTTTTCCATGAGGATGGTATCTTTCTCCTTTATAGTGTCTTGACGTTTTTGCAACTCGACCAAAAGAAGAGCAGTGGTTTCTTCCCACTGTGACACATGAGACTTGAGTAGTTCATTCGTTTCCTGCAAGTTTCTATGCTCCATCTTAAGCAATTCCAAGGCTTGTTCCTTTTCTTCCATTTTCCGTTGCAAGGCATCCAACTCAGCCCTGCACACATACTCGGTTTCCTCCAAACCGATGGCCTCCATTGGCTGCTGGCGTCTCTGTTTCCAGCCTGCCATGCTCTCTTGATGAGCCTTTTGTTGAGCTGCAAAGCTCTGCTGAAAATCCGCATTTACCTGCTGTTGAGCTGCATTTGCTTGCTGTTGAGCTGCATTTGATATAATCAGATGTTTCAACATCTCCTCCATTTTGAGTTTACTTTTCATCTGAGCACACTGCGTCTCCATAGCGGTTTCATCAGTGTTGCTAGGGACAACAACCTTCCTCTTTAGTAGACTCTCTTTAGGCATGGATGGGGCTGGTTCAGACGGCAACATCCCCTCCATCCATAGAATCCGGTCTCTCATTTCATCTATCTTTGCATTCTTCAGGCGTTTTGAACGCCCCATCTTCAATAACTCCACAAACAAATTTTTCACAGTCCAGAAAAAATTTTTCAGACCACTGTCTCTTTAACACATGTAGTTTTTCTCTCTCTTGCAGGATCTCTTTTCCTGCGCACACAGTTTGTGCAGTCACTTGCACCAGACACAACAAAGTTCATCAAAAAAATTTTGAGACCCCTGTCTCTTTAAAACACTTTTTTTTTTTTTTTTTTTTTCTGTCAGGATCTTCTCTCCTGCACACATAGATTGTGCAATCTCATGCACCAGACAAAGTTCATCAAACATTTGCACTTCCTTGCAGGGATCTTCGCTTCTGCCCACTGCATACCTCCACCATATGTAAGGGATTAGCTCGGTGGCGGGTGTGGATGACCCCTTGGGGGGTGCGTTTTCCCAGAGAGGTAGCCGACAAGTGCTTGCAAACAAACAGTGTGGTTTATTAAATGGTGTTTTCTTCACCAGGCTGTATGCAGCAAAACATCCAAAATAAAATAAAACAGAAAATAAATCCTTGCCTCTGTGGGCGGCTACCTTCTCACAACTGGAACCTGCCTAAGTGTCTGTCTCCAACCTACCGTCGGGCAGACTTCCTTGTCCTACAGCGGACACTCAATAGTCCTTTTATAATAGCTTCACAGGGCAACACAGTCCTTTTGTTTCTTTCACATCAACAGTTCGTCTTCTCACCTTTGAGACGTATTCACCCTTGGTTACCGTCCCGGGCACACATCACTCCGGGGGGTCTTCTCCCAGGCCCACACATCCTGTCGGGAGGCACACGCTGACTGTCCTCCTGCTCCCAGCCCACATGGCTTCAGGACACAGCTTCTGGAGGCAGCAAACAATAGGACTTTCTCTGAACAAATTATAGAGCCTTAACTCCCTCATTCTGAACAGGTGAAGGCCTTTCAACTTCCTGCTGGCTAGCTCTGTAGCCAACACCCTAAATTAATTAATGGACTTTCTAAATCAGGTGGAAATGTATCTCCTTCCTGTGACTACATTCCCAGATTTAGCTGACTTCCTGTCACAATATATATATATATATATACACCTTTTAAAGGAGTGAGGGCCACTTTAGCGACATGGTAACCAGTCGTGGGCCTGTCTGGGACAATTTTGACATTTTTCACAAACATGTTAAGATCAGCTCTTTTTTTTTTTTGCTTTAAAATTTTTAGAACTCCTATCATATATTTTCTGAAAACAAAGGCCCTGTAGAAATGGACGTTGTTGCAATTTTTTATGTCACATGAAATTTGTGCAGCCATTTTTAAAACACATATTTTTAAGTAAAATATACACTTAAATGCAATTTAGTGCAGACAAACACAATATAATACCCATTTTTTTTCTAAAATATATAAGATTGCATTGAGTAAATAGATATCAAACATACTGTATCATGCTTTAAAATGTCAAATGCCTGTGAGATGGCGACAAACAACAGTACCTAAAATTGTCCATAGGCGATGCTTTAAAAGACTTTCCAGGTTATCAGTGTACAGTTTAATGTAAGCTCTGGCGCTAGAATTATTGCTTTTTTATGCTTTTTTTTCATTCAACTTTATTGCTATCACAAGGGATGAATAACATCCCTTGTGATACCTTTTGCAGTTACAGGTGCTCTTTATGGGGACATCTGGGCTCTATTAGGCCCCTGATCCCTCCTCTGCTCCCCCAAGGCAGCTGGTAAAACAAAAATCAGTTTGGTTGGCTGCTTTCCTGGCTGGTACCAAACAAATAAATACATTAAAGAAGGGGGAAGAAGCGCCACTTGAGTGCAATTAAAAAAGTTTTATTAGGACAAGCAAGGTATGGTGACTCACATCTGAACATTCATTGTGGTGCTCTCCGTGGTGTAGTCAGGTAGCTGGGTGCCTGCTCTGGATCCGGTGCGGTCCGATCATCCGGGAGAGGTCCGGGGGTAGACTCAGGCGACTTCCGGGTCGGATCGGCGGAGGAACTGCAGAGAGCTGTGGCTGCGGCCGGCAGCGTCTGACGTCACGGGCAGTGTGGGCTGTGTGGGCATATCCGGGCTTCACTACATGTTTCAGAGCATGCGCAACATGCCGCTGTCGGGCATGCGCACTCCTTTATCAAGTGAATGTTCAGATGTGAGTCACCATACTTTGCTTGTCCTAATAAAACTTTTTTAATTGCACTCAAGTGGCGCTTCTTCCCCCTTCTTTAATGTCTGACATTGAGCTGCTTCGCTCACCCAGATAGCAGCCCAGAGTGCCGTCCAGCCCAACTCCCCCCATCCACTTGAAGAACAGTGGATTCTTACACCCCTACCTCTCCCCTCTCTGAACCGAGGCCAACCCATCACCCTCAGTTTATATCACAGGCACTTGAACCCTTCATCCCATCCCTTCTAAGGCTCTTCCAGCTTGCAGCCTTTTGATGTGCCAGTGCCCTGATTGACCTCCACCTGACCATTTGCTTATATTAGCAGCCAACACAAAGAGTAGCACCCCTTGTGAGCGCTTAAAAATATACTTTCTATAAACAAATAAATACAGACCTGAGTCTGAAAGTGACAAAATCCTTGTAGCTTTCAGCTTTATTTGTCACAGAGGAGAGTAAGAAACGTGTGTTCCTTCTTCTCCTTTGTGCAATGACAAACCAACCTGATGGAATGGGAGAGCCCAGGAAAACAGGTGCAAGTGGCAGCTGAACACAACCGTGGGGATACTTTTTGCTATACAAAAAGCATTATGACCACAGCATATAGTATCTATCCTCTGCTGTTTTGCAGTATAAAGGTGATTGTTTGAGGGTGGTTAAAAAAAAAAGTTTTTTGTCCACCCCCTAAACACAAGTGTTAGGGGCCATTCACATGAAGTGTAGGTTGTGTCTCCTGTGCAGAGCTGTATTTTACCAGCATGGGGATACCCAAAGTGTTTTGGGCGTCCCTGTGCCAGCTTCCCATTAATTTCTATTGGGACCCACACCCACTCCTACCTGCATGTTTGAATAGGACACAGTGGTTGTACCCATGCAACTGCGTGTCCCAATAGAAATGAATAGGACACTGGCAGGTGGATATACAGAACACTTTGTGCATCCCCATGTTGGTAAAAGATATCCCTGCACAGGAGACACATATCTGCAGCGCCAAGTGTAAATGGGCCCTAAATGAGGCCTAAGAATGCTTTTCACTGTCCTGTGATAATCATCATTATCATCATGATAATCACACAATACAGATGCTCTGGTTTAATGCACCTGCACTGTGTGAGTAACATGATGATAATGATCAAATTTAGCTGCTGTATCAATCATGTGCAACAGAGGCATGGCATAGGTAAAGAAGCTGTTTTTTAGTGACAATATCTTATTTAGACAAAATTCACTGGTCCCCACTTTCCTCACACTGTCCCTCTGTGCTTTGATGGCTTTTGGCTGATGCTGATTTCCCACCAGCCTGAGCCTGCCCTCTCCTCAGAACTTACTTGCTGAAGGAGGCAGTCAGTGAAGAAGCTGCTGACAGCCGCTGTGCCCTGTGACAGATATCATTCCGCCAGGACCGGAACTTTCTTTTCTTTTTTGGGAAATGTGGCACTGAATGGTGTTAATCCGCCTGACTGCGGGACTTAGAAAAAGCCTCTGAGTGAACTGATGGGGCCCATGATATATGGTCAGACCACATGGGAACTCGGGAAACAGGCAGAAGCAAAAATAAAGTGCCTGCACTTTGGATGCTCTGTGAAACCTACAGCTGCTGGCGGGGCCCCCTACGGAAGGCCATGTTGTACCCCCCTATCAGCGGACCTGACCAGGACGCGGCTGCTAATGGGAACGGCGTTCCTGCTGTGGATAAAGTGCAGGAACGTCATTCCCATATGTTCCTGCAGGACTCGAGCCCTGATTGTACTAGACAGAACCTGTTTTCCCACACAAATAAGGATCTCATTAGAATATTTTCCTTCAAAATAAGGTGCATAACATCTAGTACCTAATCTAATACTTTTTAGGAAATGTTGTACTGTGTATAACCATTTAGGGGTGGATTATCAGAGCTGTAAATCATAACAGTGGATTTGATTTTTACTAAGCTTTTCAGCAAAGGAGCCCGATATGCAGAGGTTATAATGCCTTTCCTGTCTGTAAAAGGATCTATCCAGGCATAAATAACATCTGGATAATTTACAGGATATAATAAAAGTATACATTGCTCAGGAACTTGAAGTCATTTTAGTTTAAAATGTAATTGTATACTGTTAATGATTCTTGTAGAAAGACAAAGGCTTCTGTAATTGGATTACTGGCCTTCAGGAAGCCATTGCTAATTGTTTTTCCTTTATTTTACAAAACTATATCTCATTTTATTATTGCCATTTCTACTAGGTGCGTAGTGATAATGGGAACACTACAAGTCATTTAGCAAGATATCTTGACTTGGAAGTCAAGTTTTGCTGAGGGCTTTCTGGTTCGTCTCTGTGCAAAGGTGCACAATGCCAAGAGATAAAAATCTAGAGGTAAAAAGTGTGCTTTTAATTGGTATAACATGAGCCTGAAAGTAGCTCTTTTTCACTGAGACTATATGCCATGAACAATCCTAAATTCAATAAAATGTTATTACTGTTTTTAATAGTTTTAAAGGATGGACAGAAGGATACCAAGGACAAAACAAAACAACGTTAAATGATTATTCAACTTTTATTTTCTTAAACACCTTCCAGTGATTATATAGTAGCACCTATTTTTAAATATGGCATGAAAATGGTAGTCAGTAATATGCTGTTTATGTCTACATAAACAAACAGTAAAGTTATCAGGAACACATGGGACTGCATGACATTTCTTAGGCCAAGTTTGCTGATGGTAGCCACAGTGGTAGGGTAGGGACATAGTAGTGCTTGGTGTAATTCCCCAAATTGGCTATCAGATGTTGCCATAGTTAGGGTTGGGAACCCAGTGTATAAAGTAGGCAGCATGGGTGCCTAGGTAGCCACAAGAGGAGTCAGTGGGGCATACCATGGATAGTAAAGAAGTGCCAGACCTGCCCCTACCAGTGTGGGGTATCTTTAGAAGGGGGCTCTGTATTAGGAATCTGATGAGAGTCCACCTGGAGAATTGGTAATAGGAACAGTCCAAGGACCAAGGTAACACTTCTGTAAACAATTCCTTTGGTTGAAGCAAGCTAGGAGAGGTGCAGGTCGAATGGAATTACTCACATCCCTTTGACTTTGGATGAAGGACTCTGGTAAACCCATAAAGGTATGGGTTTCTGCTTGACTTGTCTCTTATTGCTGCTGTTCTCATTTTGTTTGCAACTAAGAATTGTGCCATCGTCACTGGAATGACTAAAAAGATCTAAATATACAAATCAACTGGTTCAGTAAAGTGTTAAAAGGTTGTTGTTGTGTGGACTCTTATTTGTATTAACCCTATGATGGGAAAGATTTGAGAAATGTACCAGAGCTGGGTGAAGCTGCTATTGGGCTCCATTGCTGTATGTCCTGAGGTTCAGGTGTATTTCACTCCACACAAAACAAATTCTTTAGTGGCTTTGTGGGTATGAACACTCTGTTATATAGCATGTAATCAGAGTTTTTCATAATGGTATTAGAACTGCATAAAAGTAATCTTTTCATTTCCATACAGTCCAAATGCTTTACTGTTTTTTTTTTTTAACTCTTTCAACTCAAAGGTAAACAGGTAAGTGTCCAAAGGAACTCAGTTCACCAGTTCATTAGTTCAGTCATTGGCTATCTATTCCATTATCCATAATACCCCCTATAATTTCTACAGCACCTTATTGATTGTGCAGACCAGAATTAGGTTGGCACTTTGACCCCTCTTGAAACTACCCTCATGAATTCACCCCCTATTAATTTTATTGATGATCTACTTTATAGATGAAGGACATACAGGCTGTTTTTATTATGGCTGTCAAAACAATGCAGAGTTAAATACTAGCAAAACAATCCATTAGAACCACAGGGATTAGATGTGACCAAGACCGGAGGGCCTTCAAGGTCCTATTTGTTCTTATTGTTTGATTTCTATATAAAACTTGAACAGAGACAATCAAAATGTACACTTTAATACCTCCCACCCCATCCCCAGGAACATATACCTACCTTTTCTCCACCCTGCTGTCACTCTGTTTAGCCCCGGAGGGATGAAGAAAATTCCCAACACTTCCAGGTATAAACGAGTATGGGACTTTAAGTAAAAACACTGGTGCTTTGGTGACCTGTCCAGTGCTATCACATGGAGTCAGGGTGAAAGCCTTCTGCCCTGTGTAAGCTCTAACTCAAATAACATGGAGCTCTTATACTGATTTCTGTCCTTTCTCCCAGCACCAGAAGAGATTCACAAGGAACTAAAGGTAGATATGTGATGCTGGTGTGGAGGGAGGTGGTAATAAACTGAACCTGTGCTATAAACAAAAAATACAGATCATTTTGAAAAAAGAAAACCCCAATATTTTTTACTTTTTACTATAAAACACATCCAATAAATTTTTTTTAAAAATCAAATTTCTTCATCAATTTAGGCCAATATATATTCTGCTACATATTTTTGGTAAAAAAAATCCCAATAAGTGTATATTGATTGGTTTGCGCAAAAGTTATAGCATCTACAAACAATGAGATATATTTATGGAATTTTTATTTATCTATTTTTTTTACTAGTAATGGCGGCAATCAGTGTCTTATATTGCGGTGGACGAATCGGACACTAACTGACACTTTTTGGGGACCAGTGATACTAAGACAAGGATTAGTGCTAAAAATATGCACTGTACTAATGACACTGGCAGGAAAGGGGTTAACGCCAGGGACGATCAAAGAGTTAAATGTGTTCCTAGGGAGTGCTTGCTAACTGTGTGGGAATTGCTTGTATTGTGGGAAGGCCGAGATCCGTGTTTCTGCTTAGCAGAAACACAAGATCACTGCCTTCCCTTGTCACAGAACGGCGATCTGCCTTGCTTACCTAGACAGATCGCCATTCTGCCTGTGCCTCGAACATCATGTGCACTGGACACGCTGATTGGCTCCTGCTGTGTTCAATCGCATCGGGAGTGGGTCGCCGAAGACCTGCGTGTGTGCTCCAGACTTGGAAGTGCAGAATCACATACCTGTAGGTGATTCTGCGCAGAGGAGCCGCCGCCCCGCAGTAAATGTACGTGGGACGGTTGGCAAGGGGTTAAGAAATAGGGGATAACCAAGAAGTGAAGGTTAAAATGAAGCCATAATCAGCAATCTTCTGTCAAGTGACTGTAGAACAAAAGGTGACTAATAGTGTTTATGAGAAACCACGTGGGAGAGGAATATTTTACCTTGGTACACAGTACTATACATGCCTTCCCACATTTGTAATGTCACAATGACCTGAGAAACTGCAAGATTACTTCAGCAATCTGTAATTAGTTTAAATTAGAGAAAACTTTGATCCAAGTTTGACATGCTCAGGTCTCTTCTCACGCTCTTGCTTCTCCTCGGGTCTTCATGCCATCATTATTATAAGATTTAAAAGTTCTTCTATGGTAGTTCAAACTTATATTTAACTCTCATGCATTAAATGTATCCCAGTATCTCATGATTCATTTTCACTGCAAATGTGCTTTAAAAGTTGAAAATATTTGACCGCACTTAAATATTTTAGAATGCTTTCCAAGCTAGAGAAGAGGGCAGGTGAGGCTATCAAACAATAACTTAGGCAGGCCATACATTTTGCAATTTTCTTTTCTTCAACTACAGCTGAAGCAAATAATATATCTCGATTCCCCCATCAACACAGATAGTGATATTGTATTCTGCCGGCAGAGAGTGTGGGGAGCGTGGGGAGCGCGGGGAGCGCAGGGAGCACGGGGAGCCTTCCCCCACCGGCACAACAAAGTGATCACTACTGGCTGCAGTAGGATTGCTGGTTGTCTACATTAGACTATTGTTTCTAATCAGACAATCAACAATTGCAATAATACATAATACAAAATTTTAGTATTTATACATACTAACCAAGGGAAGATTTTCATTTTTAACTGGAATTCAATTTTAATGTAAAAAGGTCTTGATGGATCTTCTAAAAAACGTTTACATCTTTTCTTCCATGCAGAATTTTGGTGATAGGGTGCATTTATGTAATCCAAATGAGTTTTATTTTAACCACTCGCCGACCGCTCACGTTGAGGGTACTGCAGCAAAGTGGCTCGTTATTGTCCAGCGACGTAGACCTACGTCACTGGATTCCTCCCCTTGTGGGCGGCGTGCGCGCGCCGCCGGGGGCTCCCTCCCGCTGTATTCAGACACAGTGGGAGTCGGGCCAGGGGAGGAGAGGCGGTGATCACCGCCGCTCTTCCCCGATCGTCGGGGATCGAGTGTGGAGATCCGCCCACTTGTGTAAACAAAGTGGGCGGATCTCCTAAGTGACAGGCAGGGACAGATTACAGGATTCAGCATAGCTGAACCTGCGATCTGTGCCTGTGTCACACAGTCCCCTCCCCCCACACATGTCAGTAAGCACCAGGCATACATTAACCCCTTGATCACCAATAAAAGTTAACCCCTTCCCTGCCAGTGTCATTTTTACAGTAACAGTGCATATTTATAGCACTGATTACTGTAGTAATGTCACTGGTACCCCCAAAAGTGTCAAAAATGTCAGTTAGGGGTCCGATCTGTCCGCTGCAATGTTGCAGTCCCACAAAAAAAGTCGCAGATCGCCGCCATTACTAATTAAAAAAAAATGATTAATTAATTAAATTTCCTGTAGTTAGTAGCTGCGATAACTTTTGCGCAAACCAATCAAAATACGCTTATTGCTATTTTTTTACCAAAAATATGTAGCAGAAAACAAATTGGCCTAAAATGTTAAAACATTTTGATTTTTACATTTTTTGGGGGGGGATTTCATATAAATAAATGTGAAAAATATTGTTATTTTTTCAAAATTGTCGCTATTTTTTTGTTTATAGCGCAAAAAGTAAAAATCGCACAGGTGATCAAATACCACCAAAAGAAAGCTCTATTTGTGGGGAAAACAAGGACATACATTTAATTTGGGTACAGCGTTGCACGACCGCACAATTGTCCGTTAAAGTAACTCAATGCTGAATCGCAAAATATGGCCTGGTCAGGAATGGGGTAAAATCTTCAGTTTTTAAAGCGGTTAAAAATACGCTCATTGAGAATTTTTTTGTCAAAGACATGTAGCTAAATCCATTTTGGCCTAAATATTTGACAAAAATTTAATATATTGGATATTTTTTAACTGTCAAATTAGAAAAATATTGTTATTTTTTCAAAATTGTCGCATTTTTTTATTAATATCGCAAAAAATGAAAAGCGCAGAGGTGATCAAATACCACCAAAAGAAAGCTCTATTTATGGGAAAAAAAGGACATCAATTTTGTTTGGGTATGGCGTTGCATGACCGCGCAATTGTCAGTTAAAGTTGCACAGTGCGAATCACAAAAAGTGGCCTGGACGTAAAGCAGGAAAAGGGGGGGTTGGAGAACCAGCGCTATGGATGAGAACTGCCAGGCAGTGAAATATAAGGTTGCAGCCACCAACCGAACCCCTAAGGAACTTAGGGGCAGAAATATAGTGTGGGGGTGAAAAGTTGGAATGCGGCGCTACCTAACGCATGTGCAAAGATGCGGGTGAAGAGGAAAAAGTGCTTAGTGCGTACAAAATGTCACATATAAATATTGTGTATGTGAATAAATAAATATAAAAAATTCAAGCCGAGACAATAAATAAATAGATAAATAAATAACAAATGTGAGATATGGTAAAAAGTATATATACCGGATTAGTGGTTGTGATTTCCAATAGGTGATGCTGAATAAATAGTGTGGAATAAAAATGCTGAATAGATAGGTGATGCTAAATAAATAATGCTGAATAAATAAGTAGTAAATCAATCATAAATCATAGGAGCAGTGAGAATGCTAATTGTATACCTTTTGGGATGTAATTCTCCAATTCAAACACTAGGTGTCACACTTACCCTAAGACCACAGATGATATATAGTGTAAGCCAAAAGGCAGGATGTAGGTGTGATCCTCAAACCTGCCCGCTGACGGTCCCTACGGACCAAAAAGATCCCATCTGGGTACAAAGGGAAGAAAAAGGCTTCTTAGTGTGATAAGTGAAAAGCGGGTATACAAGAAGATAGTAGCGACTCACGCTTGAATAGTAGATGCAGCAGATCCCTTCAGATAGTGGCAGTCTGCGCCGGGGAAGCTTCTGCGTTCCAAGCCTAGGCGAGCTGCGGACCGGAAGTGACGTGGGTTTCCGCCCTACGTACGTTTCGTCATAGGACGTCTACGGGGAGCGGTACCCGTCAGTCGATCTCGTCGTCCTGATATAGCCAGAGTCATCCCATCAGCCAATCATTTGCCCTAATGCACATCTGCCAGTAATTGCTCGATATTGGAAGAAATGTGGAATGTGCAGGCTTAATATGGGATGCATACCTATGGCTATAATAATCATCATATTAGATCATGCTGCCATCTAGTGGATCTAGTTTAAATTGCAAAAGATATTTAATAAATAATTTTATTAGGAACGAATATGTATAAAAAATTCATAAAAATATATAAAAATATATATTTAAGAGGGAGTGTATAAACCAAAAGATAAAAAAATTAAAATTAAAAAGGGGCATCAGACATTTTTTTATATATATATTTTTAATGAAGAAAGGAAACATAGAAGTGATGAAAAAGTGTTTTGTGGGAAGAAAGTAAAGAGTGCCCAAAGGCATTGGTGATATTATGACCACAAAAATTATATTATATTGAAGAAAATAATAATAGGTGCTTACGTCGAAATATGGGTGGATAAGTGTATCCTAAGTGTCCAAATAAAAGTGTTTGGTATATGGACATAAATAAAACAATAAGTGAATAGCACTGGTGGAGTGATAAGAAAAGTGTGTTGAAGTGCACCTGTGAGATATTAACGGCTATAAAGAAGTGTGGGAAGAAGAATTCAAGAGGTAGAAAAAAATTCACATGATCTGAGATTGATAAACAATCAAGCTTTTTGGAAATATATCTCACGGGTGCACTTCAACACACTTTTCTTATCACTCCACCAGTGCTATTCACTTATTGTTTTATTTATGTCCATATACCAAACACTTTTATTTGGACACTTAGGATACACTTATCTACTCATATTTCGACGTAAACACCTATTATTATTTTCTTCAATATAATATAATTTTTGTGGTCATAATATCACCAATGCCTTTGGGCATTCTTTACTTTCTTCCCACAAAACACTTTTTCATCACTTCTATGTTTCCTTTCTTCATTAAAAATATATATATAAAAAAATGTCTGATGCCCCTTTTTAATTTAAATTTTTTTATCTTTTGGTTTATACACTCCCTCTTAAATATATATTTTTATATATTTTTATGAATTTTTTATACATATTCGTTCCTAATAAAATTATTTATTAAATATCTTTTGCAATTTAAACTAGATCCACTAGATGGCAGCATGATCTAATATGATGATTATTATAGCCATAGGTATGCATCCCATATTAAGCCTGCACATTCCACATTTCTTCCAATATCGAGAAATTACTGGCAGATGTGCATTAGGGCAAATGATTGGCCGATGGGATGACTCTGGCTATATCAGGACGACGAGGTCGACTGACGGGTACCGCTCCCCGTAGACGTCCTATGACGAAACGTACGTAGGGCGGAAACCCACGTCACTTGCGGTCCGCAGCTCGCCTAGGCTTGGAACGCAGAAGCTTCCCCGGCGCAGACTGCCACTATCTGAAGGGATCTGCTGCATCTACTATTCAAACGTGAGTCGCTACTATCTTCTTGTATACCCGCTCTTCACTTATCACACTAAGAAGCCTTTTTCTTCCCTTTGTACCCAGATGGGATCTTTTTGGTCCGTAGGGACCGTCAGCAGGCAGGTTTGAGGATCACACGTACATCCTGCCTTTTGGCTTACACTATATATCATCTGTGGCCTTAGGGTGAGTGTGACACCTAGTGTTTGAATTGGAGAATTACATCCCAAAAGGTATACAATTAGCATTCTCACTGCTCCTATGATTTATGATTGATTTACTACTTATTTATTCAGCATTATTTATTTAGCATTACCTATCTATTCAGCATTTTTATTCCACACTATTTATTCAGCATCACCTATTGGAAATCACAACCACTAATCCGGTATATATACTTTTTACCATATCTCACATTTGTTATTTATTTATCTATTTATTTATTGTCTCGGCTTGAATTTTTTATATTTATTTATTCACATACACAATATTTATATGTGACATTTTGTACGCACTAAGCACTTTTTCCTCTTCACCCGCATTTTTGCACATGCGTTAGGTAGCGCCGCATTCCAACTTTTCACCCCCACACTGTAAAGCAGGAAAGTCCTCCGGTGGTAAAGTGGTTAAATAAATGTTTGTATTATATTCACTCTCAGGCTTCATGCACACTGGATGTTTCTCTATCTCTCCTAGATTCATTTCTTACTGGCAGCAGCATTTTAGCACAAAAAACAGCTTGACGCTTATAAACACGTTCATGCGTGTTTAGCCATGTCAAGCGTCTAGATGTTAAATTATTTAGTTGGCCAGAATAATAATGTATTATTATTATTCTGGCCATTGAATTTAATTACCACTTAAAGTAGTTGTAAACCCCATTAATGAAATTTGACCTGGGCACATATTTGTAGTGTTTACTTATCTCTTTCCAAAGATTGTCGTGACTTTCTGTTGCTCTATTCTTCTGTTATTAGCAGAGTCACTTCTGACAAGCTCTCCCACACACGAGATGACAGCAGTTGGAAATTTGTGTTGGGGAGGGAGCTTAGACCTAGATAAGCAGAGAGCTTGTCAATTCACAGTACAGCTCTGCATGTTCCTTTGTTCCTCTGCCTATGTGGAGGGCGGGGGTGGGGGGGAGGGGGTGCCGTTCCTCCAATCAGCTCACACACAGTGTAAGCCCAGATTCCACACCCACTGCTGAATGAGGAAACAAGATTTCCAACACAATGTATACTTTGTAAACAATGTAGAAAGGGAAAGACAGCAGATATACCAGAAAGGGAAAGACAGCAGATATACAAGTAAAACTTATGTAGGGAGTTTTTTTTTTCCATCTCTATGTATCATTTGAGCCCCCCCCCCCCCCAAAGTGTGAGCATTTTTTTTTTTTTTTGCACAGTTGTACACAAGTTTTTTGGAGGATTTTTAGGAATTTTCAGTCTTGGGCATTTTGTTTTAGTCAATGCCAAGTTAGTTACAAGGAAAATGAAAGGGAATAAATCACTTACAAATACTCCAAAGGAGTTTATGCACTTTTTTTTAGCTTAGATTAATAGGCTTCAAGTGGCATGATGCTTACATGTGAACAGGCAACATTGAATACATTCGGAATCTTGATGTCGATCATTGAAGCACTGAAGAAAACACGCTTTAAGTCTGTATGAATGAGTCTAAAGCCCTTGTACACCAGAAGTCCTTTTTTTTTCGTTTAACCCAGCAGGCTGAACAAAAAAAAAAACTGAAGAGTTCAGGAGGAGTCTCTGTACTAACTATCTGATGTTAGTACAGCGATCTTCCCCACTGAGCTATTGTGTTCCAACAGGGGGACTGACTGCCCCCCTGCTGAGAGTCTCCCTGTGATGCAGTATCAGAAGGAGTGGTCTGGTTGGTGGACAAGAGAGTCACTCATGTACGCTGACGTTATATAAAGTGCCTGGTGACCTTTGGAACCGCAAGTATACCTTTGCACACAAAATACACTGACAGCAGTTAGGATCTTATTAACATCCTTGACCTTGGATTAGAAATATCACGTGAAGAGTGATAAAGAGCTCCAACTGCCGGTGAAGAAGTGCAAGGCCTTGCTAGCATAGAAACTACATTCTCTTTAGTTCTTAAAGGGGGCTCCCGGTTATGGATTATAATTCTGCCAGTTGATTTAGACTGATTATTAAGCTGAATAGGAAGAAGTAGATTGCAGTTTGAGGTTACTATATCTGAGTCATAGTACAAACAGTTGCAATTACAATACTTTACAGTCACTCTCACTTAATATAAATGTATATTGCTTAAGCATTAAATTCTTGCTGGTGTCAATCTCCAAAGTTCTACCTTTATTATTGGGAATTGGAAGGGTGATGCCATATTGATCCTTTTATAAGTATTTGGAGTTTATTACTTGTATGTATGTTCTACTCATTTCTACTCCAGTAAATGGTTAAACTGGAATCTTTGTGGTGAGAGTATTTTTGCATAACTTTACAGAAAATGACTGAACCTGTAGTGCCAAGCGGGTCGGATGTTTTTCAGAGTCCAGGGAGTGCAGAGGGTGTTCTATTAACCAGCAGCCCCCAAGGGGGTCGTGCTACATGTTGTTACCTGCAAGGTATGGACAATGGCAGCCAGAACCTTCAGACAGTGCTGATAGGAATGGCAGAAGAGCAACATTTAGTTCAGGCATCAAGATCAAAGTTTAAGTAACAAGCAAAGGTCAATATCTAGCCATGTCATGAAGCTCAAAGTCTGTGTACCATAACCAAAGTACATGGCATTATTCCTAAAATTTTTGTTACTACTAGAATTATACAAATGTGTCACCCTAAAAGCATTACATCCAGGAAACAGATCTGTGCAACAAGCCAAGATCAGAATATAGGACTCAGAGATAAAAGTTCTTGTAACAAGCCAATGTCACAATCCGGGAATTAACCTGTGTAGGAAAACCATGAAAAAAATTGTCAGACAAGAAAACAGTGAACTGAGTGGAGCTAAATATCCGGCCAGAAACTCTGACTAGGCACACAAAAATACACAAGCAAAGACACTAAACAAATTCGCTGTAGAAGAAACAGTGGCAAAAATGATGAGGTACAAATCCGATCCCCAAAAGACCTGGCAGACTGTTTTCCTGGAATGCTATTGTCACATGCCGGTAGCTTAATAGCAGGTGATTACCATGGACAGAGACATAGTCAGGGTGAGCCAGGGTCATACACGGTGAGGCAGCAGCGGGGACAGGAAGCAGGCAGAACAAGGTCCAGTAGCAGGCTGAGGTTAGTACCAGGGAAGCAGGCAGAGCAAGGTCCAGGAGCAGGCCAAGGTCAGTACCAGGGAAGCAGGCAGAGAATAGTCAGAGGCAAACCAAGATCGGTATTCAGAATCCACAGAGCAAGGTCAGGATTTAGCCAGGTCAGGAACGAGCCAGGTCAGCAACAGAAGATCAGTCAGCAAAAGCAGGAACATGGGTCGTGGGAAAGCTGAAGAACATCCAGCGATTAGCACACCCCAGGATCTCCTTTGAGTAGGCAACTTGGCGTCAATGTCAGTGTATGTGCGACCCAATGTGTGCTTTGACACACAAATGTGTATTAGCTGTTTCCTGACAGCTATTAAGGGTGACACCTTTTTAACTCTAGTGCTAAAAATTTTAGGATGAAATGCCATCTCACTTTGCAGAGAAAATATACTGTGCCCCTGTTGAAATGTCCAATTTTGAGTTTTGGAACTCGAAAGTTGGTAGTTGTAAGTTGGAGTTTGGAAGTTGGAGGAACTTGACTGGCCTGCACAGAGTTCTGACCTCAACCCAATAGAACACCTTTGTGAGGAATTAAAGCAGAGACTGCAACCCAGGCCTTCTCGTCCAACATCAGTGCCTGACCTCACAAATGCGCTTCTGGAAGAATGGTCAAACATTCCCATAGACACACTCCTAAACCTTGTGGACAGAAGATTTGAAGCTGTTATAGCTGCAAAGGGTGATCCAACTCAATATTGAACCCTACAGACTAAGACTGGGATACCATTACAATTCATGTAAAGGCTGGCGTCCCAATACTTTTGTTAATATAATGTATATTTATCATATATTGTATGTTTGCCAATGTGTACAAAATAAACAAAGTGTTATGTTACTTAAGTAGTTTGCAAGTTCTCAATTTGTTTTTTAATAAGCATTTTTGTTACTTATGATCTGGCCTTGTCACCCCTTACAGAGAGCTTTTAAAGCTATAAGGAAAACCATGGAGGTCAGTGATGGTTTGTTACTTTTTCAATGCAAATAATCCAATAATGCTTCTAATGTTCATGTACTGTACATTAATACACATGGGTGAAAATGTAACAAAGTTGGGAAAAATGTTGTATCAAGCTTAGCAGATCCTAATGAGAATGGACAAATTAATCACCTCATTTAATTATTAATAGATGATTTGTGATTCTATGAGTCATGACCAGCTAAGTTTAACTTTCACTTGAAACTCATTTTTTTTTTTTTTTTTTAATATTTGACTATTTCACGCTGGGGTTTGACTGTTAGGCTATGGGTACTCTAATAGTGGAATTAATTGCTTCAAAATACTAGAGTAGAACAAAGTTTGTGACTCCTCATTAATTCCTGACAAAAAATACAGATTAGGAACATGTCACACATGCTAATTAATCATTCAACTAGTATGACCTTCAGAGCTAGAACCTGTCTCACTTTGACATCTAAATTAAGTTCAGTGATATTCTTACAATGCAGATTTAGATAAATTAGAATATTTAACGTAGATAAAGTAATACAATTAATTTGCATAATGAACGATGATGATGAAAATGAGCGATGATATTGTACACCTTTAATGAATTTATTTTATCGCTTTATTGTATCCGTTTACTAGAAATAGGAAAAGAATATTAGAATAGGGAGATGAGAAGAGTTTGTTTTTTCAGAGATAGGTTGTTTATTCAGTATGACCGATTTCCGGGTAGATACATCAATTTTTTATTTTTTTTTTTCTGTGTACAGGTCCACAATCAACCCTTGTAACATACAAGGATTACATGATAAATAATAAATTATTATTATTATTTATTATTATTATACAGGATTTATATAGCGCCAACAGTTTGCGCAGCGCTTAACAAAATGAGGGCAGACATTACAGTTACACTACAATTTGGAACAAAAGGAATCAGAGGGCCCTGCTCGTTAGAGCTTACAATCTAAAAGGGAGGGTCAATTGATACAAAAGGCAATAGCTGTGGGGGATGAGCTGATGGAGCAAGAGAAACAGCGTTATTAGTTAGTAGCCGGGTAGGCTTCTTTAAAGAGAAGGGTTTTCAGGGATCGTCTAAAGATGGATAGATTAGGGGACAGTCGGACAGATTGGAGTAGAGAGTTCCAAAGAATGGGAGAAGCTCTGGAGAAATCCTGGAGGCGAGTATGGGAAGATGTGACAAGGGAGCTAGAGAGCAGGAGGTCTTGGGAGGACCGAAGAGAGCGGCTAGGTTGATATTTTGAGATCAGGTTAGTGATGTAGCTGGGGGCAGAGTTGTGGATGGCTTTGTAAACTATTGTTAGCACTTTGAATTTTATTAGTTGGGTGAGTGGAAGCCAATGAAGGGATTGGCAGAGAGGGTTGGAGGACACTGAGCGGTTGGTAAGGTGGATAAGTCTTGCAGCTGCATTCATTATGGATTGAAGGGGGGATAATCTATGTAAGGGTAATCCAATGAGGAGGGAGTTGCAATAGTCGAGGCGAGAGATAACCAGGGAGTGAATTAAGAGCTTGGTGGTGTCATTGGTTAAAAAGGGCCGTATTCTAGCGATGTTGCGGAGGTTAAGGCGGCATGATTTGGACAGGGATTGGATGTGAGCCTGAAAGGACAGTGCAGAGTCCAGGGTTACCCCTAGCACCCTGGCATGTGTGGAAGGACTAATAGTTATTCCATTGATCTTGACAGAGAATTCCGGGGAAGGGGCACGTAGAGGAGGAAATATTATGAGCTCGGTTTTAGATAGATTCAGTTTGAGGAAGTGGTGAGACATCCAGGCTGATATGTCTGTTAGTAGATCAGTGATGCGGGAGGAGACTGATGGGGTGAGCTGAGAGGTAGAGAGGTAGATTTGGGTGTCATCAGCATAGAAATGGTAGTGGAAGCCATGGGAGGCTATTAGCTGACCCAGGGAGGAGGTATAGATTGAGAATAGTAGCGGTCCAAGGACAGAACCTTGGGGGACCCCAACAGTAAGAGGAGTTGCAGAGGAGTAAGTGGAATTGTAAGTGACACTGAAGGTGCGGTGAGATAGGTAAGATTCGAACCAGTGGAGAGCACAGTCACGGAGACCGAGCAAGCTGAGTTTTTTGAGAAGGAGGGGGTGGTCAACAGTATCAAAGGCAGCCGAGAGGTCCAAGAGTAAGAGTATCGAGTAGTGACCATTGGTTTTTGCTGTTAGTAAGTCATTTGTAAGTTTTAGGAGAGAAGTTTCTGTGGAGTGTTGCCGGCGAAATCCAGACTGAAGGGGATCAAGGAGGTTATTCTCAATGAGGTGCTTGCTCAGGCGGTTGTAGACTAAGCGTTCAAGGAGCTTGGAAGCAAAAGGGAGTAAGGAGATGGGTCTTAAGTTATTAAGATTGGAGGGGTCTAGTGAGGCTTTCTTTGGTATGGGAGTTACTAGCGCATGTTTTAGAGAGCTGGGGAAGATGCCAGTGGAGAGGGAGAGGTTGAAGATATGAGTTAAAGAGTGTAGGATAGAGTCAGAGGGTGACCGTAGTATTTGAGAAGGAACAGGGTCCAGGGGGCAGGAAGTTAGGTGGGCATTAGAAAAAATTTTAGTAACTTCCTCTACAGTAGTTGGGTTAAACAAGGGAAGTATTGATTGTGCAGGAGGACAAGGTGTGTAAGGTGAGAGAGATATCTTTAGTGTAAAAATCTCTTCACGAATTGTATCGATCTTATTTTTGAAGTGATTGGCAATCTCTTGGGCAGTGAGTAAGTTAGTGGGTGGAGGCAATGGGGGACGAAGTAGAGCGTTGAAGGTCGAAAAGAGTTGACGGGGACTGTGTGAGAGGGTGTTAATGAGAGTGATAAAGTAGGTCTGTTTGGCAGTGTGGAGGCAGGAACTGTATTTTTGGAGGGCAGATTTATATTGACTGAAATCTTGCTGTGACTTAGTCTTACGCCACAGACGCTCAAGAGCACGACTACGTTTTTTGAGGCTTCTGGTATTGTCTGTCTGCCAGGGTTGAAGCGGTCGGGGCCTGATTCTGTGTGTAGTGAGGGGGGCCAAAGCATCCATGGTAGATGACAGTGAACTGTTGTAGACAGAAGTGGCCATGTTGGGGCAGGAGAGGGATGAGATTGTGTTGAAGAGACCATCTGTAGCAGAAAAAAGAAGTGAAGGGTTCAGATGGCGAAGGTTTCTACGGGTAATTGTTCGGTAGTTGGAAGGTAAGGAGGAGGACAAAGAGAGACTGAAACTAATGAGGTGGTGATCAGAGAGAGGGAATGGAATGTTGGAGAGGTTGTGAGGGGTGCATAGGTAGGAGAACATGAGGTCAAGGCTGTTGCCATTAGAGTGAGTAGAAGCATGTGTCCATTGTTTTAGGTCAAAAGAGGAGGTTAAGCTCAAAAGTTTAGAAGTAGCAGGAGTGTTAAGATTAACAGGGATGTTTAAGTCTCCAAGAATGATTGTGGGAATTTCAGAAGAGAGAAAGTAGGGTAGCCAGGCAGAGAAGTCATCAAGGAAGCCTGATACCGGTCCAGGAGGCCGATAGATCACAGCAATTCTCAAAGAAACTGGAGAAAATAGGCGAATACAGTGAGCTTCAAATGAGGAGAGAGACAGAGAAGGCGGTGGATGAAGAACCTGAAAAGTGCTTTGAGGGGAAAGCAGAATTCCAACCCCACCTCCTTTCCGTCCACTAGGCCTGGGAGAGTGAGTCCACAGGAGGCCACCATGGGAGAGGGCAGCAGGAGAAGGAGAGTCAGAGTCTTGAAGCCAGGTCTCAGTAATTGCAAGCAGGTTGAAGGAGTTTGTGATAAATAGGTCATGGACAGAGGTGAGTTTGTTGCAAACAGAGCGGGCATTCCAGAGGGCGCAGGAGAAGGGGAGGTTGGCTCGAGGCAGAAGAGGAATAGAAACCAGATTGTGTGGATTTCGGCTGGTGTCAGAGGATAGGGGGTGATGGGTATGTCTGCCAAAGGTAAATGATGGGGGTCCAGGATTTGGGGAAATATCTCCAGAGGTTAGGAGAAGCAGAAGGGTGAGGGAGGTGATATGGGAGTATGATTTATGAGGGGGGACACAACTCAGTGTCCTGTAGGTTTTATTGGTGTGTGGGTTCAGAATCAGCAGGAGTTGATGAGTGTAGTATAAAGGTGAAGATAGGAGTGAGGGTGATATATACAAGCTATGGGGCGGAGATGAGGGGTGAAGGAGAGAAAGTTTTAGGAGAGAGGATGCAAACATGAGAAGGAGAATTAGGGATTGCATAATACAGGGTGGTGAGATTGAGATATAAACTGAATGTGAGATGGAAAAGCAGTATAGAGTCTCAGATCACCTGTAGTCTGTCTGTTGGCTTGCAGTTGTATGCTTTGTGCATTCGCTGAAGTGCTGAGCAGAAGTGTAATACTTAATCCAATATTAATACTTTATCCAAGATAATAGTTGCCAATGCAATCCCAGCCTGTGCAAACATGCTTTATACATTGAAATGAAAGGAGGTTGCTTTTTTAGATACAATACTATACAGGGGTGGTGACACTCTTAAGAGTGATCTTTTTGTTAAATTGACAGGAATTCCTTTTTATGTAATGCTTTCAACGAAACATACTATTCCCAACCTTCAGATGTTACAAGTCGATAAAATTGTGATGGACCCTGAAAAGAAAATATGTGGTATGTAGGGTAGATTTAAATAAAGGTCTTGTGTCCAAATTGTTGGATTTAACTTTAATAAACCTGGATATGGAAAAGGTAAAAGGATCCCATTTGTCACCTGGTAAAATATATAATCTCCCCATAGAAGTAAAATTATTCAAAATCAGTGGAATATTTTAAGGGACAATTGTAGTTATTTTTTTCCTGAATTTAGAGGTAATCCTTTGATTTCATATAAGAATTCAAAGTTTAAGTTAAAGCCTTGGATGTGCTCAATGCAACAGTGTCTTCAAAGCTGATACCGTTTACCATTCCTCTAAAGCAGGGGTCTCCAAACTTTTCACTTAAAGGGCCACATAGTATATTTTACATTTGAGGGCTGAAAAAAATCAGTTATTCATTAATGAATCCACAGCAGTGTAATAGAATAAAATTTGACAGGTGGTATTGGTCGGCATCAGTCTACCCATAAATCTTTGTCCCTATCAGGGCCCATCAGGGCCCCACACATGTGTCCCCATGAGGTCCCCGACGCATGTCTTTATCAGGGCACACAAACACACTAGTGTCCCTATCAGGGCACCCACACACACGTGTGTCCCCATCAGGGCACCCGCACATGTGTGTCCCCATCAGGGCACCCATTAACGTGTTCCCATCAGGGCACCTACACACCTGTCCCCATCAGGGCATCCACACACGTGTCCCCATCAGGGCACCCACACAAGTATGTCCCAATCAGGGCACCCACACACTAGTACCCCCATCAGGGCACTCACACACGTGTGTCCCCATCAGGGCACCCACACACTTGTGTCCCCATCAGGGCACCCACACACGTGTGTTCCCATCAGGGCATGCACACACGTGTGTCCACATCAGGGCCCCCACACACATCGGTCTCCATCAGGGAGTTTGCATATGTGTCGCCATTACAGCACCAACACCCAGGTGTCACCATCAGGGAGTTCGCATATGTGTTGCCATCGCAGCCCCAACACCCAGGTGTCACCATCAAGTGGCGATTTTGGCTCTGAGGAAGAGGGTCCTCCCTCGAAACGCGTAAGCCACATCAGGTTTTGAGGACGCCATCACGCTATCCAGCAGTGGAGAAGTGTCCTGGAAGCAAGCAGTGCCCATTTCCTATAAGCTTGTTCATATGCTACGTTTGTGAGTATATTGTACGCTACCCTTCTTTGATTTTAATAAACTTTTAAGTGGTAATGCACAAGGTCGGTGATCCCTTCTCTTGTTGTTTTTTTTGTAGTGCCTTTTGGATACCCTTGGTCCTGAGGGGGGCAGCAAGACCACTTCATTTGTGTTAGAAAACCGCCTAGAAGATTCACCTTCCCGCATACCACTTAAGCGCAGGAGAGATATTGTTGTCACCATCAAGGAGTTTGCATATGTGTCGCCATCACAGCCCCAACACCCAGGTGTCACCATCAGGGAGTTTGCATATGTGTCGCCATCACAGCCCCAACACCCAGGTGTCATCATCAGCGTCCTCCCCCCACACACGTCTCCCCATCAGAGCCAAAATACATGTCCTCATAAGAGCTCCCACCAGACAAATGTGTCTCCATCACAGCCTCAATACACATGTCCCCATCAGGTCCTCCAAATATGTGTCCCCATCAGAGCTCCAACCCCCCCCCCCCCATCCTTTCTATGCCTATCAGTCTCCCTGCCTATTTGTAGCCACCTTGCATTTCCAGCTTACATCAGTGTCCTTTACCTGTGCAGTGTGCCTGTAGCGGTGGTTAGACTGCATTTCATTGGCTGAAGTAATGAAGTAATTTATTGGTTGCTTAGGAGGCTGGTGGTCCTAGCAACCAACAACACAGCGAAGAGCCGAGAGGGACTGGCTTTATCAGGTTGTGGGACCAGTGGGCGAGTACTCAGCGCAGGTCCCGTAACCTGACAAAGCTTGAGCAGAGGCCTGCAGCGAGTCTGAGGAAAAAATGACCTTTTGGGCCAGATATTGCCCATGGGCCGTACTTTGGAGACCCCTGCTCTAAAGGATCATTGCATAAACATAAGGTTTTTAATACCTGAAACTCCAAATATGTAGTATAAAGGGCCCCTGAGGTTTGTTATATGTGGGGAAATGACTCAGAGGATTAAAAGATAGAAGTCTTTTTTAATACGTCAGATATGCGTAATCATTTGATTGAACTGGCCATTGCTTGTCATTTTTTGTAGGAGAGTCATTCAGTTCCACAACTTTGTTTTTAGGATTTGGATCATGTTTCCTGCTTGACATGTGGTGGTGACTGGGACAAATTGCTGTTAAAGAAAGAAGTCATGGGAGTAATGAAATTGAAAAACCTGGTGCCCCACAGTTTCAATAGGAAATATGACCTGACACCTTTGTTGTGGTTTTTTTGTTAATGATTATTTTGTTTAGTTATTTGTTTTCTTTTTTTTTTCTGGTGTTATTGGCATAAATTCATAACTTTTCATGATTTCATTTTTTAGACCCCGTTCACACTGGGGCGAGCCGACTTTGCCGGGCGACCTGTGAAGTCGCAGTGCGCAGCTCGCACCGCGACCTCGGAGCGGCCGGCACGGACTTCATATAATTGAAGTCAATGCAGGTCGCTCCAGGTCGCCCCAAAGAAGCTCCGGACCCTTTTTCTAAGTCGGAGCGACTTGTGTCGCTCCTATTAGAACGGGTCCACAGCTTCTCTATGGCAGGCGACCTACGGCGACCTGTTAGGCGACCAGGTCGCCTGACAGGTCGCCCCAGTGTGAACCGGCTCTTAATGATAATATTGTTTGGTTTATGTAGTAGTAGTAACATTCAATCGCAAGAGCTTAAAGTGATTGTAAACGATCATCTTCTAAAACAACTCATTCCTTTAATAATAGAAATTAACAGCAAAACATTTGTGCATAGATAGTAAAAAAAAAACCCAGACATTATAAATACCTTTTTTTCCCCTTTTTTTTTTTTTAAGTGATCACATTGCCTTTGTTCTCAGCTGCATAAGCGTTGGGAGAGGAGAGACTACAGCACACTAAGCTTCCCAGTGAAAGGCTATGCTGGGGGGGGGTCAGGACAAATCTGATCATTGGAGAAGATGAGACTGAGTTTCCAGCATAGCTAGAGAATTGACCTTGCTGGACTCTCATGCCTAGTGTGTTTGGTTTTTGATAGGTAAGCAGAGGGAGTGGCAGGAACACCAGGGATTTCACATAAAGGAAGCAATGCAAAAGAACAGGATACTTTTTCAAGCAAGTACATGGTACAGCAGGCGCACATCAGGAATATGAAATGTTGGGTGTTCAAGCGCAGGGTGGACGTGTTTTTTTTCTCCTCCCTAATATATTTATGGTCTAAATTAGTACCTTATACACTAATTAATAGAAGTCGATAGACTTATCTATCAAGGAACTATACGATACAAATCAGCACTACCTTGTGCCCTCCCCCCTACTTCTTTAAAATGTTTATAACCAAATCCTGTGTCAACATTTGCTATTAGAATAAAAATGAAGGGCAGGTCATAAAATGTACCTGACATTCATTCAGGGAGACGTGGCATGAAGGTTTTTTTTAAAAAAAAGAGAAGGATGCTATTGGCTATAAAATGAACAATATAATTGGTTATTATAATTAATTGTTGATTGGTTAATAAGGCTAGTATTTTAATTGGTCAATATTTAACTTACCTGGGATTGGTCCAAATTGTATGGAAAAGTCACCTAAGGAAGTGAAATTCCCCTATATAAGAAGGGGAGATAACGGTTAAAATTCAGTCAGCGGGAGCAGCATACAGAAGTAAAGAAGGTTCGTCAGTCTGTCAGTCGTTCTTACCTGGTGATGGAATCTTTACTGAAGAGGCTGTTGGATCGGGCTGGTGAAGCTGACGGTGCAGAATGGATGCAGCATTGCCTCTCCGTTATAGCGGTCCCGGATCCGGTGGAGCCTTGCCGTCCATCTTTGGCTGTTTCTGATGACGTTGTTCCAGTTCCTGCGGTGCTCTCTGCTGACCAGGTTTCTGTTCACTGAGGTCGTCCTATAGAAGTGGCTGCCCATGACCCCGATGATGTGATTCCGGTTTGTCATTTCCGTTTGGCTTCCTTTTCCGGCAGGCAAGATGGACAAGATGAAAAAAATATGGAAGGGTGACTTTGTGGATTTTTTATCTTTGCTGCCCAATAGCAGGGCCACTAGGGCTGATAATGACAAGTCTATTGATGATAGGTCTAGGACTGTTCCTAGATCTTTCAATAATTGGCTGCAAGGATTTTGTATCTTTGCCAGTGTCATGGGTGAACGACATCCCGAATTGTGTTCTGGGCTTTTTCAAAACCTAGACATCATTTTAGAAGCCTATAAGCATTTTCCAGGTTTTGCTTGGCTTCTTTATGATGAGTCGTTCAGGCAGAAGCTTTCTATTCACAAGTCATTGAAATGGGGGGTAAAAGATGTCGGTTTATGGATTAATTTGTTATTGCCCAAAAGCCTACTGCTCCTTTAAGATCATCTATGTTTGGTCAACTGCGCAAGGGTGTGTGCTATGCCTTCAATGAAGGCCAATGTACTCGTTCCGATTGTAAATTTAAACATGAGTAATCACCCAATTTTGCGCTGTTTTAAGAAAAATAGTCCACCTTCTGTCCCTTCTACGAAAGATCAGCTTCTTCAGAACAGCGGCAACTCCGGTGAGCTGGGAAAAAATGCTCCCCTGGCTCCTGGAGTACCAAGATAATCACAAAGCCATTACTTTGTATAATGGCTTTATGTTTGGTTTTTCTTTGCCTGCATTTTCGGGTTCAGGTTGTTTTATTGTTGACAATTTGCCCTCGGTTTTTGAATTTCCTGAGGTGGTTCATGAAAATTTTTTAAAGGAAATTGCTGCTGACAGGGTTGCGGGCCCATTTTCTTCCCCCTCTTTTTCAGCTTTTCTGATTTCTCCATTGGGTCTTATCCCTAACCTCAGCTCTAATCACTTGTCTTACCCAGATGGGTTATCTCTGAATGATGTAATTGACCCCTCTCTTTGTTCGGTGTCTTACTCTACATTTGAGGATGCCTTGGTGAAGATTAGGGGTGTAGGGGCTTCTGCTTTGTTGGCTAAATCTGATGTGAAGTCTGCTTTTAGGCTGTTACCTATACACCCGTCTGCATTTAATTCGTTGTGCTTTTTCTTTCGTGATCAATTTTTCTTTGACAAATGTTTGCCGATGGGGTGTTCGTTATCCTGCTCTTATTTTGAGCTCTTTTCTAGTTTTTTAGAATGGGTTGTGTCTTGTAAAGCGTCCTCCAGTAATATTTTACACTACCTAGATGATTTTTTGTTTATTGGGAGTGCTTATTCTCTGGATTGCCTGAAAATTTTTACGGAGTTCAAGATTGTTTGTCGTGATTTTGGAATTCCTTTGGCTGTGGAAAAGACCGTCTACTCTACCACTAACCTTGAGTTTTTGGGTATTGAAATTGACACAGTATTGATGGAGTTTCGTCTCCCTGCTGCCAAGGTTTTTGTTGGAGTTTATTTTGAGCAAGAAAAAGGTTCAGTTGAGGACTATTCAGTCCTTTTTAGGGCTTTTGAATTTTGCTTCTCGGGTAATGCCTATGAGCAGGGCTTTTTGTAAGCGTTTATACAAGGCCATCTCTGGGGTTTCTTCTTCTCTTCATTTTGTCAGAATTTCTTATGCCATTGCTGAGGATTTAGTAGTTTGGTTGAAGTTTTTAGATGGTTTTAATGGGTCTTCTGTTTGGCAGGAAGAATTTTGTTCTGCTCCTGCTCTCAATGTTTTTACAGACGCGTCTGCGGCACATGGTTTTGGTGCTTACTGGGAAGGGCACTGGTCTGCTGATTCATGGCATCATGATTGGATTAGCAATGATTTGAATAGCATCTAGTATAGTGCTATTGGAACTATTTCCTGTGGTTGTTGCCTTGGAATTGTGGGGTCATCATTTCAGAAACAAGAGGATTATTTTACATTCAGACAATAAAGGTGTTGTCTTTGCTGTAAACTGCCTGTCTTCACGTTCACTGCCTGTCATTTCTATTTTGCGTTTTTTAGTTCTGCAGTGTTTACGTCTGAATATTTGGTTGAAGGCAAGGTATAATTCTGGTTTCTCGCCTCCAGTTCGACAGATTTCGTGTATTGGCACCGGATGCAGCTCCCATTGGCCTGTCCTGCCCGAGCCATTTATGGACCTTGGTTTGACTAGCATTGCTTCAGCTGTTAAGACTCCCTTTGGCTCCTTCTACTTGGACATCCTATGTGTCAGCATGGGGGATGTGGTCCTCTTTTTGGTTATCCAAAGGGCGGGCTGTTCTTCCCATTGATGAAGGTTCCATTCTGTTGTTTTTAGATGACTTATTTGGTAGGCAATTTTCATATGCCCATGTATCTAAAACTTTGGCTGGTATTTCCTTTTTTGCGCAGTTAAGTGGTTATCCATCCTGTGCTGGTCATTTTTCAGTCAAAATTGCATTACGAGGATATCGCAAGACTCATGTCCTTCCTGAAAGAAGGTTTGCCATTTCTTTGTCTCTTCTGCAGAATTTATGTGCTGCAACTTCTTCAGTCTGTTTTTCCGATTTTGAGTCCTTGTTATTCAAGACTGCTTTTTGTACTTGTTATTTTGGGGCATTTAGAGTCTCCGAGTTGTTTGCATCTTCTTCCTCAGCTACGAATGGTTTGAATTTTACTGATGTCACTTTGGTTGCTGATTCTTTAAGAATCTGCTTGAGACACAGTAAGACAGACCAACGTGGTAAGGGTTTTTTAATTTCTTTAGGGCGCCAGGCTGATTCCTCTCTCTGTGTTGTGGTGCTGGTTGAGCAGTATTTGAGAGTTCGGCCTGTCTTTTACCCAATTTTTTGTTCACCAGACTGGACTTCCTCTTACCAGTTTTCAGTTTGGTGCTGTTTTAAAAAAATGTTTGGCATATTTGCATTTGGACCATTTGCCAATTACGTCCCATTCTTTTAGGATTGGTGCTGCCACTTCTGCTGCTCAAGCGGGTTTTTCTGCCGGTAAAATTCGGAATATTGGCAGATGGCGATCAAATGCTTTTCGGTCATATGTCAGGCCTAACCTTTGTGTTTAATTTTCAGGTAGTGCTAAGGTTAAATGGATTTTTGGGCATTAATATATTTTTTGGGCCCATAGAAGAGCTATGTTGAGAAGTTATGGATGTGATCTAGGATTCTCCTGAGCTACCCTGAAAGTTTTTTGGTTCTGTGTGCGTGGTCTTCAATGGACGAATCTGCGTGCAGTGTTTACTGATCTTTGCGCAAAATGGCCTGATCCTGATGTTATTATTGTACATGCGGGAGGTAATGATCTTGGGTTTAGGAAGAACATTGATGTAATTTTGCAGATCAGGGCTGATTTCTTTCATTTTAAGTCTATTTTTCCTTTCTGTAAGCTTATTCTTTCAGAAATGATTTCACGTTTGCTGTGGTTCTCTGAAGGACATGTTTTCTTGGAGAAAAATCGCAAGCGTATTAATAGGTCCATAGCTAAATTTATGCCTTCTATTGGCGGACTGTCTTTCAGACACTCTGACATTGAAGGTCTTTTGAGTGGTTTTTATAGGAGTGATTTAGTTCATTTGTCTGGCAAATGATATTTTTAATCTAGGCCTTCAAACTTGCATTGAGATGAGAAAATCATTGAACAAATAAATATATGTGAGAACCATTTCCACGCCTTCTGCATAAGAATAATGTTAAACTTTTTGGCAAATATACAAAATGTTATAGTTGAAGTAAACAAAAAAAAACAATGCAGTTGTTTATTCATTTGTATTAGCCCCGGTTCACACTTATGCGATGCGGGAAGGCTGCAAGTTCACACTGCCATATGCGATACGCTGGGGGTATCAGTGTAATCTTAACGACACCCCCAGTTTGATCGCATATCGCAGTGCGATCTTACAGTTCGCACAGGATCGGATCGCACAAGTGTGAACCACTGTGCGATCCGATCCTGATGCGGCTGCAAAAAAGGGTCCTGTGCGTCTTTGCTGCGGGTGCGGTGCGAATTTAGCCATACAAAGTGTATGGCTAAACTCGCACCGCACAGCCGATCGCATGTAATGAAGGAGCAGTGCGCTCCGACATTACATGCGATTGCCGCAGCCGCACTAGTGTGAACCGGCACTTAATGTATGAAATATACTGTATGTAAGTACCTGAATTTTGTGTAGCACCCTCCTAGGTAGGTGCTAGGTAAAATATATTTGTGACCCTGTTCTGCTTATCAGGAGGGTCTGATCCGTCAGTTAGTCTTTCACATGTTTCCAGGTGTGTTCTGTTGAGTCTGGGGAGTCTCCCCACTGTATCCAATGAGGGACCTTGTTGGACAGTGGAGGAAACCTAGCCAATAGCACACCAGGATTTATGACTGTCCCAGTGGGTGGGCATTGCTGCAATGCATCCTGGGATTGGAAATAAATCTGCAGGTAGCATGTGACAGGGTGTCTTTGGGCGGAAAGCCAGGTCCCAGGAGGAGGGTGACTGCTGTCTCTCCTCCTGTTGCTGAGGAAGGTGGTCCAGTCGGCCTAGGGACCAGGGGGTGAGCTGTGCTGTAGAGGATCCAGTGTGTGCTGACCAAGTGGAGCTGTGGGGCAGGATTCCTCAGGAAAACAGTATCATGAGTAGCTAAGCATCTGCCCAGGGGTCTGCCTAAGAGAGGGGACCACTGCAGGAAGGTCAAGGGGATCCAGGGGCCAGCTACCCAGAGTGTTACTGTAAAAGGGGGTGCCAAGTTAAAGCCCTGAAGATAAGGGGGTTAAGGGGGCGCCAGGAAGGGCCCTGAAGTTGCACAGCTGTAGAGTCTACTTTAAAGGACAGCTACCTCAGGAAAGGAGTGTCTTAGGAAGCGAAAGGACTCGTTCGCAGTCAGAAGGCAAAGTAAATTAAGCGGCCTAGCCGTGACTAGCTCAACTCAGCGTTACTCAGAATTTAACCAGCGTTAAGCAGCATTTAACCAGCATTAAACAGCATTTATCAGGTCGTCCCTGCTATTGTGCATAGTTTAGTTCTGTTGGAGTATCCCACTGATCTCTTCTCCTATCCAAGTTCCTAATAAAACATAAAAACCAAAGAAACTGGACTGGTCCTTCTCTGAGGAAAAAATCACTTGGAAACATGTCTGAATGTTCTACTGTTGCTAATGGTAACCCAGGGGAACCCTATCTTCAGCAGCTCCCTTGGGAGTAGTGCTACATTTGCTTTATATAAGATTCCTGTAACACATATAGTAGAAATCAGACTGCAAGAATGTGACTTAGCACTCTGGACCAGTGTGCTGCATACACATGATTGTACAAGGAACATGCATGTAATGGTGTGTAAGTCCCTTTAATGGGAAGGTGCCACCCAGCTGTGCCAAGTAGCACTGTATGCCCGCCATACTTGTTTCCTCTGGGGCCATTCCTGGAGTAAGTGTCAGGAGAAGAGTGGAACTGGATTTTCTTTAACCACTTGCCGACCGGTCACGTTGACCGTACTGCGGCAAAGTGGCTCGATTCTGTCCAGCGACGTAGACCTACGTCGCTGGACTCCTCTGCCTGTAGGCGGCGCTCGCGCACCGCCGAAGGCGCGCTCCCACTGTTTTCAGTCACAGCGGGCGTCAGGCCAGGGGAGGAGCGGTGGCGATCGCTGCTGCTCTTCCCCGATCGTCGGGCAATCCAGTTTGGAGATCCGCCCGCTTGTGTAAACAGAGCGGGCGGATCTCCTAAGTGACAAGGAGTGACAGATTGCAGTGTTCTGCATAGCTGAACATGCGATCTGTCCCTGTGTCACTCAGTCACCTCCCCCCACACACGTTAGTAAGCACCAGGCATACATTAACCCCTCCCTCTCCAATAAAATTAACCCCTTCCCTGCCAGTGTCATTTTTACAGTAACAGTGCATATTTATAGCACTGATTACTATAGAAATGTCACTGGTACCCCCAAAAGTGTAAAAAAATGTCAGTCAATGGTCCGATCTGTCTGCCGCAATGTCGCAGTCCCACAGAAAAAATCGCAGATCGCCGCCATTACGCGTTAAAAAAAGAAAACACCAAAAATGACAGAAATCTTTCCCTTAGTTAGTAAACGCAATAACTTTTGCCCAAACCAATCAAAATACGCTTATTGTGATTTTTTTTTACCAAACAAAGGTAGCAGAAAACAAATTGGCCAAACATTTTAAAAAAATTTGATTTTTACATTTTTTGGGGGGGGGGGGGATTTCATATAAAAAATGTTAAAAATATTGTTATTTTTTGTAAAATAAAAGCTTTTTTTTTGTTTATAGCGCAAAAAGTAAAAATCACACAGGTGATCAAATACCACCAAAAGAAAGCTCTGTTTGTGGGAAAAAAAGGACGTAAATTTCTTTTGGGTACAGCGTCGCACGACCGCGCAATTGTCAGTTAAAGTCGCACAGTGCCGAATCGCAAAAAGTGGCCTGTACGTAAGACAGCAAAATCCTCCGGTGGTAAAGTGGTTAAAGCGAGACTGTGCAACTACGCCACCATGTGAGTGGAACAATTTTGGGTGCTCACTTTAGGGAAGAAAACAATGAGGTATAAAGGGATTACAATTTAGTGTATATAGAGTGAAATTTCTTCTTACAGACAGATGTGGCTAGAAGGCTCTCTTAATGGAGTTTTGTTGTATTCCATCTATGAAGAAACAGATGCTGTTTTAGACATTTTGTGCTTATTTTATTTTTTTAAGTAAAAATAACTACATTTTCTGGTTTGGACATTCCTATCGAGAAGTGCTCCCGATATGGGAACCTGCATGAGCAAGAGTGCAGTTTGCACTTATGTGGACTCTGTGTAGTGGTGTAGATAATTCTGGCTGTACCAGGCCAGCTGGAAGCGGTGAGAGGGGGAGGATCAGATCTGCATCCAGAGAAGCCGGCCGGCTACGTTTTTGGATCAGCTGTCCCAGCCCAAAAGATTTGGAACAGAGAGCAGGAGCATAGAGGCAACGGTCTCCTCACTTTGATAACCGGGTTCATTATGCCGCTTGCCCGCGGTAAGCTCGTAAGCGAACATTACCTCATACTAACACTGTATTGATGTTTCAACTGCTCATGCCTGCCTGTATTTAGAAGTCCCGTGGGTGATTTCTGTTTTATTTCTGTGGACTTGGAAGGACCATCTCTTCAGTTTTCACACATATGCATATATAGGACTGCATTGTTTATTAACTCTTTAAGTGGAGGGGTTTTTTTCTTAGAACCGCAAATCTATTGCACGGGACTTGCACTTTGCAGTATTCACATGGTTGGACATTTCAATGCAAGAGACTACTGTGTGTTTTTTCAGGTCTTTATTGCGCTTTTTTTTAATGATTGAGGATCCCATTTTTTTACAGGATAGCGCACTTCTATTTTATTTATGTACCAGGCCGTTGGCTTTCTAGGTCCCTAAGGGGCAAGGATGTGGAACATGATCTTCATGCCCACTTTGTCGGTCCTGAGTTAGTCCCTCACAGTACCCCACATTACATGCAGACACAAAAGGGAGAGCAAAATTAAAAGAAGGGTGACCTTAGCAGTGTTTAGATGTTGCTTTATCCTTCATTCACAATCTGGAGACAGAAAGATGGCCTAGCTTAACCACAGTAGAGAAATGTGAGGTCACCAAGGTCACTAACTTGGCTGTGTTCTCTAGCAGTGCTGGATAAATCTCAGGACAGAATGGGCACAATTACAAAATCTTTGGCAGGTAAAAGCTCTTTCTCTTCTTTCTCTTTCCACTCTCTCTCTCTTCCCACTCTTTCCCTCTCTATCCATCCCTCTTTCCTCTCTCCCCGTCCCCCCTCTTTCTTTCTTTCTTTCTTCCCCCCTCTCTCTCCATCCCTCTCTCTTTCTCTCTCTCTCTCTCCTTCTCTCTCCCCCCTCTCTCCTCTATCTCCCCCACTCTCTCCTTCTCTCTCTCTCTATCTCCCCCCTCTCTCTCTGCTCTCTCCTCTCCTTCTGTCTTTTCCCCCCCCCCTCTCCCTTCTCTCTCTCTATCCCCCCTCTCCTCTCTCTCTCTCCGCTCTCTCCTCTCTCTCTCTCTCCTCTCTCTCTCTCCATTCCTCCCTCTCTCTTCTCTTTCTCTCCTTTCACCCCTCTCTTCCCCCTCCTCTCTCTCTCTCTCTTTCATTTCTCTCTCTTCTCTCTTGCTTTCTCCCTCTCTCTCCACCCCCCTCTCTCTCAACTCACTCTTCCCCCCTTTTCTCTCTCCTCTATCCTCTCTCTTTCTCTCTCCTCTCTCCACCCCCCTCTCTCTCTCTCTCCCCCCCCTCTCTCTCTCTCTCTCTCTCTCTCTATATATATATATATATATATATATATATATATATATATATATATATATATATAGATAAGGCAGTTGGGGCATACTGTTACAAAGTAATAGCAACAGTTTGACGCATACAATGCTCTTTGTTAGACTTGACTAAGAGTATGGAATGGTCCAAACTGTTGACTTTGCATCGCTACATCAAATAAAAGACAGACGTGTACTGCAACTGCCTGGTTTTGGATTCTTGTATATATCAGGTGGAGTGTTACCTGCCATAGCCTTTATTAGTCAGACACCCTACTCTACATACTTCTCTGATCTAGTTTTACTTTTACTAGGGATCTAAGGACTAACTGGGCACTAGGGACTTCAGGGCCAAGCACTGGAAAACTCCCACCTTCCTGTTTAATAAGGGAGCTTAAGTGACAAAGGGAAGTCAGTTCCTATGAAACTAAAGCTGACCAAATACAGCATGAATTTTGGCTGACTCTGCTGTATTGGCAAACATTTGAGTTGTGGTTAGCCCTGTTGGCTCCCCCAGGCTCAAAAAAAGTTTAAGTCTAAGTCATGGGAACCAGGTAGAACCTTTTTGGCTAAACAATGACTGCATCAAGTCAGATGCAGTTACCATTCTGATAATCAGTCAACCGCTAGTGCTATGGCTGTCCAGATACAACTGTTGGCAATGTAGATTCCTCCACCCATGCTGTTTCACATGGATGGGGGGAATAGACTGATTTCTCCTGTTCAGGTCTTGGGGCTGAATGAGAGAAATCTAAGTTTTCATGGCAAGTCTCACTAAGAGACGTACACAGAGAAAGGTTTCCTGGCAAAAAGTTATCAGCACAAGCCTAGTGGTGCTTGCTCTAAGGGAGGAATTTTACGTTTTTAAAATGGAATATTTTTTTACTTTACTTTAATACTCTAATTCATCCCAAAGGTGTTCTATCGGGTTGAGGCCAGGACTCTGGGCAGGCCAGTCAGGTTCCTCCACCCCAAACTCGCTTATCCATGTCTTTATGGACCTTGCTTTGTACACTGTTCCAAATAATTTGGTGGAGGGGGGATTATGGTGTGGGGTTGTTTTTCAGGGGTTGGGCTTGGCCCCTCAGTTCCAGTGAAGGGAACTCTTAAGGCGTTAGCATACCAAGACATTTTGGACAATTTCATGCTCCCAACTTTGTGGGGACAGTTTGGGGGTGGCCCCTTCCTGTTCCAACATGACTGCACACCAGTGCACAAAGCAAGGTCCATAAAAACATGGATGAGCCACTTTGGGCTGGAGGAACTTGACCGGCCTGCACAGAGTCCTAACCTCAACCTGATAGAACACCATTGGGATAAATATGAGTGGAGACTGCGAGTCAGGCCTTCTTGTCCACATCAGTGCCTGACCTCACAAATGCGCTTCTGGAAGAATGGTCAAACATTCCCATAGACACACTCCTAAACCTTGTGGACAGCCTTCCCAGAAGAGTTGGAGCTGTTATAGCTGCAAAGGGTGGGCCAACCCAATATTGAGCCCTACGGGCTAAGACTGGGATGCCATTAAAGTTAATGTGCATGTAAAGGCAGGCGTCCCAAAACTTTCGATAATATAGTGTATTTCAAATAGACCCAGTTTGAAAAAAATTATTTATGCAAGGGATATTTGAAAACAGAGATTTTGTACAGTCATTCTTTTCACTTCTTTTTACATTTGTAACACGTATGGAAAGATAAGAAATACAAGTAGGCAGCAAGATAATGTATCAGACATTTAGCCATTCCACATGTAGCAATGACAGGGGTCGGGACTTTGATAACGACTCTGTCTAATTTTAAAGGTTAAAAGTAAAACGATATTGTCAAAATAGTAAAGGGTGCATTTTGTGACAGGTGGTAAACCTACTAAACATATTACTGGATGTGCAGATGTGAAGCATACAGAATTCAATATAACCTGCCCACAGGCAATGGGACCATTCTCAGTGGATGACATAGTACAGACTGTAAAATAAATATATTGCAGGGCAGAATCATTACACAACCTCAGTTTGTGGATACATATAAAAAAAGTACTCAAAATGATTGTGCAGTTTGATAATCCACTTTAAGGGCTGCTAATGTCTGCAAAAATAAAAGTGGATAAACATCACCATTAACTGAATAAACTTGATGTGGATGTCACCAGTGGAAGCAAATAATTCCCCACTCCCAGTACAAAAGATGAATTAGGAGGATAGAGTATTAGTCACCTGACATCCGTTATTATTAAAGTCTATTTCCACATTTGCAGTCATATTCGAGAGGCCCTTGCTATACAGTGTGTTTGTTATATGTTCCCATTCACACAGCATACCTACAAATAATTTAAAAAATATACAGTATTTCTTACCTTTCTAGTTATTTTCTGGGGCAGGTTTATATTGTACATAGGCCTCTAAAGGCAGCTTGCATTGTTCAGAATAGCTTGCAATGTGCATTGTGTAGGTTGTGATGCCTCAGGTCAGGTATGGGATTTTAAGGGCAGGAGTAAAGGAAGTATGCAGTAGTAAATAAAATAAAATTTATTATACAGTGTATTTATATACAACAAAGGAGTGAATATATGGGTAAAGTCCCATTGTGCAGGTGAAGAGGAAATATAAGTTGTGTTACATGTGATAAGTACGTGACTTGAAAATATCGTGGATAGGTCCAGCTCTGCAGTTCCTCTTGTCAAAGGACAGGGATTGGTGCAGAGAGGGGACCTGATCGGTAATCCGACATGTTTCGGCCTATCAAGGCCTTTATCAAGGATGTATCACCGATTCTAAGAATAATTGAAATAAATATAAATATCAGATCATGATATCATGGTGATTCAAAAAGGAGCAAAAACAATTAATATAAAGTATGGTTGAACATACATATTTGTCCACTTCTTAGGGTATTGCCTCCCCACAGTTTCTCCAGGTGCTACAGGAACAGTGTGCTGTGTTGGTGAGAAAATGGCGAATTTAGAAAGGAAATGGGTATAAAGAGGATTCTCATAAAAATAATAGTGATAATTACTTCTTGGGTAGCATATCTGGTCCCAGGGTCCAATGTGGTTGAGGTTTGGAAAACTCCCACATTGATAGTGATCGTCTGTAATTATAGGTGTGTAGGCTTAATTTCTGGGGCAGTAAAGAATGGAGTACATGCCGATGATAGTAAGTACATAAATTGTTTGGAAAAAGTTAGGTTTGGTTTAGGAGATATGGTAAGTCTCCTACCAAATCTAAACTTACATTTGGTTGGTTCCTGTATGGTAAAATAACCGTTGCAGGATCTTTGTCCGTTTGGAGAGGATTCCTGTGAAAAATGAACAGCCGTTGTCTGCAAGGTCCGTGTTCCTCCCTGGGTTCGGGAGAGACTGAGACATTTGCAGTGTTCCCCGGCCTTTTAAGGGCAGTCACGCATGCGCCGTCGTGCGCTGTGTGATGCCGATAGGCGGAGTCCGTGATACGGTGTGAGGTGCGCCTGCGTGGAGCTGGAAGCCGCATCCCTTGTAACCGTGCGGACGTGCCTTCATGGCCGCCGACATGGAGTAGAAGCCGAGATCCCTGATAGGGATAGAGGAAGGTAGAGAGACCCCCCCATCGGTTTCAGATGCCCCGATCCCGGAGGATTCGGGGCTTACCGTGCCGGGAGCTCCTGGAGGTTGAGGGATAGAGGCAAAAGGAAGTTGGACAATCTGGTTAAATAAAATTGAATATGCGATGGTGCACTGTGCAACAGTGTCATCACATATATGTATCGATAATACAGTTTACAATATTATAACATTAATTAGGACATAAAGTAAAGAAAAATTGCAGCATTATATTAAGAAGAAACGTCTGTGAGAGAGTGTGGGTGGGTCGGGGGGAGAGATTGTGGTCGGTTTAACCAGTTAAAAGATACTGGGTAAAAGATACTGGGTAGAATGGCCCAATGATGTTGTATGGGAATCAAAAGGTCTATGGTGAACCATAGTGGAGTCGGGAGTGCAGGTTGTATGAATCTTGGAGGGGGGGTCAGTTGAGATTGTACATATACTTTTAGAAGTTCCAGGGCAGATTCTGTGTCCTGGTAGGGGGTTTAATCTTTTTTCCCCGATGAAAAGCCTTGTAAGAAGGGACGGAAGCTTTGTGCTTCATTTAACCCGGGCGGGATAGTAGCTTTAAGTCGCGAAATCCATCGCATTTCCAGTTGTAATAAGGTTTTATTCCAATCACCCCCTCGTAACGGGATGTGGATCCTGTCCAGGGCCATGAATTTGATTTGAGGCATTTTGTAGTTGTGGTATTCTTTTACGTGTCTTCCTAGTGGGACATAGAAGTTGCCAACATGCATGGTCTGGAGATGTTGACTTACTCGTTTGCCAAACTCCTGTCGGGTTTTCCCTATATAAAAGGACCCGCATTCGCAGGTCATCATGTAGACTATTCCCCTGGTCTTGCAGTTGCAAAAATGTTTCGGGTGAAATGGGTCACCATTAGGTAATATGGTATTGATCGTTTGGGAAATAACATAACATTGGGCACAGGACCCGCAGGGGAAAGTGCCTTTTGTTTTACAGGGGTCTTTTTTGGATCCTTCTTTGAATTCACTTTTTACCAGTTGTTGTTGTAGCGAGCCGGCTTTTCTGAAGGTGATGGGTGGATGTTGTGGTAGGAGTTTAGAGGTGCTGGGTTCTTCCAAAAGGATGGACCAGTTTTTTGTGAGGATATTTCTGATTTCCTGGTGTTCGTTGGTGAATCTGATGATTATTCGGGTATCTGGTTCAGTTTGAGTTGGTTTTTTATTTTTGAAGAGCAGTGTTTCTCTGTCTTGTTGATTGGCACGATTGAAGGCCTTGCGTAGTGATGTTTTGGTGTAGCCTCTTTGTGATAGTCGAGTAGTTAGTGCATTGGCTTCTATTTGGAATTTTGCTGGATCTGAACAATTCCTCTTTAGCCTTAAGTATTGGCTATAGGGTATTGAGTTGATTAGAGGTTGAGGGTGAAAACTTGAGGCATGGAGAATCGAGTTGCCTGCTGTATCCTTTCTGAACAGTGTGGTGGAGATTTTGCCCATAGTATCTTTATATATTAAGGTGTCGAGAAAAGATACTTGTTGTTTGTTGTAGGTCATCGTGAAGAACATATTGTGTTCGTTCTGGTTCATCCTGGTTAATAGGTCTTTTATCATGTATTCCGGTCCATTCCACATAATCAATATATCGTCAATATATCTTTGCCATATAAGGATTTTGTCAGCGTAGATGGTGTTTTCTTCGTTTGATAAAAATTCTTGCTCCCATGAGCCTAGGTAGATATTGGCATAGGATGGGGCGCAGCTGGTTCCCATAGCTACCCCACATGTTTGGATGTAGTAGTTGCCGCCAAAGGTGAAGATGTTGTGGTTGAGTATATATTCCAGCATGTCAATGATGAAATTATTGAAGTTTTTGTCTCGTTCACTGTGGCAATGAAGTTTGTTTTCAACTGCCTGTAGTCCTTTGGTGTGGGGTATATTGTTGTATAATGATTCGACGTCTATGGTGATTAGGTATGTTTCTTCTGGAACAGTGATGTCATTGAGTATCCTCAGGAGATGAAGGGTATCTTGGGTATATGAGGGTAGTTCTTTGACATGAGGGCGTAAGTATCTGTCTATGACCCTGCTCATAGATTCTGAAATGCTTCCATTGCCCGAGATGATTGGTCTTCCCGGTGGATCATGCAAGTTCTTGTGTAGTTTCGGTAGGGCGTATAGTGTGGGGGTTTTTGGATGTGGTGTTCTGATATATTCCCACAATGTTTGGGAGATGATGCCATTCTTGAATGCATTATCGACTTTAGAGTAGAAAATTTCTTCATAAGATTTTGTCATTATGGGGAGGATCTTCTTGTAGCATTTAGTATTCGAAAGTATTGTATGACACATGTGTTTATATTTTTCTTTATTCATGATGACTACATTTCCTCCCTTGTCTGAGGGTTTGATAATGATGTCATCATTATTTCTAAGTTCCTGGAGGGCTTGCTTTTGCTTGTTTGTTAAGTTAGACGTGTGTTGTTTCTCTTTAATTGATTCTATATCTTTAGTGGTTTGTCGGACGAAAAGTGCAATTGCTGGGTTGATGTTGAGGGATGGGAATTTATTAGATTTCCTTTTGAAGGACAGTTGGTCAGGGGGTGTTTCCCGTTCTTCTTCGTCAGATTCTTTATCTGATTCAGTTGGATCATCCCAATCATCTAGGTCACTCTCCTGAAGTAGTAGGTTGAGGTCGCGGATGGCTCTGAACTCAGCCGCAGTTAATGTGGATGCAGGTTGTGAGGGTTGAGGTTGTTTTTGATAAAAGGTTTTGAGTAATAAATTTCTGGCAAATAGGTTCACATCTTTGATGGTTTCGAATCTATCAAGGTTGGTATTTGGGCAAAAAGAGAGTCCTAAAGATAGTACTTCTTTTTGGTCATTCGTCAGTGTATGAGATGATAGATTTATGACCGTTTTTCTTCCTCCCGTTTCTTCTCCGATTGGTGTTTCTTTGGCGGTTTCGGAGTTGTTTTCCCTAAAAAAACCCCTTGTTGTTGTTTGGGGTCCACTTTAGATCTTGTAAAGAAATTATGGGGTTTGAGGGGTGGGTTCATGTTTCCCGAGTGTGTCCCTTGTTCCTCTGCAGGATTGGTTTCTTGGGGTTCCGTTTCCTGGTAGTTATCCTCGTTAGTTTTATGTTGGGCTTCATGTTGTTTTGAAGGTTCCCTTCTTCTATTTTTGTATTGTTCAGTACCAGAGTTATAGGAAGATGAATCCGATGAGTAGTATGGTTGTCCCATTCTATCTGTGGGTTTGCCATACTGATTTCTTCGGTTGGAGCGTTGATTGGCCCATCTATAGGCTCTGCCTTGGGCAAAGGCGTTCTTATCGCGCCAATATTTTCTTTCTTTTTTCCTGAGGATATCTTTACCATAGTCTTCTAAGTGTGATTTAAGTTTATTTTCCTGTTCACTGTATAGTTGTGCCTTTTTGAGAGGGGCTAGTTGTTCGTAGGTTTTTTTAATATCAAGATCTAGGGTTTTTATTTGTCTTAAATATTCTTCTTGCAAGAGGATCATTAAATTCCGTGAACATTCGTTTAGTTGGTTTTCCCATTCTTTTTTGAGTTGGGTTGTGATGTTTTCCATAGTAGGGAAAATTTGGATTCTTAAACCTACAGGGTTGATTTTCTCGCTGATATAGCGTTCGTAGGTCTTAATGTGCCAGTGAAGCGCAGACTTTCTCTCCAGGTGTTTTTGAAGTGTCCTGAATAGTGCCAGGATATCTGATTCAGTTTGTTCTTTGACTTTAAAACTGGTTTGGATGCCCGACATGAGGGTCTCCCATTCATCGCCAACCAGATCTCCCACATCTTTTTCTTCTTCTTCTGTCATCCTTTCTTTGTAGGAGAAAGGTGTTGGTGAAAAACAGGTTTTAACAATGCCTTACTGAAACTGTGGAAGAAGTTCCACAATGAAGGCTATGTTAGCCTGGATTAGGTAGGTAGGTGCTTGCTGCCTAGCAACCAAGAATTGTAGTTTAGTGGAATATAGTGTTTCCAAAGATCCGAGAGGACGTGGATGTGTTATCCATCCGGGGTATTCGTTGAAAGAGGTGAGTTTTTGGATCTTATAGTGGAAAGTTAGGTAGTCATTTCTGCCACCATCCTGAGAGAATATTGTGTAGGTTGTGATGCCTCAGGTCAGGTATGGGATTTTAAGGGCAGGAGTAAAGGAAGTATGCAGTAGTAAATAAAATAAAATTTATTATACAGTGTATTTATATACAACAAAGGAGTGAATATATGGGTAAAGTCCCATTGTGCAGGTGAAGAGGACAGACAACGGCTGTTCATTTTTCACAGGAATCCTCTCCAAACGGACAAAGATCCTGCAACGGTTATTTTACCATACAGGAACCAACCAAATGTAAGTTTAGATTTGGTAGGAGACTTACCATATCTCCTAAACCAAACCTAACTTTTTCCAAACAATTTATGTACTTACTATCATCGGCATGTACTCCATTCTTTACTGCCCCAGAAATTAAGCCTACACACCTATAATTACAGACGATCACTATCAATGTGGGAGTTTTCCAAACCTCAACCACATTGGACCCTGGGACCAGATATGCTACCCAAGAAGTAATTATCACTATTATTTTTATGAGAATCCTCTTTATACCCATTTCCTTTCTAAATTTGCCATTTTCTCACCAACACAGCACACTGTTCCTGTAGCACCTGGAGAAACTGTGGGGAGGCAATACCCTAAGAAGTGGACAAATATGTATGTTCAACCATACTTTATATTAATTGTTTTTGCTCCTTTTTGAATCACCATGATATCATGATCTGATATTTATATTTATTTCAATTATTCTTAGAATCGGTGATACATCCTTGATAAAGGCCTTGATAGGCCGAAACATGTCGGATTACCGATCAGGTCCCCTCTCTGCACCAATCCCTGTCCTTTGACAAGAGGAACTGCAGAGCTGGACCTATCCACGATATTTTCAAGTCACGTACTTATCACATGTAACACAACTTATATTTCCTCTTCACCTGCACAATGGGACTTTACCCATATATTCACTCCTTTGTTGTATATAAATACACTGTATAATAAATTTTATTTTATTTACTACTGCATACTTCCTTTACTCCTGCCCTTAAAATCCCATACCTGACCTGAGGCATCACAACCTACACAATATTCTCTCGGGATGGTGGCAGAAATGACTACCTAACTTTCCACTATAAGATCCAAAAACTCACCTCTTTCAACGAATACCCCGGATGGATAACACATCCACGTCCTCTCGGATCTTTGGAAACACTATATTCCACTAAACTACAATTCTTGGTTGCTAGGCAGCAAGCACCTACCTACCTAATCCAGGCTAACATAGCCTTCATTGTGGAACTTCTTCCACAGTTTCAGTAAGGCATTGTTAAAACCTGTTTTTCACCAACACCTTTCTCCTACAAAGAAAGGATGACAGAAGAAGAAGAAAAAGATGTGGGAGATCTGGTTGGCGATGAATGGGAGACCCTCATGTCGGGCATCCAAACCAGTTTTAAAGTCAAAGAACAAACTGAATCAGATATCCTGGCACTATTCAGGACACTTCAAAAACACCTGGAGAGAAAGTCTGCGCTTCACTGGCACATTAAGACCTTCAAACGCTATATCAGCGAGAAAATCAACCCTGTAGGTTTAAGAATCCAAATTTTCCCTACTATGGAAAACATCACAACCCAACTCAAAAAAGAATGGGAAAACCAACTAAACGAATGTTCACGGAATTTAATGATCCTCTTGCAAGAAGAATATTTAAGACAAATAAAAACCCTAGATCTTGATATTAAAAAAACCTACGAACAACTAGCCCCTCTCAAAAAGGCACAACTATACAGTGAACAGGAAAATAAACTTAAATCACACTTAGAAGACTATGGTAAAGATATCCTCAGGAAAAAAGAAAGAAAATATTGGCGCGATAAGAACGCCTTTGCCCAAGGCAGAGCCTATAGATGGGCCAATCAACGCTCCAACCGAAGAAATCAGTATGGCAAACCCACAGATAGAATGGGACAACCATACTACTCATCGGATTCATCTTCCTATAACTCTGGTACTGAACAATACAAAAATAGAAGAAGGGAACCTTCAAAACAACATGAAGCCCAACATAAAACTAACGAGGATAACTACCAGGAAACGGAACCCCAAGAAACCAATCCTGCAGAGGAACAAGGGACACACTCGGGAAACATGAACCCACCCCTCAAACCCCATAATTTCTTTACAAGATCTAAAGTGGACCCCAAACAACAACAAGGGTTTTTTTTAGGGAAAACAACTCCGAAACCGCCAAAGAAACACCAATCGGAGAAGAAACGGGAGGAAGAAAAACGGTCATAAATCTATCATCTCATACACTGACGAATGACCAAAAAGAAGTACTATCTTTAGGACTCTCTTTTTGCCCAAATACCAACCTTGATAGATTCGAAACCATCAAAGATGTGAACCTATTTGCCAGAAATGTATTACTCAAAACCTTTTATCAAAAACAACCTCAACCCTCACAACCTGCATCCACATTAACTGCGGCTGAGTTCAGAGCCATCCGCGACCTCAACCTACTACTTCAGGAGAGTGACCTAGATGATTGGGATGATCCAACTGAATCAGATAAAGAATCTGACGAAGAAGAACGGGAAACACCCCCTGACCAACTGTCCTTCAAAAGGAAATCTAATAAATTCCCATCCCTCAACATCAACCCAGCAATTGCACTTTTCGTCCGACAAACCACTAAAGATATAGAATCAATTAAAGAGAAACAACACACGTCTAACTTAACAAACAAGCAAAAGCAAGCCCTCCAGGAACTTAGAAATAATGATGACATCATTATCAAACCCTCAGACAAGGGAGGAAATGTAGTCATCATGAATAAAGAAAAATATAAACACATGTGTCATACAATACTTTCGAATACTAAATGCTACAAGAAGATCCTCCCCATAATGACAAAATCTTATGAAGAAATTTTCTACTCTAAAGTCGATAATGCATTCAAGAATGGCATCATCTCCCAAACATTGTGGGAATATATCAGAACACCACATCCAAAAACCCCCACACTATACGCCCTACCGAAACTACACAAGAACTTGCATGATCCACCGGGAAGACCAATCATCTCGGGCAATGGAAGCATTTCAGAATCTATGAGCAGGGTCATAGACAGATACTTACGCCCTCATGTCAAAGAACTACCCTCATATACCCAAGATACCCTTCATCTCCTGAGGATACTCAATGACATCACTGTTCCAGAAGAAACATACCTAATCACCATAGACGTCGAATCATTATACAACAATATACCCCACACCAAAGGACTACAGGCAGTTGAAAACAAACTTCATTGCCACAGTGAACGAGACCAAAACTTCAATAATTTCATCATTGACATGCTGGAATATATACTCAACCACAACATCTTCACCTTTGGCGGCAACTACTACATCCAAACATGTGGGGTAGCTATGGGAACCAGCTGCGCCCCATCCTATGCCAATATCTACCTAGGCTCATGGGAGCAAGAATTTTTATCAAACGAAGAAAACACCATCTACGCTGACAAAATCCTTATATGGCAAAGATATATTGACGATATATTGATTATATAGAATGGACCGGAATACATGATAAAAGACCTATTAACCAGGATGAACCAGAACGAACACAATATGTTCTTCACAATGACCTACAACAAACAACAAGTATCTTTTCTCGACACCTTAATATATAAAGATACTATGGGCAAAATCTCCACCACACTGTTCAGAAAGGATACAGCAGGCAACTCGATTCTCCATGCCTCAAGTTTTCACCCTCAACCTCTAATCAACTCAATACCCTATAGCCAATACTTAAGGCTAAAGAGGAATTGTTCAGATCCAGCAAAATTCAAAATAGAAGCCAATGCACTAACTACTCGACTATCACAAAGAGGCTACACCAAAACATCACTACGCAAGGCCTTCAATCGTGCCAATCAACAAGACAGAGAAACACTGCTCTTCAAAAATAAAAAACCAACTCAAACTGAACCAGATACCCGAATAATCATCAGATTCACCAACGAACACCAGGAAATCAGAAATATCCTCACAAAAAACTGGTCCATCCTTTTGGAAGAACCCAGCACCTCTAAACTCCTACCACAACATCCACCCATCACCTTCAGAAAAGCCGGCTCGCTACAACAACAACTGGTAAAAAGTGAATTCAAAGAAGGATCCAAAAAAGACCCCTGCAAAACAAAAGGCACTTTCCCCTGCGGGTCCTGTGCCCAATGTTATGTTATTTCCCAAACGATCAATACCATATTACCTAATGGTGACCCATTTCACCCGAAACATTTTTGCAACTGCAAGACCAGGGGAATAGTCTACATGATGACCTGCGAATGCGGGTCCTTTTATATAGGGAAAACCCGACAGGAGTTTGGCAAACGAGTAAGTCAACATCTCCAGACCATGCATGTTGGCAACTTCTATGTCCCACTAGGGAGACACGTAAAAGAATACCACAACTACAAAATGCCTAAAATCAAATTCATGGCCCTGGACAGGATCCACATCCTGTTACGAGGGGGTGATTGGAATAAAACCTTATTACAACTGGAAATGCGATGGATTTCGCGACTTAAAGCTACTATCCCGCCCGGGTTAAATGAATCACAAAGCTTCCGTCCCTTCTTACAAGGCTTTTCATCGGGGAAAAAAGATTAAACCCCCTACCAGGACACAGAATCTGCCCTGGAACTTCTAAAAGTATATGTACAATCTCAACTGACCCCCCCTCCAAGATTCATACAACCTGCACTCCCGACTCCACTATGGTTCACCATAGACCTTTTGATTCCCATACAACATCATTGGGCCATTCTACCCAGTATCTTTTACCCAGTATCTTTTAACTGGTTAAACCGACCACAATCTCTCCCCCCGACCCACCCACACTCTCTCACAGACGTTTCTTCTTAATATAATGCTGCAATTTTTCTTTACTTTATGTCCTAATTAATGTTATAATATTGTAAACTGTATTATCGATACATATATGTGATGACACTGTTGCACAGTGCACCATAGCATATTCAAGTTTATTTAACCAGATTGTCCAACTTCCTTTTGCCTCTATCCCTCAACCTCCAGGAGCTCCCGGCACGGTAAGCCCCGAATCCTCCGGGATCGGGGCATCTGAAACCGATGGGGGGGTCTCTCTACCTTCCTCTATCCCTATCAGGGATCTTGGCTTCTACTCCGTGTCGGCGGCCACGAAGGCACGTCCGCACGGTTACAAGGGATGCGGCTTCCAGCTCCACGCAGGCGCACCTCACACCGTATCACGGACTCCGCCTATCGGCATCACACAGCGCACGACGGCGCATGCGTGACTGCCCTTAAAAGGCCGGGGAACACTGCAAATGTCTCAGTCTCTCCCGAACCCAGGGAGGAACACGGACCTTGCAGACAACGGCTGTTCATTTTTCACAGGAATCCTCTCCAAACGGACAAAGATCCTGCAACGGTTATTTTACCATACAGGAACCAACCAAATGTAAGTTTAGATTTGGTAGGAGACTTACCATATCTCCTAAACCAAACCTAACTTTTTCCAAACAATTTATGTACTTACTATCATCGGCATGTACTCCATTCTTTACTGCCCCAGAAATTAAGCCTACACACCTATAATTACAGACGATCACTATCAATGTGGGAGTTTTCCAAACCTCAACCACATTGGACCCTGGGACCAGATATGCTACCCAAGAAGTAATTATCACTATTATTTTTATGAGAATCCTCTTTATACCCATTTCCTTTCTAAATTTGCCATTTTCTCACCAACACAGCACACTGTTCCTGTAGCACCTGGAGAAACTGTGGGGAGGCAATACCCTAAGAAGTGGACAAATATGTATGTTCAACCATACTTTATATTAATTGTTTTTGCTCCTTTTTGAATCACCATGATATCATGATCTGATATTTATATTTATTTCAATTATTCTTAGAATCGGTGATACATCCTTGATAAAGGCCTTGATAGGCCGAAACATGTCGGATTACCGATCAGGTCCCCTCTCTGCACCAATCCCTGTCCTTTGACAAGAGGAACTGCAGAGCTGGACCTATCCACGATATTTTCAAGTCACGTACTTATCACATGTAACACAACTTATATTTCCTCTTCACCTGCACAATGGGACTTTACCCATATATTCACTCCTTTGTTGTATATAAATACACTGTATAATAAATTTTATTTTATTTACTACTGCATACTTCCTTTACTCCTGCCCTTAAAATCCCATACCTGACCTGAGGCATCACAACCTACACAATATTCTCTCGGGATGGTGGCAGGAATGACTACCTAACTTTCCACTATAAGATCCAAAAACTCACCTCTTTCAACGAATACCCCGGATGGATAACACATCCACGTCCTCTCGGATCTTTGGAAACACTATATTCCACTAAACTACAATTCTTGGTTGCTAGGCAGCAAGCACCTACCTACCTAATCCAGGCTAACATAGCCTTCATTGTGGAACTTCTTCCACAGTTTCAGTAAGGCATTGTTAAAACCTGTTTTTCACCAACACCTTTCTCCTACAAAGAAAGGATGACAGAAGAAGAAGAAAAAGATGTGGGAGATCTGGTTGGCGATGAATGGGAGACCCTCATGTCGGGCATCCAAACCAGTTTTAAAGTCAAAGAACAAACTGAATCAGATATCCTGGCACTATTCAGGACACTTCAAAAACACCTGGAGAGAAAGTCTGCGCTTCACTGGCACATTAAGACCTTCGAACGCTATATCAGCGAGAAAATCAACCCTGTAGGTTTAAGAATCCAAATTTTCCCTACTATGGAAAACATCACAACCCAACTCAAAAAAGAATGGGAAAACCAACTAAACGAATGTTCACGGAATTTAATGATCCTCTTGCAAGAAGAATATTTAAGACAAATAAAAACCCTAGATCTTGATATTAAAAAAACCTACGAACAACTAGCCCCTCTCAAAAAGGCACAACTATACAGTGAACAGGAAAATAAACTTAAATCACACTTAGAAGACTATGGTAAAGATATCCTCAGGAAAAAAGAAAGAAAATATTGGCGCGATAAGAACGCCTTTGCCCAAGGCAGAGCCTATAGATGGGCCAATCAACGCTCCAACCGAAGAAATCAGTATGGCAAACCCACAGATAGAATGGGACAACCATACTACTCATCGGATTCATCTTCCTATAACTCTGGTACTGAACAATACAAAAATAGAAGAAGGGAACCTTCAAAACAACATGAAGCCCAACATAAAACTAACGAGGATAACTACCAGGAAACGGAACCCCAAGAAACCAATCCTGCAGAGGAACAAGGGACACACTCAGGAAACATGAACCCACCCCTCAAACCCCATAATTTCTTTACAAGATCTAAAGTGGACCCCAAACAACAACAAGGGTTTTTTTTAGGGAAAACAACTCCGAAACCGCCAAAGAAACACCAATCGGAGAAGAAACGGGAGGAAGAAAAACGGTCATAAATCTATCATCTCATACACTGACGAATGACCAAAAAGAAGTACTATCTTTAGGACTCTCTTTTTGCCCAAATACCAACCTTGATAGATTCGAAACCATCAAAGATGTGAACCTATTTGCCAGAAATGTATTACTCAAAACCTTTTATCAAAAACAACCTCAACCCTCACAACCTGCATCCACATTAACTGCGGCTGAGTTCAGAGCCATCCGCGACCTCAACCTACTACTTCAGGAGAGTGACCTAGATGATTGGGATGATCCAACTGAATCAGATAAAGAATCTGACGAAGAAGAACGGGAAACACCCCCTGACCAACTGTCCTTCAAAAGGAAATCTAATAAATTCCCATCCCTCAACATCAACCCAGCAATTGCACTTTTCGTCCGACAAACCACTAAAGATATAGAATCAATTAAAGAGAAACAACACACGTCTAACTTAACAAACAAGCAAAAGCAAGCCCTCCAGGAACTTAGAAATAATGATGACATCATTATCAAACCCTCAGACAAGGGAGGAAATGTAGTCATCATGAATAAAGAAAAATATAAACACATGTGTCATACAATACTTTCGAATACTAAATGCTACAAGAAGATCCTCCCCATAATGACAAAATCTTATGAAGAAATTTTCTACTCTAAAGTCGATAATGCATTCAAGAATGGCATCATCTCCCAAACATTGTGGGAATATATCAGAACACCACATCCAAAAACCCCCACACTATACGCCCTACCGAAACTACACAAGAACTTGCATGATCCACCGGGAAGACCAATCATCTCGGGCAATGGAAGCATTTCAGAATCTATGAGCAGGGTCATAGACAGATACTTACGCCCTCATGTCAAAGAACTACCCTCATATACCCAAGATACCCTTCATCTCCTGAGGATACTCAATGACATCACTGTTCCAGAAGAAACATACCTAATCACCATAGACGTCGAATCATTATACAACAATATACCCCACACCAAAGGACTACAGGCAGTTGAAAACAAACTTCATTGCCACAGTGAACGAGACCAAAACTTCAATAATTTCATCATTGACATGCTGGAATATATACTCAACCACAACATCTTCACCTTTGGCGGCAACTACTACATCCAAACATGTGGGGTAGCTATGGGAACCAGCTGCGCCCCATCCTATGCCAATATCTACCTAGGCTCATGGGAGCAAGAATTTTTATCAAACGAAGAAAACACCATCTACGCTGACAAAATCCTTATATGGCAAAGATATATTGACGATATATTGATTATATGGAATGGACCGGAATACATGATAAAAGACCTATTAACCAGGATGAACCAGAACGAACACAATATGTTCTTCACGATGACCTACAACAAACAACAAGTATCTTTTCTCGACACCTTAATATATAAAGATACTATGGGCAAAATCTCCACCACACTGTTCAGAAAGGATACAGCAGGCAACTCGATTCTCCATGCCTCAAGTTTTCACCCTCAACCTCTAATCAACTCAATACCCTATAGCCAATACTTAAGGCTAAAGAGGAATTGTTCAGATCCAGCAAAATTCCAAATAGAAGCCAATGCACTAACTACTCGACTATCACAAAGAGGCTACACCAAAACATCACTACGCAAGGCCTTCAATCGTGCCAATCAACAAGACAGAGAAACACTGCTCTTCAAAAATAAAAAAACAACTCAAACTGAACCAGATACCCGAATAATCATCAGATTCACCAACGAACACCAGGAAATCAGAAATATCCTCACAAAAAACTGGTCCATCCTTTTGGAAGAACCCAGCACCTCTAAACTCCTACCACAACATCCACCCATCACCTTCAGAAAAGCCGGCTCGCTACAACAACAACTGGTAAAAAGTGAATTCAAAGAAGGATCCAAAAAAGACCCCTGCAAAACAAAAGGCACTTTCCCCTGCGGGTCCTGTGCCCAATGTTATGTTATTTCCCAAACGATCAATACCATATTACCTAATGGTGACCCATTTCACCCGAAACATTTTTGCAACTGCAAGACCAGGGGAATAGTCTACATGATGACCTGCAAATGCGGGTCCTTTTATATAGGGAAAACCCGACAGGAGTTTGGCAAACGAGTAAGTCAACATCTCCAGACCATGCATGTTGGCAACTTCTATGTCCCACTAGGGAGACACGTAAAAGAATACCACAACTACAAAATGCCTAAAATCAAATTCATGGCCCTGGACAGGATCCACATCCCGTTACGAGGGGGTGATTGGAATAAAACCTTATTACAACTGGAAATGCGATGGATTTCGCGACTTAAAGCTACTATCCCGCCCGGGTTAAATGAAGCACAAAGCTTCCGTCCCTTCTTACAAGGCTTTTCATCGGGGAAAAAAGATTAAACCCCCTACCAGGACACAGAATCTGCCCTGGAACTTCTAAAAGTATATGTACAATCTCAACTGACCCCCCCTCCAAGATTCATACAACCTGCACTCCCGACTCCACTATGGTTCACCATAGACCTTTTGATTCCCATACAACATCATTGGGCCATTCTACCCAGTATCTTTTACCCAGTATCTTTTAACTGGTTAAACCGACCACAATCTCTCCCCCCGACCCACCCACACTCTCTCACAGACGTTTCTTCTTAATATAATGCTGCAATTTTTCTTTACTTTATGTCCTAATTAATGTTATAATATTGTAAACTGTATTATCGATACATATATGTGATGACACTGTTGCACAGTGCACCATCGCATATTCAAGTTTATTTAACCAGATTGTCCAACTTCCTTTTGCCTCTATCCCTCAACCTCCAGGAGCTCCCGGCACGGTAAGCCCCGAATCCTCCGGGATCGGGGCATCTGAAACCGATGGGAGGGTCTCTCTACCTTCCTCTATCCCTATCAGGGATCTCGGCTTCTACTCCGTGTCGGCGGCCACGAAGGCACGTCCGCACGGTTACAAGGGATGCGGCTTCCAGCTCCACGCAGGCGCACCTCACACCGTATCACGGACTCCGCCTATCGGCATCACACAGCGCACGACGGCGCATGCGTGACTGCCCTTAAAAGGCCGGGGAACACTGCAAATGTCTCAGTCTCTCCCGAACCCAGGGAGGAACACGGACCTTGCAGACAACGGCTGTTCATTTTTCACAGGAATCCTCTCCAAACGGACAAAGATCCTGCAACGGTTATTTTACCATACAGGAACCAACCAAATGTAAGTTTAGATTTGGTAGGAGACTTACCATATCTCCTAAACCAAACCTAACTTTTTCCAAACAATTTATGTACTTACTATCATCGGCATGTACTCCATTCTTTACTGCCCCAGAAATTAAGCCTACACACCTATAATTACAGACGATCACTATCAATGTGGGAGTTTTCCAAACCTCAACCACATTGGACCCTGGGACCAGATATGCTACCCAAGAAGTAATTATCACTATTATTTTTATGAGAATCCTCTTTATACCCATTTCCTTTCTAAATTTGCCATTTTCTCACCAACACAGCACACTGTTCCTGTAGCACCTGGAGAAACTGTGGGGAGGCTATACCCTAAGAAGTGGACAAATATGTATGTTCAACCATACTTTATATTAATTGTTTTTGCTCCTTTTTGAATCACCATGATATCATGATCTGATATTTATATTTATTTCAATTATTCTTAGAATCGGTGATACATCCTTGATAAAGGCCTTGATAGGCCGAAACATGTCGGATTACCGATCAGGTCCCCTCTCTGCACCAATCCCTGTCCTTTGACAAGAGGAACTGCAGAGCTGGACCTATCCACGATATTTTCAAGTCACGTACTTATCACATGTAACACAACTTATATTTCCTCTTCACCTGCACAATGGGACTTTACCCATATATTCACTCCTTTGTTGTATATAAATACACTGTATAATAAATTTTATTTTATTTACTACTGCATACTTCCTTTACTCCTGCCCTTAAAATCCCATACCTGACCTGAGGCATCACAACCTACACAATATTCTCTCGGGATGGTGGCAGAAATGACTACCTAACTTTCCACTATAAGATCCAAAAACTCACCTCTTTCAACGAATACCCCGGATGGATAACACATCCACGTCCTCTCGGATCTTTGGAAACACTATATTCCACTAAACTACAATTCTTGGTTGCTAGGCAGCAAGCACCTACCTACCTAATCCAGGCTAACATAGCCTTCATTGTGGAACTTCTTCCACAGTTTCAGTAAGGCATTGTTAAAACCTGTTTTTCACCAACACCTTTCTCCTACAAAGAAAGGATGACAGAAGAAGAAGAAAAAGATGTGGGAGATCTGGTTGGCGATGAATGGGAGACCCTCATGTCGGGCATCCAAACCAGTTTTAAAGTCAAAGAACAAACTGAATCAGATATCCTGGCACTATTCAGGACACTTCAAAAACACCTGGAGAGAAAGTCTGCGCTTCACTGGCACATTAAGACCTTCGAACGCTATATCAGCGAGAAAATCAACCCTGTAGGTTTAAGAATCCAAATTTTCCCTACTATGGAAAACATCACAACCCAACTCAAAAAAGAATGGGAAAACCAACTAAACGAATGTTCACGGAATTTAATGATCCTCTTGCAAGAAGAATATTTAAGACAAATAAAAACCCTAGATCTTGATATTAAAAAAACCTACGAACAACTAGCCCCTCTCAAAAAGGCACAACTATACATTGAACAGGAAAATAAACTTAAATCACACTTAGAAGACTATGGTAAAGATATCCTCAGGAAAAAAGAAAGAAAATATTGGCGCGATAAGAACGCCTTTGCCCAAGGCAGAGCCTATAGATGGGCCAATCAACGCTCCAACCGAAGAAATCAGTATGGCAAACCCACAGATAGAATGGGACAACCATACTACTCATCGGATTCATCTTCCTATAACTCTGGTACTGAACAATACAAAAATAGAAGAAGGGAACCTTCAAAACAACATGAAGCCCAACATAAAACTAACGAGGATAACTACCAGGAAACGGAACCCCAAGAAACCAATCCTGCAGAGGAACAAGGGACACACTCGGGAAACATGAACCCACCCCTCAAACCCCATAATTTCTTTACAAGATCTAAAGTGGACCCCAAACAACAACAAGGGGTTTTTTTAGGGAAAACAACTCCGAAACCGCCAAAGAAACACCAATCGGAGAAGAAACGGGAGGAAGAAAAACGGTCATAAATCTATCATCTCATACACTGACGAATGACCAAAAAGAAGTACTATCTTTAGGACTCTCTTTTTGCCCAAATACCAACCTTGATAGATTCGAAACCATCAAAGATGTGAACCTATTTGCCAGAAATGTATTACTCAAAACTAGGGTTGAGCGGACACCTAGATGTCCGTGTTCGACGGGTTCGGCCGAACTTTAAAAAAAAGTCCGGGTCCGTGTCCCGGACTTTTACCGAACTTTTCCCGGACACCGAACCCCATTGAAGTCAATGGGGACCCGAACTTTAAGGCACTAAAATGGCTCTAAAACACCAAAGGAAAGGGCTAGAGTGCTGCAAATGGCAGCAAAACGTAATTAAGAGCATGGCAAGTGCTCTGCAAACAAATGTGGATAGGGAAATAACTTAAAACAACAAAAAAAAACAGAAAAATAAAACAATGTTCTTCTTCATCTCTGAAGGACGAGGCCCATATGGAGTAGGAGGGAGGTTGAGGTGGTGGTGAATGTGGCGGTGACATAGGCGTGCGCACAGGGTGTGCTGGGTGTGCCTGGGCACACCCTAATCACCTAGGGCACATAGCATTGCCAGTGAGGAGATGGGAAAGATCTCCCTGGGACCTGCTCTGCTCTATTTCTCCTTGCCTACAGGTACATGGCCCCGATACATTACTCTCCCTGCTGGCAAACACATGCATGTGTATTTCAACTTTGGGGTGCACACCTTAATGCAATAGGCTGCGCACACCTATGGGCGGTGTAGGTGGAAGCGGCGGTGGAGGAGGACCAGGGCCGGATTAACAGCATCATGGGCTTGGTGCTGAGGATTTTGAAGGGCCTTAGGGCCGTGCCTTGCCATGCACCCAGAGGAGGAAGGGTGCAGCCATGCATGCCTAATTCAACATGGGATGCTGTCTCTGAAGCCCATAAACACATCCATGCATCGCCAACTGTCCCTCCTTGTCCGGCCTTCACGCTGTGTGGGGAGGTTCTGAGGGTGCTGCCTGGGGAAGCGAGCATAGAAGCCAGACTTCTGTGTTTACAAGTGACAGAAGAGCGGTAACAGTGAATATGGCCAACCCGGGGCCTATATAAAAGGTAGGGGCCTGGAGCTGCAGCTCCAATAGCCCCTACATTAATCTGGCCCTGAGGAGGAGGACGAGGTAGCCAACACTGCTTCTTTTCACAAATTTTAAATGAGGGTACACCCCAAAAGAGTGAGAAAGAGCAAAAATGGAACAATGGGTGGGTAAGGTCGGTATCCATTGCTATTCTGCACAAGGTACGGAAAAGTCCCGTGGGATCCATGCCTGGTTCATTTTAATGAACGTGAGCTTGTCCACATTGTCTCTGGACAGGCGGCTGCGCTTGTCTGTTATAACGCCCCCAGCCGTGCTAAATACCCGTTCAGATAATACACTGGCTGCAGGGCACGCCAGCACCTCCAAGGCGTAAAGGGCAAGCTCAGGCCATGTGCCCAATTTGGAGACCCAGAAGTTGAAGGGGGCAGACCCGTCATTCACTACATGTAGGCGTGTGCACACATACTGCTCCACCATGTTGGTAAAATGCTGCCTCCTGCTAAGACGTTCCATCTGAGCTGCTGGTGCTGCTGTTTGTTGTGGCGTGCTGACAAAGCTTTTCCACATTTCGGCCATGCTAACCCTGCCTTCTGAGGTGCTGGCGGTGCCCTGGTTGCGTTGGCGACCTCCTCCTCCTCCTCCTCTGCCTTGTGCTTCCACTGTGGCCCCGCTGTCAGATGGGAATGCCAGCAGCATGGCGTCTACCAGCGTGCGCTTGTACTCGCGCATCTTGCGATCGCGCTCCAGTGAGTGAATTAAGGACGGTACGTTGTCCTTGTAACGGGGATCCAGCAGCGTGGCCACCCAGTAATCAGCACAAGTTAGAATGTGGGCAACTCGGCGGTCGTTGTGGAGACACTGCAGCATGTAATCGCTCATGTGTGCCAGGCTGCCCAGAGGCGACGAAAGGCTGTCCTCTGTGGGAGGTGTATCGTCCGTGTCCTCTGTATCCCCCCAGCCACGCACCAGTGATGGCCATGAGCTGGCCTGGGTGCCACCCTGCTGTGAACATGGTTCCATCTCCTCCTCCAGCTCCTCCTCCTCCTCATCCTCCTCATCCTCCAGAACTGTGCCCCTGCTGGACAATTGCGTCCCTGGCGTTTGCGTGTGCAGGAACCCACCCTCGGAGCCCCTTGCGAATGACTGCCCTGAAAGCCTTGGAAATGTTACCCCTTCATCCTCCTCCTCCTCCTCATCCTGTGCCACATCCTCTTCCATCATCGCCCGAATTGTTTTTTCAAGGAGGCATAGAAGTGGGATAGTTAAGCTGAGAACGGCGTCATTGCCACTGGCCATGTTGGTGGAGTACTCAAAACAGCGCAACAAGGCACACAGGTCTCGCATGGAGGCCCAGTTATTGGTGGTGAAGTGGTGCTGTTCCGCAGAGCGACTCACGCGTGCGTGCTGCAGCTGAAACTCCACTATGGCCTGCTGCTGCTCGCACAGTCTTTCCAGCATGTGCAAGGTGGAGTTCCACCTTGTGGGCACGTCACATATGAGGCGGTGAGCGGGAAGGCCGAAGTTACGCTGCAGCGCTGCCAGGCGAGCAGCAGCAGGGTGAGAACGCCGAAAGTGCGCACAAACGGCCCGCACTTTCTGCAGCAGCTCTGACATATCGGGGTAGTTTTTAAGGAACCTCTGCACCACCAAATTCAGCACATGCGCCAGGCAAGGGATGTGCGTCAAACCGGCTAGGCCCAGAGCTGCTATGAGATTTCGCCCGTTATCACACACCACCAGGCCGGGCTTGAGGCTCGCTGGCAGCAACCACTCATTTGTCTGCTGTTCCATGCTCCTCCACAACTCCTGCGCGGTGTGTGGTTTGTCCCCCAAACAGGCAAGTTGTAAAACTGCCTGCTGTCGTTTACCCCTGGCCGTGCTGAAGTTGGTGGTGAAGGTGTTACGCTGTCCGGATGAGGAGGCGGTAGAGGATGAGGAAGCGGAGTAGGAGGAGTTAGGAACAGGAGGCAAACTGAAGCGCCCTGCAATCCTCGGTGGTGGAAGGACATGCGCCAAATTGCTATCCGCCTCAGGCCCATCCGCCACTGCATTTACCCAGTGTGCCGTTAGGGAGATATAACGCCCCTGACCGTGCTTACTGGTCCACGTATCCGTAGTTAGGTGGACCTTGGCACAGATGGCGTTGCGCAGTGCACACCTGATTTTTTCCCCCACTTGGTTGTGCAGGGAAGGGATGGCTTGCCTGGAAAAGTAGTGGCGGCTGGGCACGACGTACTGTGGGACAGCCACCGACATAAGGTTTTTAAAACTGTGCGTCTCCACCAGACGGAATGACAGCATTTCAAAGGCCAATAATTTTGAAATGCTGGCATTCAGGGCCAGGGATCGCGGGTGGGTAGGGGGGTACTTCCTCTTCCTCTCAAGTGTTTGGGAGATGGAAAGCTGAACGCTTCCACGGGACATTGTGGAGATGGTTGTTGGTGACCCAGGTGGTGGTGTTGCTGACAGATCGTCTGTTTGCGGGGTGGCAGGTGCCGGTATCACTACAGATGTGGCTGGAGCGGCCGAGACTGCAGCAGAAGAGGAAGCAGGATGAGCCAGAGACGTTTCTTGGTTTTGAAGGTGTGTACTCCACTGCAGCTCGTGCTTTGCACTTAGATGCCTGATCATGCAGGTTGTGCTCAGGTTGAGAAGGTTCATGCCTCGCTTCAAGCTCTGATTGCACAGGGTGCAAACCACTCGTGTCCTGTCATCAGCACATTTTCTAAAGAACTTCCACGCTAGAGAACTCCTTTGAGCTGACTTTGGTGCGCTCGTTCCCTTGCTGCGTTGGGCAGTAGCGGGCGTAGTGTCTAGGGCACGGCCGCTCCGCTTCTGCACCCTGCTCCCTCTTCTGCTGTGCTGGTGGCTCTGTGCGACCACCGCCTCTTCCTCCAAACTACTCAGTTCACCTGCATGACGTTCATTCCATGTGGGGTCGAGGACCTCATCGTCCTCCACATCATCTTCCACCCAGTCTTCACCCCTGCCCTCCTTGTCGGTCTCCACAATGCTGAACGCCGCAGCAGTTGGCACCTGCGTTTCGTCATCATCGGAGACGTGCTGCGATGATCCTTGCATGTACTCATCTTGAGAAATAAGTGGTTGGGCATCGCTGCACTCAATCTCTTCCACTTCTGGGGCAGGGCTAGGTGGATGGCCCTGGGAAACCCTGCTGACAGAGTCCTCAAAAAGAATAAGAGACTGCTGTATGGCTTGGGGCTCAGACTGCTGGCCTGATTTGCAAGGGGGTGAGGTGAAAGACGGTTGGACATTGGCTGCAGGTGCCAACTCTGACCTTTCTGCAGTAGACTGGGTGGGAGACAATGTGAAGGAACTGGAGGCACTGTCAGCAGCAAACCAATCTACTATCGCCTCAACTTGTTCTGGCCTCATCACTTCTAGGGGCGTTTGATGCCCTACCAAATACTGATGCAGGTTCTGTCGCCTACTCACACTTGAGGAAGGTGTTTCACTTGTGCGTGTAGCTGGCACAGATCGACCATGTCCTCTCCTTGCAACAGGAGCTCTACCAGCAGCACCACGACCCAGGCCACGGCCCTTATTTGACGGTCTCCTCATATTTCTGTAATTTAAGATCTTGCCCTAGAAAGGTTTTTATTGAATAGCGGAATAGAAAATATGATCCAAAAAAAGTGTATGTATATCACACGTACACAACCACACTAGGCCCCAATTACTATTGTTTGTACCCCTAAAAGGCTAGATGAGGAGTAGGGGGAGTATGGAACAGGCAGCACCCTCAAACCTTCAGAAGTATGAGATGAACCCCAACAACTTGGAAAGGTGGATCTCTCTCACACGTACCGACACAGACTATCCCGCAATTCAATTGATCCTCAAAGGTTTTTATTGAATAGCGGAATAGGAAATATGATCAAAAAAAGTGTATGTATCTCGCACGTACACAACCACACTAGGCCCCAATTACTATTGTTTGTACCCCTAAAAGGCTAGATGAGGAGTAGGGGGGGTATGGAACAGGCAGCACCCTCAAACCTTCAGAAGTATGAGATGAACCCCAACAACTTGGAAAGGTGGATCTCTCTCACACGTACCGACACAGACTATCCCGCAATTCAATGGATCCTCAAAGGTTTTTATTGAATAGCGGAATAGGAAATATGATCAAAAAAAGTGTATGTATCTCGCACGTACACAACCACACTAGGCCCCAATTACTATTGTTTGTACCCCTAAAAGGCTAGATGAGGAGTAGGGGGGGTATGGAACAGGCAGCACCCTCAAACCTTCAGAAGTATGAGATGAACCCCAACAACTTGGAAAGGTGGATCTCTCTCACACGTACCGACACAGACTATCCCGCAATTCAATTGATCCTCAAAGGTTTTTATTGAATAGCGGAATAGGAAATATGATCAAAAAAAGTGTATGTATCTCGCACGTACACAACCACACTAGGCCCCAATTACTATTGTTTGTACCCCTAAAAGGCTAGATGAGGAGTAGGGGGGGTATGGAACAGGCAGCACCCTCAAACCTTCAGAAGTATGAGATGAACCCCAACAACTTGGAAAGGTGGATCTCTCTCACACGTACCGACACAGACTATCCCGCAATTCAATTGATCCTCAAAGGTTTTTATTGAATAGCGGAATAGGAAATATGATCAAAAAAAGTGTATGTATCTCGCACGTACACAACCACACTAGGCCCCAATTACTATTGTTTGTACCCCTAAAAGGCTAGATGAGGAGTAGGGGGGGTATGGAACAGGCAGCACCCTCAAACCTTCAGAAGTATGAGATGAACCCCAACAACTTGGAAAGGTGGATCTCTCTCACACGTACCGACACAGACTATCCCGCAATTCAATTGATCCTCAAAGGTTTTTATTGAATAGCGGAATAGGAAATATGATCAAAAAAAGTGTATGTATCTCGCACGTACACAACCACACTAGGCCCCAATTACTATTGTTTGTACCCCTAAAAGGCTAGATGAGGAGTAGGGGGGGTATGGAACAGGCAGCACCCTCAAACCTTCAGAAGTATGAGATGAACCCCAACAACTTGGAAAGGTGGATCTCTCTCACACGTACCGACACAGACTATCCCGCAATTCAATTGATCCTCAAAGGTTTTTATTCAATAGCGGAATAGGAAATATGATCAAAAAAAGTGTATGTATCTCGCACGTACACAACCACACTAGGCCCCAATTACTATTGTTTGTACCCCTAAAAGGCTAGATGAGGAGTAGGGGGGGTATGGAACAGGCAGCACCCTCAAACCTTCAGAAGTATGAGATGAACCCCAACAACTTGGAAAGGTGGATCTCTCTCACACGTACCGACACAGACTATCCCGCAATTCAATTGATCCTCAAAGGTTTTTATTGAATAGCGGAATAGGAAATATGATCAAAAAAAGTGTATGTATCTCGCACGTACACAACCACACTAGGCCCCAATTACTATTGTTTGTACCCCTAAAAGGCTAGATGAGGAGTAGGGGGGGTATGGAACAGGCAGCACCCTCAAACCTTCAGAAGTATGAGATGAACCCCAACAACTTGGAAAGGTGGATCTCTCTCACACGTACCGACACAGACTATCCCGCAATTCAATTGATCCTCAAAGGTTTTTATTGAATAGCGGAATAGGAAATATGATCAAAAAAAGTGTATGTATCTCGCACGTACACAACCACACTAGGCCCCAATTACTATTGTTTGTACCCCTAAAAGGCTAGATGAGGAGTAGGGGGGGTATGGAACAGGCAGCACCCTCAAACCTTCAGAAGTATGAGATGAACCCCAACAACTTGGAAAGGTGGATCTCTCTCACACGTACCGACACAGACTATCCCGCAATTCAATTGATCCTCAAAGGTTTTTATTGAATAGCGGAATAGGAAATATGATCAAAAAAAGTGTATGTATCTCGCACGTACACAACCACACTAGGCCCCAATTACTATTGTTTGTACCCCTAAAAGGCTAGATGAGGAGTAGGGGGGGTATGGAACAGGCAGCACCCTCAAACCTTCAGAAGTATGAGATGAACCCCAACAACTTGGAAAGGTGGATCTCTCTCACACGTACCGACACAGACTATCCCGCAATTCAATTGATCCTCAAAGGTTTTTATTGAATAGCGGAATAGGAAATATGATCAAAAAAAGTGTATGTATCTCGCACGTACACAACCACACTAGGCCCCAATTACTATTGTTTGTACCCCTAAAAGGCTAGATGAGGAGTAGGGGGGGTATGGAACAGGCAGCACCCTCAAACCTTCAGAAGTATGAGATGAACCCCAACAACTTGGAAAGGTGGATCTCTCTCACACGTACCGACACAGACTATCCCGCAATTCAATTGATCCTCAAAGGTTTTTATTGAATAGCGGAATAGGAAATATGATCAAAAAAAGTGTATGTATCTCGCACGTACACAACCACACTAGGCCCCAATTACTATTGTTTGTACCCCTAAAAGGCTAGATGAGGAGTAGGGGGGGTATGGAACAGGCAGCACCCTCAAACCTTCAGAAGTATGAGATGAACCCCAACAACTTGGAAAGGTGGATCTCTCTCACACGTACCAACACAGACTATCCCCCAATTTAACTGATCCCCAAAGGTTTTTGATTAAATAGCGGAATAGAAAATATGATCCCAAAAAAGTGTATGTATATCACACGTACACAACCACACTAGGCCCCAATTACTATTGTTTGTACCCCTAAAAGGCTAGGAGTAGGGGGAGTATGGAACAGGCAGCACCCTCAAACCTTCAGAAGTATGAGATGAACCCCAACAACTTGGAAAGGTGGATCTCTCTCACACGTACCAACACAGACTATCCCCCAATTTAACTGATCCCCAAAGGTTTTTGATTAACTAGCGGAATAGAAAATATGATCCCAAAAAAGTGTATGTATATCACACGTACACAACCACACTAGGCCCCAATTACTATTGTTTGTACCCCTAAAAGGCTAGGAGTAGGGGGAGTATGGAACAGGCAGCACCCTCAAACCTTCAGAAGTATGAGATGAACCCCAACAACTTGGAAAGGTGGATCTCTCTCACACGTACCAACACAGACTATCCCCCAATTTAACTGATCCCCAAAGGTTTTTGATTAAATAGCGGAATAGAAAATATGATCCCAAAAAAGTGTATGTATATCACACGTACACAACCACACTAGGCCCCAATTACTATTGTTTGTACCCCTAAAAGGCTAGGAGTAGGGGGAGTATGGAACAGGCAGCACCCTCAAACCTTCAGAAGTATGAGATGAACCCCAACAACTTGGAAAGGTGGATCTCTCTCACACGTACCAACACAGACTATCCCCCAATTTAACTGATCCCCAAAGGTTTTTGATTAAATAGCGGAATAGAAAATATGATCCCAAAAAAGTGTATGTATATCACACGTACACAACCACACTAGGCCCCAATTACTATTGTTTGTACCCCTAAAAGGCTAGGAGTAGGGGGAGTATGGAACAGGCAGCACCCTCAAACCTTCAGAAGTATGAGATGAACCCCAACAACTTGGAAAGGTGGATCTCTCTCACACGTACCAACACAGACTATCCCCCAATTTAACTGATCCCCAAAGGTTTTTGATTAAATAGCGGAATAGAAAATATGATCCCAAAAAAGTGTATGTATATCACACGTACACAACCACACTAGGCCCCAATTACTATTGTTTGTACCCCTAAAAGGCTAGATGAGGAGTAGGGGGGGTATGGAACAGGCAGCACCCTCAAACCTTCAGAAGTATGAGATGAACCTCAACAACTTGGAAAGGTGGATCTCTCTCACACGTACCAACACAGACTATCCCCCAATTTAACTGATCCCCAAAGGTTTTTGATTAAATAGCGGAATAGAAAATATGATCCCAAAAAAGTGTATGTATATCACACGTACACAACCACACTAGGCCCCAATTACTATTGTTTGTACCCCTAAAAGGCTAGGAGTAGGGGGAGTATGGAACAGGCAGCACCCTCAAACCTTCAGAAGTATGAGATGAACCCCAACAACTTGGAAAGGTGGATCTCTCTCACACGTACCAACACAGACTATCCCCCAATTTAACTGATCCCCAAAGGTTTTTGATTAAATAGCGGAATAGAAAATATGATCCCAAAAAAGTGTATGTATATCACACGTACACAACCACACTAGGCCCCAATTACTATTGTTTGTACCCCTAAAAGGCTAGGAGTAGGGGGAGTATGGAACAGGCAGCACCCTCAAACCTTCAGAAGTATGAGATGAACCCCAACAACTTGGAAAGGTGGATCTCTCTCACACGTACCAACACAGACTATCCCCCAATTTAACTGATCCCCAAAGGTTTTTGATTAAATAGCGGAATAGAAAATATGATCCCAAAAAAGTGTATGTATATCACACGTACACAACCACACTAGGCCCCAATTACTATTGTTTGTACCCCTAAAAGGCTAGGAGTAGGGGGAGTATGGAACAGGCAGCACCCTCAAACCTTCAGAAGTATGAGATGAACCCCAACAACTTGGAAAGGTGGATCTCTCTCACACGTACCAACACAGACTATCCCCCAATTTAACTGATCCCCAAAGGTTTTTGATTAAATAGCGGAATAGAAAATATGATCCCAAAAAAGTGTATGTATATCACACGTACACAACCACACTAGGCCCCAATTACTATTGTTTGTACCCCTAAAAGGCTAGGAGTAGGGGGAGTATGGAACAGGCAGCACCCTCAAACCTTCAGAAGTATGAGATGAACCCCAACAACTTGGAAAGGTGGATCTCTCTCACACGTACCAACACAGACTATCCCCCAATTTAACTGATCCCCAAAGGTTTTTGATTAAATAGCGGAATAGAAAATATGATCCCAGAAAAGTGTATGTATATCACACGTACACAACCACACTAGGCCCCAATTACTATTGTTTGTACCCCTAAAAGGCTAGGAGTAGGGGGAGTATGGAACAGGCAGCACCCTCAAACCTTCAGAAGTATGAGATGAACCCCAACAACTTGGAAAGGTGGATCTCTCTCACACGTACCAACACAGACTATCCCCCAATTTAACTGATCCCCAAAGGTTTTTGATTAAATAGCGGAATAGAAAATATGATCCCAAAAAAGTGTATGTATATCACACGTACACAACCACACTAGGCCCCAATTACTATTGTTTGTACCCCTAAAAGGCTAGATGAGGAGTAGGGGGAGTATGGAACAGGCAGCACCCTCAAACCTTCAGTATGAGATTGTGTTCACTGTACCCCACAAAGATTGAGTTCACTGCACCCCACAATGATTGTGTTCACTGCACCCCACAAAGATTGTGTTCACTGCACCTCACAAAGATTGTGTTCACTGTACCCCCCAAAGATTGTGTTCACTGCACCCCACAAAGATTCTGTTCACTGTACCCCACAAAGATTGTGTTCACTGCACCCCAAAAAGATTGTGTTCACTGCACCCCAAAAAGGATGTTGTTCACTGCACCCCAAAAAGGATGTTGTTCACTCCACCCCAAAAAGATTGTGTTCACTGCACCCCACAAAGATTGTGTTCACTGCACCCCAAAAAGATTGTGTTCACTGCACCCCAAAAATGATTTTGTTCACTGCACCCCAAAAAGGATTTTGTTCACTGCACCCCAAAAAGGATGTTGTTCACTCCACCCCAAAAAGATTGTGTTCACTGCACCCCAAAAAGATTGTGTTCACTGCACCCCACAAAGGATTTTGTTCACTGCACCCCAAAAAGATTGTGTTCACTGCACCCCAAAAAGGATGTTGTTCACTGCACCCCAAAAAGGATTTTGTTCACTGCACCCCAAAAAGATTGTGTTCACTGCACCCCACAAAGGATTTTGTTCACTGCACCCCACAAAGATTGTGTTCACTGCACACCAAAAAGGATTGTGTTCACTGCACCCCAAAAAGATTTTGTTCACTGCACCCCAAAAAGATTGTGTTCACTGCAGCCCAAAAAGATTGTGTTCACTGCAGCCCAAAAAGATTGTGTTCACTGCAGCCCAAAAAGATTGTGTTCACTGCAGCCCAAAAAGATTGTGTTCACTGCAGCTCACACACAGAAAAATGGATGTGGATCACTGACACCTGCCTATCTCCAATCCCACACCACACAGCAATATCGATTGTAGTTTGTAGAACACAGTTTCCCTAAAATTCAGCAGACTCTGTCCCTAACAGGATTGAGAAGAGATCGTAGATCAGGATTGAGTGCAGATTCACCCCACCCCCCACACAGCAATATCGATTGTAGTTTGTAGAACACAGTTTCCCTAAAATTCAGCAGACTCTGTCCCTAACAGGATTGAGAAGAGATCGTAGATCAGGATTGAGTGCAGATTCACCCCACCCCCCACACAGCAATATCGATTGTAGTTTGTAGAAGACACTGACCCTATATAATTCAGCAGACTCTATCCCTAAAATGCCTACAACTCGCCCTGCCTAAACACTCCGACCTGTCCCTCAATTCTATCCGGACACAAATGGTTTTTTCCTGCCTATCTTTCCCTAATCAGCAGCCAGCACGTTGATGTGTGCTCTGTCCCTGAATCTAAGCAGCATAATGACGCCGCTGCGGCTGCCTCGAACTTATAAAGACTTGGTCACATGCTTCAGACGGCCAATCACAGCTACTGAGACATTTGCAGGCATGGCTGGGATGGCTTAAGGCACACCAGTTAAACGATTGTTGATTGGCTGTTGAAAGCCCGCCATGAAAAGAGCGCCAAAGCATGCAAAACCCGGAAATAAAACGACCGAACACGGATTTTTACCCGAACATACAGTAAAGTGTCCGTGTCCGTGTTCGGGTACAAAAAATCCAATTATTCGGTACGAACACGAATAATACAGTCCGTGTTCGCTCAACACTACTCAAAACCTTTTATCAAAAACAACCTCAACCCTCACAACCTGCATCCACATTAACTGCGGCTGAGTTCAGAGCCATCCGCGACCTCAACCTACTACTTCAGGAGAGTGACCTAGATGATTGGGATGATCCAACTGAATCAGATAAAGAATCTGACGAAGAAGAACGGGAAACACCCCCTGACCAACTGTCCTTCAAAAGGAAATCTAATAAATTCCCATCCCTCAACATCAACCCAGCAATTGCACTTTTCGTCCGACAAACCACTAAAGATATAGAATCAATTAAAGAGAAACAACACACGTCTAACTTAACAAACAAGCAAAAGCAAGCCCTCCAGGAACTTAGAAATAATGATGACATCATTATCAAACCCTCAGACAAGGGAGGAAATGTAGTCATCATGAATAAAGAAAAATATAAACACATGTGTCATACAATACTTTCGAATACTAAATGCTACAAGAAGATCCTCCCCATAATAACAAAATCTTATGAAGAAATTTTCTACTCTAAAGTCGATAATGCATTCAAGAATGGCATCATCTCCCAAACATTGTGGGAATATATCAGAACACCACATCCAAAAACCCCCACACTATACGCCCTACCGAAACTACACAAGAACTTGCATGATCCACCGGGAAGACCAATCATCTCGGGCAATGGAAGCATTTCAGAATCTATGAGCAGGGTCATAGACAGATACTTACGCCCTCATGTCAAAGAACTACCCTCATATACCCAAGATACCCTTCATCTCCTGAGGATACTCAATGACATCACTGTTCCAGAAGAAACATACCTAATCACCATAGACGTCGAATCATTATACAACAATATACCCCACACCAAAGGACTACAGGCAGTTGAAAACAAACTTCATTGCCACAGTGAACGAGACCAAAACTTCAATAATTTCATCATTGACATGCTGGAATATATACTCAACCACAACATCTTCACCTTTGGCGGCAACTACTACATCCAAACATGTGGGGTAGCTATGGGAACCAGCTGCGCCCCATCCTATGCCAATATCTACCTAGGCTCATGGGAGCAAGAATTTTTATCAAACGAAGAAAACACCATCTACGCTGACAAAATCCTTATATGGCAAAGATATATTGACGATATATTGATTATATGGAATGGACCGGAATACATGATAAAAGACCTATTAACCAGGATGAACCAGAACGAACACAATATGTTCTTCACGATGACCTACAACAAACAACAAGTATCTTTTCTCGACACCTTAATATATAAAGATACTATGGGCAAAATCTCCACCACACTGTTCAGAAAGGATACAGCAGGCAACTCGATTCTCCATGCCTCAAGTTTTCACCCTCAACCTCTAATCAACTCAATACCCTATAGCCAATACTTAAGGCTAAAGAGGAATTGTTCAGATCCAGCAAAATTCCAAATAGAAGCCAATGCACTAACTACTCGACTATCACAAAGAGGCTACACCAAAACATCACTACGCAAGGCCTTCAATCGTGCCAATCAACAAGACAGAGAAACACTGCTCTTCAAAAATAAAAAACCAACTCAAACTGAACCAGATACCCGAATAATCATCAGATTCACCAACGAACACCAGGAAATCAGAAATATCCTCACAAAAAACTGGTCCATCCTTTTGGAAGAACCCAGCACCTCTAAACTCCTACCACAACATCCACCCATCACCTTCAGAAAAGCCGGCTCGCTACAACAACAACTGGTAAAAAGTGAATTCAAAGAAGGATCCAAAAAAGACCCCTGCAAAACAAAAGGCACTTTCCCCTGCGGGTCCTGTGCCCAATGTTATGTTATTTCCCAAACGATCAATACCATATTACCTAATGGTGACCCATTTCACCCGAAACATTTTTGCAACTGCAAGACCAGGGGAATAGTCTACATGATGACCTGCGAATGCGGGTCCTTTTATATAGGGAAAACCCGACAGGAGTTTGGCAAACGAGTAAGTCAACATCTCCAGACCATGCATGTTGGCAACTTCTATGTCCCACTAGGGAGACACGTAAAAGAATACCACAACTACAAAATGCCTAAAATCAAATTCATGGCCCTGGACAGGATCCACATCCTGTTACGAGGGGGTGATTGGAATAAAACCTTATTACAACTGGAAATGCGATGGATTTCGCGACTTAAAGCTACTATCCCGCCCGGGTTAAATGAATCACAAAGCTTCCGTCCCTTCTTACAAGGCTTTTCATCGGGGAAAAAAGATTAAACCCCCTACCAGGACACAGAATCTGCCCTGGAACTTCTAAAAGTATATGTACAATCTCAACTGACCCCCCCTCCAAGATTCATACAACCTGCACTCCCGACTCCACTATGGTTCACCATAGACCTTTTGATTCCCATACAACATCATTGGGCCATTCTACCCAGTATCTTTTACCCAGTATCTTTTAACTGGTTAAACCGACCACAATCTCTCCCCCCGACCCACCCACACTCTCTCACAGACGTTTCTTCTTAATATAATGCTGCAATTTTTCTTTACTTTATGTCCTAATTAATGTTATAATATTGTAAACTGTATTATCGATACATATATGTGATGACACTGTTGCACAGTGCACCATCGCATATTCAAGTTTATTTAACCAGATTGTCCAACTTCCTTTTGCCTCTATCCCTCAACCTCCAGGAGCTCCCGGCACGGTAAGCCCCGAATCCTCCGGGATCGGGGCATCTGAAACCGATGGGGGGGTCTCTCTACCTTCCTCTATCCCTATCAGGGATCTCGGCTTCTACTCCGTGTCGGCGGCCACGAAGGCACGTCCGCACGGTTACAAGGGATGCGGCTTCCAGCTCCACGCAGGCGCACCTCACACCGTATCACGGACTCCGCCTATCGGCATCACACAGCGCACGACGGCGCATGCGTGACTGCCCTTAAAAGGCCGGGGAACACTGCAAATGTCTCAGTCTCTCCCGAACCCAGGGAGGAACACGGACCTTGCAGACAACGGCTGTTCATTTTTCACAGGAATCCTCTCCAAACGGACAAAGATCCTGCAACGGTTATTTTACCATACAGGAACCAACCAAATGTAAGTTTAGATTTGGTAGGAGACTTACCATATCTCCTAAACCAAACCTAACTTTTTCCAAACAATTTATGTACTTACTATCATCGGCATGTACTCCATTCTTTACTGCCCCAGAAATTAAGCCTACACACCTATAATTACAGACGATCACTATCAATGTGGGAGTTTTCCAAACCTCAACCACATTGGACCCTGGGACCAGATATGCTACCCAAGAAGTAATTATCACTATTATTTTTATGAGAATCCTCTTTATACCCATTTCCTTTCTAAATTCGCCATTTTCTCACCAACACAGCACACTGTTCCTGTAGCACCTGGAGAAACTGTGGGGAGGCAATACCCTAAGAAGTGGACAAATATGTATGTTCAACCATACTTTATATTAATTGTTTTTGCTCCTTTTTGAATCACCATGATATCATGATCTGATATTTATATTTATTTCAATTATTCTTAGAATCGGTGATACATCCTTGATAAAGGCCTTGATAGACCGAAACATGTCGGATTACCGATCAGGTCCCCTCTCTGCACCAATCCCTGTCCTTTGACAAGAGGAACTGCAGAGCTGGACCTATCCACGATATTTTCAAGTCACGTACTTATCACATGTAACACAACTTATATTTCCTCTTCACCTGCACAATGGGACTTTACCCATATATTCACTCCTTTGTTGTATATAAATACACTGTATAATAAATTTTATTTTATTTACTACTGCATACTTCCTTTACTCCTGCCCTTAAAATCCCATACCTGACCTGAGGCATCACAACCTACACAATATTCTCTCGGGATGGTGGCAGAAATGACTACCTAACTTTCCACTATAAGATCCAAAAACTCACCTCTTTCAACGAAGCTTGCAATGTGCAATTAGGGCACACATTTCGAGACACATTAGTTTAACATGCAATGCATCACCCAAGCCTTGGGATCTTTATCCATTTTTTTTTTTAAATGACACACAAAATCCGGTGGCTGCAGCCACGGGGATTGTGTGAAAGTGATAGACTCCTGCCTGTTGGGTGAAAGCATTCAGATGGCTGCACTGCCTCTCCATTGCTCACACACAGCCCGTACCGGCACCCCCGTGCGTGCGCGCCCCCCACCATCTGTGGGCCCGGGACATCATGGGTGGTGGTGGCTGGGGGGGGGGGGAGGAGAAGGGCAGACACATGTCCACTCACCTCCCCTTCTTGCTGTAGCCTAAAAAGTGACGTCTATGATGTCACTTCCAGGTCAGCCTCTTGGTGTCACTGGCTAGCTTAGCCCTCCATGTCTTATTTTCCCCTTAAGGACTGGGCCTATTTCTGACACTTGTTGTTTACAAGTTAAAAATCTGCATTTTTTGCTAGAAAATTACTTAGATCCCCCAAACATTATATATATATATTTTTTAGCAAAGACTCTGGAGAATAAAATGGCGGTTGTTGCAATATTTTTTGTCACGCGGTATTTGTGCAGCGGTCTTTTAAACGCACTATTTTTGGAAAAAAAAAAAAAAACATTTCACTGCATTTAAATCTGTATTTTTTGCTAGAAAATTACTTAGAACCCCCAAACATTATATATATATATATATATTTTTTAGCAAAGACTCTGGAAAATAAAATGGCGGTTGTTGCAATATTTTTTGTCACGCGGTATTTGTGCAGCGGCCTTTTAAACGCACTATTTTTGGAAAAAAAAAAAAAAACATTTCACTGCATTTAAAAAAAACTAATCAGTAAAGTTAGCCCAATTTTTTTCTATAATGTGAAAGATACTGTTATGCCGAGTAAATAGATACCCAACATGTCATGCTTCAAAATTGTGCACGCTCGTAGAATGGCGGCAAACATTGGTACTTAGAAATTTTTAAAGTGTCGTCTATGGAGATTTTTACCAGTTTAGAGATAAAGAGGGGATCTCAGGCTAGAATTATTGTTCTCGCTCTAACGATCGCGGTGATATTTCACATGTGTGGTTTGAACACTGTTTACATATGTGGGCGCGACTTGCGTATGCGTTTGCTTCTGTGCATGAACTCAGAGGGATGGTGCGCTTTAAATTTTTTTTATTCTTATTTATTTTACCTTTTATTTTTTATTTTTACACTGTCTCTTTAAAAAAATGTTTTTTTGATCACTTTTATTCCTATTACAAGGAATGTAAACATCCCTTGTAATATAATAAGCAGGACAGGTCGTCTTTATTGTGAGATCTGGGGTCAAAAAGACCTCAGATCTCACATCTACACTAAAAAGCAAAAAAAAAAAAAAAAGTCATGAAAACAAATGGATCTTTTAAGACCGTTGGGAGGAAGTGACATATGACGTCGCTCTGGTCCTCCAAGGCCATAGTGTCCAGTGGGGGCCAACTTGCCCTCACTCGACTTCCTGCCTAGAGGGGGAGAGGACCTGATCGTTTTCCCTGCTACCGATGGCTCCGGTAAGCAGGGAAAATGACTGGGAGGTGGCGGGAGGGGGTGCACCGCCGCCCTTAAAAGTGATCTTGCAGAAAATCTGCCGCTGGGACCACTTTTATGCTAAAGCGGACCTCCTGCCATTTAAAAATAAAACCAGGGTTATGGAAGCTATCTGCTGCGATAACCCCGGTATTTACCGTCAAAGTAGCGACATAAATACACATGTCACCTAAAAATCATCACATAGGGGACTTTTTCTCCCCTATGTGATGAAAAAAAAAGTTACGTAAAAAATGTTTTAACATTTTTTTTAAATTCTTTTATTTGCAAAAAAATTAAGTTACACCCAAGCACATAAAATCCCCCCCCCCCCCAAAAAAAATAAAAATTTTGAAAAAAAAAAGTTACAGACGCACATGCTGGAGTGAGAGCATTAATTCTAGCACCAGATCTCCTTTGTGACACTAAACTGATACCTATAGGTGGATTTTGAAGCATAACCTATAGAAAACATAGGGTTTATCGCCATTTCACGGGTGCAGGCAAATTTTAAATTTAGCATGTTGGGTATATATTTACTTGGCGCAACCTTGTCTTTTATATGTCACCAAAGTGGCTAATTTCTTGCATTTGTTTATCCTAAAATTCACTTTAGGTGTGTTTAAGTGTGTTTTTTTACTGAAATTATGAAAATATTACCTTTGCGGTAATATTGTACGACATAAAAAATTGGAACTTCCAATTTGGAACTATTCTCTAGGGTGTCTGCTTTCAGAAAATATATAATGTTTGGGGGTTTTACTTTATCTTCAGGGCTAAAATTAATTTCTAAACATGTGTGCAAAAAATGCTCTGGCAGCGAAAAGGTTAAGGGGATCTTAATGCCGGGAGGCGGAGTTAAGCAATCCATTTATGTAATTACTGTGATTGGCTGTCACAGTGGTCACATGATTGGAAGCTCCTGATTGCAAGTATGCCCTGGTAGCTTTTCTGTTTCCCTGTAGTTTAGTTTTTAACCACTTTACGTCCGCTCACTGTGTAGACCTACGTCGCTGGATTCCTCCCCCTGTAGGCGGCGCTCGCGCGCCGCCGGAGGCGCGCTCCCGCTGTTTTCATTCACAGCGGTAGTCGGGCCAGGGGAGGAGCGGCGGCGATCGCTGCTGCTCTTCCCCGATCGTCAGGGGAATCTAGTTTGGGGATCCGCCCGCCTGTGTAAACAGAGCGGGCGGATCTCCTAAGTGACAGGGAGTGACAGATCGGAGTTTTCAGCATAGCTGGACATCCGATCTGTCCCTGACTCACTCAGTCACCTCCCCCCCCACACATCAGTAAGCTCCAGGCATACATTAACCCCTCCCTCTCCAATAAAATTAACCCCTTCATTGCCAGTGTCATTTTTACAGTAACAGTGCATATATATAGCACCGATTACTGCAGTAATGTCACTGGTACCCCCAAAAGTGTCAAAAATGTCAGTCAAGGGTCCGATCTGTCCGCCGCAATGTCTCAGTCCCGCAAAAGAAATCGTAGATCGCCGCCATTACGCGTTAAAAAAAAAAACACCAAAAATGACAGAAATCTTTCCCTTAGTTAGTAAACGCAATAACTTTTGCGCAAACCAATCAAAATACGCTTATTGTGATTTTTTTTACCAAACATAGGTAGCAGAAAACAAATTGACCAAAAATTAAAAAAAATTAGATTTTTACATATTTTTTGGGGGGAATTTCATATAAAAAAATGTTAAAAATATTGTTATTTTTTCAAAATAAACGCTCTTTTTTTTGTTTATAGCGCAAAAATTACACAGGTGATGAAATACCACCAAAAGAAAGCTCTGTTTGTGGGAAAAAAAGGACGTAAATTTCGTTTGGTTACGGCATCGCACGACCGCGCAATTGTCAGTTAAAGTCGCACAGCGCCGAATCGCAAAAAGTGGCCTGGACGTAAGACAGCAAAATCCTCCTTTGGTAAAGTGGTTAAATTAAAAAAAAGTGGTTAATTAAGACCAACTCTAACTTGACATACAGAGATAGGCAGAGTGCCCGTCTCTGTCTGGTGTGTAGCAGAGCAGCATATTTGCTGCAGCTGCTCCCTCTCATCTCAGCTGTTACTGGTGGTAATGACTATTGTTTCCTTCACAGCCTTCATGTACGACAGGTATATAAATTTGTTGACTACAAAAAACGAGGGGCTTTTAAACTACGGAATGGGGGGGAGGGTACAGATGTAGAATTAGCCAGTGGAAAGCAAGTTTCAGAGGGCAGAAATGGGGGCATTAGCGGTAGGGTGTTCGGAGCTCCTATACCCAGGGTGGGTACGGGGAAAAATCAAGAGAGCAGCCTAAAAACATCAAATGAGGATAAATGTAACCGATCAAAATTACGAGGCTTGTATACCAATGCCAGAAGCCTGGCCAACAAGATGGGAGAGCTGGAGCTGCTGATGTTTGAGGAGGACTTAGATTTTGTGGGGATAACTGAGACTTGGTTTGACAGCTCTCATGACTGGATGGCGACCATTCAGGGGTATTCCCTTTATCGCAGGGATAGAGAGGGTAAAAAAGGGGGAGGGGTATGTTTGTATATTAAGAACAGTATACAGGTAAATATGAGGGATGATATTAATAATGGAGCTATGGACGAGGCAGAATCCCTATGGGTAGAGCTTCAAAGGAAAGGCACGGTGGGGAAGGTAATATTGGGCGTATGCTATAGGCCCCCCAACCAGAGGGAGGAGGGTGAGGCGGACCTCATGTTACAGATAGGATTGGCAGCAAGGATGGGAAATGTCATTATAATGGGGGACTTTAATTATCCTGATATAGACTGGGCAGAAGGAACCGCGCATTCAGCCAAGGCTCGGCAGTTCCTAAATGTTTTGCAGGACAATTTCATGGGTCAGATGGTGAATGCACCGACAAGAAACAATGCGGTACTTGACCTACTGATTACCAACAATACAGACCTGCTCACGGATATAGAAATACGGGACAACTTAGGGAACAGTGACCATAGGTCAATTGGTTTCAGTATTAATTACAGTAATAGGAAACACAAGGGTAATATAAGGACACTGAATTTCAAAAGAGCCAATTTCCCTAAACTGCGCTCGCTGCTAGAAAATATCAAATGGGATAGAACCCTGGGAACAAAGAACACGGAGGAAAAATGGGAGTGCTTCAAGAGCATACTTAACAAGGGGGTGGGCCAGTGCATTCCACAGGGAAATAAATTTAAAAGAGCAAAACTAAACCCTGGGTGGCTAAACTCCAACATAAAAATGTATATTAGAGCTAAAGAAAAGGCCTTCAAAAAATACAAGACTGAGGGGTCATTGGCAGCATTTAAGCACTACAAAGAGTGTAATAAGAAATGTAAAGACGAAATCAGGGCGGCTAAAATAGAACACGAGAGACATATAGCTCCAGGCATACATTAACCCCTCCCTCTCCAATAAAATTAACCCCTTCATTGCCAGTGTCATTTTTACAGTAACAGTGCATATATATAGCACCAATTACTGCAGTAATGTCACTGGTAACCCCAAAAGTGTCAAAAATGTCAGTCAAGGGTCCGATCTGTCCGCCCCAATGTCGCAGTACCGCAAAAAAAATCGCAGATCGCCGCCATTACACGTTAAAAAAAACCCACCAAAAATGACAGAAATCTTTCCCTTTGTTAGTAAACGCGATAACTTTTGCACAAACCAATCAAAATACGCTTTTTGTGATTTTTTTTACCAAACATAGGTAGCATAAAACAAATTGGCCGAAAATTTTAAAAAATTTTGATTTTTACATTTTTTTTTTGGGGAATTTCATATAAAAAAATGTGAAAAATATTGTTATTTTTGCAAAATGTACGCTCTTTTTTTGTTTATAGCGCAAAAAGTAAAAATCGCACGGGTGATCAAATACCACCAAAAGAAAGCTCTGTTTGTGGGAAAAAAAGAACGCCAAATTCGTTTAGATATAGCGTCGCACGACCGCGCAATTGTCTGTTAAAGTCACGCAGTGCCGAATCGCAAAATACCCCCTGGTCGTTTAGCAGGAAAATCCTCCGGGGCTTAAGTGGTTAAAGTGCGTAAGGGGTTCTTCACTGTAAGAGCGGTAAGGATGTGGAATTCTCTTCCACAAGCAGTCGTATCAGCGGGGAGCATTGATAGTTTCAAAAAACTATTGGATGGACACCTTAAAGACCACAACATACAGGGGTATACAATGTACGGTTAAAAGCAAACACACACATACATCATGGGTTGAACTGGATGGACTGATGTCTTTTTTCAACCTCACTAACTATGTGAACTATGTGACGATATCAGCTGTAAAGAACAGACTGTAAAAATAATAGGCAATATCAGTCATCCATGCAGTGTAGTATACAATTAAATTTATTGATAATAGTTACAAATTATTGTGGAAAATTCCACATGCAGTAGAAAACCTACCTGTCACCTTCCAAATATTGACCAACATAAATGCAAACATACATAGGAAATAATTAAAACAATCTGGATTGTTGCCCTATTAGGTCAAGGGAAATACTGATCAAACTAAAACGCCTAATACATATATCTGTGTGTATTAAGCCCCGTACACACGTACCGATCGTCGGCATACAAATGTTCCTCTTTTCTCCCCGGGATGTCGGTGTCTGTTGAAAAGTGCAAAGACAGCACAAGGACAGCACAAGAATTTTGTCTGCAGACTTCAGCTGACTGCAGAAGTGATGTCATGTAATGGTTAACTTTCCCTGTGTTTTTAATTTTCTGAGCATGCCCAGTCTTGCAAATCTGCAGTCTGTCGGCCGAATTTTGTACTGACAGGCGAACAATCGTCCGTTCTGGTGTCCGCAGACAAAAATTTTCATGTTTGCACGAAAGACTTTTGTCCGCGGATTGTGCGCAGACATCTGTCGGAGGGACCATACTAACACGCGTACAATCGGCAGATCTTTCGTCCGCCGACGTTTGTATGCCGACGATCGGTACGTGTGTACGGGCCTTAACTGTGCAGTATTCTTGTGAAGATAATCAGCAAAGCAACCAGTTAAAAGAACAAAGTATTAAGACATATTAAGAGAACAGCTAGCGCTGAATGGGTGTGACAAGCCATTATATGGAACTAGCTCATGAGGTTTCCATGGAAATGCAAACAGCTTCTTCCTTGCAGTGCAAGTGTAATGCTCCGAAGGATTTCTCATCTAATTGTTGCAACTGTGGGATTCCTGTGGGTAACTTTAACCTGTAATGAACAACATATCACATTAAGGACACATGCATGTAAATAGATGGGAGTTTAGAGAAGATGACTCTCTGATGTTCTTTGGAAGTGAATTCCAGATTTATGGAGCAAAGCAGGAGAAAGTTAAGTTTCCCACTGAGTGTAGGTAATTAGGGGGGGGGGGGGGACACACAGAAAACCAGAATTTGAGGGGCGGAGGTTACAAGAGGGAGAGTAAGTTGATAAAAGTTTAGAGAGATTTTGGGGTGCCAAGTCATGAAGAGTCTTATAGGTGAGCAAGAGGATCTTAAAGTCTATGTGAAACCTGACGAGTAGCCAATGCAAGGACTCAAGGATAGGGGTAATACGATCACTTGTACTAGACCTAGTCAGGATTCTGGCTGCAGAATTTTGAACATATTGAAGTTGATTAATAGTAGATTTAGGTACACCAGCGAGTAGTAGTCAAGCAGTAGTCAAGTAGTCAAGTCAGCTACAAAGTATGATAACATAGGACACAGCTGAGCAATGTTTCTCAAGTAGAAAATAGATGTTCTGACAACATTTTGTACATGTGGATCAAAGGTTAAACTAGCGTCAAATATCACCCCTAGATTTTTCAATTTAGACTGAAGCTCAAGTACAGTGCCATCTATAGATAAGCTATTAAGGCTGGCCTTACGTAATTGATGGGGGTGCCAATAGGTTTACAGTTCACAGTTTAATTAAAGTGATAATTAAGTCCGTGTGATCTAAGCAGTTGGCCAAGTGGAAAAATGTAAATGCTAAAAAGTAAGGGACCCAAGATTGATCCCAGAGGAACACTGTACTTGACTAGACCAACTTCAGACTGGAATCCTCCAAGAGAAAAAAAGTGAGAGTGATCAGTGAGATACAACTTAATCCATTTCAGAGCCAATTCTGAGATTCCAAATATTGTTTCAAGGTGACAGAGTAAAATATTGTGGTCTACAGTATCAAAGGCAGAACTAAGATCCAGAATAATAAGAATAGTTAGTGACCCGGAATCAGAAGCTAACAGAAGATCCCTAGTGACTGTGACCAAGGCGGTTTTTGTGCTGTGCAGTTGCCAAAAACCAGATTGGAGGGGTTCAAACAGATTATTTAAAGTCAGGTTATTATGTAACTGAGATATCACATTCCATTCAAGGATACTGGCAAGGAAGGGTAAGTTAAATATTGGGCAAAATTTGTTTAAATTGTCCAGAGCCATGTTGGTTTTTTTTGGTATTGGGGTTGTGGCGGCACGTTTGAGGATTGTTGGTACAAAACCGGTGCTAAGGGAGTAATTTATGATATTGAGAATAATTGAGCATAGAGAACTAAAACAGGATTTAAATAAATGGGTGGCAATAGGATCAAGTATGCAGGTGGAGAATTTCATATTAGAGACCAATTTAGTAAGAGATGAAGCGTTAAGTAGAGAGAAGAAACATTATCCTCCTTCGTTTAGGTGTGGTGCCAAGGACATAACAAAACTTGTTTGCCCGGCTAGTGTGTATGGTGCCAGAGGTGTTGCTTTCCTCACAGGACTGTGGGCACCCGCGCAAACACTGGAAACAACAATAAAAAACAGAGGGCACACAAACCAAGTGCATTACTAAAATAACAATTTCTTTAGAAATAAAAAAACGTATTCTATTCACAAACGCATGGCAAGCATTGGCAAATAAAATGATGCAGACAACACCTTTGGTTCTAAAGAAGAGGGCTCAACCCTGGAAACACGTAAGCTTTTGGAAGCTATGAGGCCTTCCCATACCACTCGCCGTGCATCGTAGACTGGGGACGGTCTCATCTGCATCCTTTTATTTGCCAATGCTTGTCATGCTTTTGTGACTAGAATACTTTTTATATTTCTAAATAAATTGTTATTTTGGTACTATGCACTAGGTTGGTACGCCTTCTGTTTTTTATTGTTGTTTCTTTTGTAAATAATTATCTAGACCAGGGGTCTCCAAACTGCAGCCTGAGGGCCGGATGTGGCTCTTTGCTAGCCTTTATTTGGCCCTTGGGGTACTATTCCTGCCAATGATATTAGGAAATATCCCTCCCACTGACACCAACAATGGGGCACTATATCTTCCACTGACACTAATTATGGGGTACTATTACTCCTAGTAATACCAATGATGGGGCACTACTCCTCCTCCTGCTGATCACAAATAATGAGGCCATGTTTATTCTCACAGATACTGAGCCCGGACATTTTCCACTAGCCATGTTCCAGCCCCCCTAAATTCTGAAGGATAGTAAACTGGCCATTTTTTGGAAAAGTTTGGAGACCTCCTAATCTAAGCTAAAACTGCAGAATGTGGGTCCATGACTGGGCTCAGAGGAAGTGGATTGATTAATAATGGCTGTCATTCAACCCGGAAGATGGAGGACATCTTGTGGCAGAAAATAACTACTGTGGGAGATAGCTCTGAATTGAAGGTGAGTATTTCATTAAAAACCGATAGAGATACAGGAGGTGCACTTGATTGAATTCCCAATGCACTAATCATTTGTGGTTAGTTAGTGGTAGGGCCTTACCCAGTTAGGCTTTGTATCTGTTTATGCTGTCAGAGTTCTGACAGCTGATTTGGTCCTAACATGGTTCTGAAATGACCAGGTGCCAGTCTCCCACTCTGTTGTACAAAGTTTGCGTTAAAGTTTTGGACTTGTCCAAGGAACCTTTTTTATTAATATGTGGAATGCCACATATACACTTTTTATAGTTATTTACTTTTCCCTATTCTTTATTGTTGTGGGATACTCCACGCTTGCTTCAAGAGTAATGTTCGTGTTAGGCCCATGAGGACAGGGCTTATTTGTTTTGTAAAGGGGTGAATGCAGAACCCTCCTAATTGGGCTGCTAGGCAAATTTGGTTTGTGGCTCCTGATGTAGCCAGAGGAGTATTGATTGTTAATTTTGGTCTGCTCAGGGCTGCACTGGCTTGGAGTTGATTGCTTCCCTCTGCCTCTAGAATATATTTCTGGAGTTTAGGGAAGGAGAATTTAACAGCCTCGTCTCGATATTGAGCAGGGCCCGTCAATTCCTAGGGAGTTGTTGCTGGGACAGCTATTAAATATTTTGGAGCCCTGAGGAGATTGTCTTTCTTCCTTTTGACGGAATTGATCAGTGATCTGACAGAAGGAGGGGGCTGCTTGTCCCTGGCCCCCCCGGGACTGGATGCTGAGCTACTTACAAGAGGCTGCACCTATGGACTGATCCTGTTCCAAGATTTCAAGAGTAGATCCTTATATTTGTTCTTCAAGTTACTTCATGGTCCCTAGCCTTGAACCTATAGACTGTACCAGTCTAGCCTATCTGTTCCTCAAGCAATGTGATGGTCCCCAGCTGTGAACCTATAGACTATTTCAGTCTATCTAAGTTACCCAATGGCCCTCAGCTGTGAATCCAAAGACTATTCCAGTTTTGCTACATCTGATTTACAAAATATCTAATGGTCCCCAGCTGTGGGTGAAAAGAAACTGTGCTGTTGCTGTTTAGAGAATTGTCCTCCCTAGTTCCTTTAAGCAATAAAATACAGAAAAAGAAAAACCCTTAGCCTAGACTGGTAAATGAGCCAGAATAATGGACTGTTGTGCATCTAAACCCAAACCAAAGATTTCATATAATGCAGCTTACCAATCCTTAAATGTGGGGGCTGCACCAGTTTTCTTTGTTAGGCTCCACTATGGAGGAGGAACAGACTCACCCTTGGACAGCGGTATTGTGTGTGTTAGATGACCTAGCAAAATTAGATGGACTTGACCAACATATTACAGCCAAACACTAACTAACATTTTTTTCCCTTTTGGAATAATGGTTTTACATAATAGGAAGGCAGGACAGGAGTGCTTAAAACAGTCAGCTTTTATACTGAGTTTAATAGCTTTTCTTAATCCCTCTAACCACCAAATTTGCTGGGCAGCTTGGTCTGTTAAAGGATGATGAATAAAAGACTTACTGGCCAGATCCCCACGTGTAAATAATAAGAAAAAAAAGGCTAAAAAATAAGTATATTGTAGTTAATATATGTAAGGATTGGTAAGTTAAAATATGTTGTATTTTTGTTTTGGAGTTTAAATACTTTATATTTCAGTTATTGTACAGTCATTCATTCATTTACTCACCATTACATGGCCATAAAACTCCTTCATATGAGCGCATTCTTTTTTTAATGGGAGTAGTACAGTTTATGACATCTAAGCTATAATATGCATTTTTCCCAGCTATTGGGTTATTATTCATTTCAACTCCAAATAATACAAGGGAAATGAAGGAAAGAAGAAAATGTTTGAAATCCATTTATTCGTGAGATCAGACAGAACAGCAAACTGTTGGCGGGCTTTCTTGTGCATCATCTTTAGAAGAGGCTTCCTTCTGGGACGACAGCCATGCAGACCAATTTTATGCAGTGTGCGGCATATGGTCTCAGCACTGACAGGCTCACCCCCCACCCCTTCAACCTCTGTAGCAATGCTGGCATCACTCATATGTCTATTTCCCAACCTCTGGATATGACGCTGAGCACATGGACTTCTTTGATCGACCATGGCAAGGACTGTTCTGAGTGGAACCTGTCCTGGTAAACCGCTGTAGGGTCTTGGTCACCGTGCTGCAGCTCAGTTTCAGGATCTTGGCAATCTTCTTATAGCCTAGGCCATTTTTTATGAAGAGCAACAATTCTTTTTTCAGATCCTCAGAGAGTTCTTTGCCATGAGGTGCGGTGTTGATCTTCCAGTTACCAGTATGAGAGAGTGAGAGCGATAACACCAAATTTAACACACCTGCTCCCCATTCACACCTGAGACCTTGTAACACTAACGAGTCACATGCACCGGAGAGGGAAAATGGCTAATTGAGCCCAATTTGGACATTTTGACTTAGGGATGTACTCACTTTTGTTGCCAGCGGTTTGGACAATAGTGTGTTGAGTTATTTTGAGGGGACAGCAAATTTACACTGTAAGTCCCGGTTCACACTACCGTGACTTGTCAGGTGACTTGGCCGCCTGACAAGTCGCGGTCCATTCAGTGCTATGGGAAACATTCTAATAGGAGCGACTCAAGTCGCTCCGACTTAGAAAATAGTTCCTGCACTACTTTTGACCGAAGTCGGATTGCATTGACTTCCATTATGTGAAGTCCGTGCAAGTCGCACCGAAGTCGCGGTGCACTGCGACTTCACTAGTCGCCCCCGAAGTCGGATCGCCATAGTGTGAACCGACACTTATACAAGCTGTACACTCACTACTTTACATTGTAGCAAAGTGTCATTTCTTCAGTGTTGTCACATAAAAAGATATAATAAAAGATTTTAAAAAATGTGAAGGGGGCACTCACTTGTGTGAGATAATGTACAGGGCTATGGGAAATGATTATTGACACTGACACACCTATACACAGGTTGAACTGGATGGACTATTGTCTTTATACAACCTTACCTACTATGAAACTATAAAAGTGAGCAGAAAGAGAGATTGATGAGTGACAGGTGCTCAATCTCCCTATTCTAAAGCACTAGTTCTGCAGATGCAAGGGTTGCCAGATTTGAGGCTGACTGCTCCTGAATGTTTTATTTGATGAACTACGAAGCCAAAGGGCAGGCAGCAGGGTAAATACTAGATAATATAAAGATTTATAGACTGTTTAATTAACTTTGTCAAAGTGCAGAGATAAGGGCTCCCTTCTCTAGTATTCTATTCATGCACGGATAAAACTGACAATTTTATGGAGTGTGGATATTCGAGAAGGGTACCGGAATCCCATGTAACACTGCTTAATTAAAATACTGAAAACTTCTAGTACAAAGTAGAAAGTAGAACAAGCTGTTCTGCTGAGCAGTTAGACAGAGATCACAAACCTCCTGTGGCTTACAGAAGATGAAGGCAGTAATGTTTAGTAGCAAAGAATAATATCCTAATGCTGTTTCATCAGCTGCGTTGGATATTCCAAACATCCTTTAGAATGGCAGTGTCTATTGTGCACTACTCTACTGTCATATTGCTTGATTCATAAAAATATATCTCCTCTCTTATGACTTTCTTCAAAGGGGATTTTATGTTTGTTTTCCCTTTTATTCAGCATGTTTGCTCTTTTAATAAATGACCATCAAAGTAAAGCAGACGAGATGTATCTCTGATAGGGGTTCAGTGCAGACAATAAGAAGTAGATGGCGGTAAAACTACTGAAGGAGCTCAGCCCTTTTGTTAGAAAAACGGGTTCAATGTCAGTATGGTTTTTCTTAATCAGTTAGAATAACAGATTAGTCATTTCATTCTGTTGTGGAGTTGTTATTTTGCAGTTGGCAAAGTATGCTTAAATTAAAAAATTGAAGATTTCCTATCTCATAAGAAACATCCAGAATTGTAAACTGTGCCTAAGCAGCCTTACTTCATTTAAAATGTATTTTAACTTTTGCCTTTATATTTCAGAAAACCCCCACTAATATGTTTGTTATGTGTTCCTATTCACATAGCATACCTAAAGATAGTTTTTTTTTAAAATATGTCTTACGTTTTGGATGTTTGTTTGGAACAGGCCTCTGGACAAACTGCAAGATACTCCAAGCAATTTAACTTACAATGGAGTTAAGATTCTAAATCTTTAATCCTTTTCTAGAGCCGACAGTGTTCAAATCTAGTTTACAGCAGGCAATGAGATCTACCAGCACAGTACAGACAGGATTAATTATGATAAACATTAAAGTTTTACTAAACCCGGGACCCATTTACTATATCTGGTCCCCCACAGTACACAGAACATGGAAATGCAATTATTTTAGTAAATATAAACTGTTAAATACCTTTTCTCGTCAGCAGTATATAGCAGTCTTGTGTTTTCTATCAGCTCCTTGTAAAGCTTGTAGGAGGAGTTTTCATACCGCACTGAGCTGTCCTATCAGGATCTAGGACCCCTAACCCTCTGTCTGGACAGTGCTGATTGGCCCTGCTCTTTTTACTATTGGGTGGCGCTCTGTCCAGTGCGCTCATTGGAACCATTCCCCCTTTGCTTAGGCGGCTAAGGTCCGGGGCCTGCCAGATTGCTATGTTCACCAGCCTAAATTCCCTGACTCTTCCCCCCCCCCCCTCCAGCAGAGTATTCTCCCAGCAGTTCACTTTGCCCTATCTTCTATTAAGATTCACAGTTCCGTTCCTTTTCTTAGAGGCCAATTGCCACTGCTCTTCTTCCTGGTTTATTTCTTTCTGTCTTTATAATTTGATTAAAGATAAGTGTAAGTGCAATGCATCATTTGCTATCAATAAAAGGTACACATGCCTCTCACAGAAAAATAAACATCAAAACTGCAGCGTCATAAATGATGATAAAATTAGTCCAAGGTTATGGCCTCATCAGTCTTTGGAACAAAATAGTCCTCATTGCAAATTTCACATAAAAAATGACCAGGAATCCAAAATAGGAACCAGTATAGCCTGTCTTGATGAAAGAAGAAAAAGGTATATCACAGTTCATAAGGATTCCTTCCAAAGCTCGATTCGTGGGAATAAGCGTGAAAAATAAATATTAAATATTTAATGGTGTAGTATGTTCAATATTCCAATGCAACACAGACAGGGGAGGTGCTTCCGTGATGGAAAAACATAGACCAGTATTGCTCAGCGCATGCAATGCAAATTTTCCAGATATTACTAGGTAAAATGCCAATTGCTCTCCAGTGGTGTCTCCACACATAGGTTCACAGAGAAAGGCAGGTAACCACATATCCACATATCTAATGGGATCAGTCCCATTCATATAATCAGGATCATTTCACACTTATTCCTCTCCAAGAGTCAACAGATCAGTGCATGGTAAAAAAATATAATTTATTGTAGTCACATAACATATACAACAATAAAACAAAATGTAGCCACTCACATCTGAAACGGTGGTATGTTTGGTATGGGAATTTCCATTTTTTGCAGAAGCCCTGCAGTTCTTCTGGGAATCTCAATTTTGCCGTACATCCTTCTTTCCGGCCTACCAGACATGCTGGGAAGCCCCAGTTATACAGAATTCCATGGTTTTACATCAACTCCAAGAGTGGTTTCAGCACTCTCCTTCTTCTTAGTGTTTCCTGTGACAGATCTGCGAAGATCTGGAGGTTGGCACTTTCATATTTTATTGGTATCTTTCCTTTCAGACTCTCCCAGATTTGGGCTTTTTCTTCATAGTTCTAAAATCTTATTACATCTCTTCACTGGGGTACTTTTTGATCTTCTAATCCGGCATACTCTTTCTATTTTTGTCTGTACAACTTCTCCCTTACCTAATAGTGGGTTAAAGGTTGTCCTCATTTTATCTATTAGGTCCTCTCCGTGTATTGGTTCTGGTAGGCCTCGTATTCTCAAATTCTTCCTTCTGTTCCGGTTTTCTTGGTCTTGCAGTTTGTATGCCAGGTTCCTTTGTTCCATTTTCAGGGCTTTCATTTCTCTTTTTAGCTAGTTTATTGTTTGTATAAGATTATCTTGTCTTTTTTCCTTGCCTTCAACACGTAACAATAAATGGCCCAGGTCACTATGTATTGTTGCCATTTCTATTTTTAAGGACTTTTCTAGTACTGCGAACATGGCCTCCATTTCTGCTTTTGTAGGCAATTGGTTGTTCATGTTTTGTTCTGCAATATGATCCATCTCTGGGTCGCTCAGTCCTGTTCCACTCCTGGCTGACCAAGAGTGTTTGTGCCCATTGATGATCTGTTTTGTCCACTTTTATTTTTTACTTCTGCCTGTCTTACATGACTTCCCTGTTGTTTTTCTACTGCCTGCTTGTCTGGGCCACTTTCTTGAGTCATGTACTTTTTAATTGTTCTTGGGCTTGAGCTTATCTTAGGTGATTTTGCGGTCGCCCCTCCTCTTGCTGTTTTACCTCTCATGGCTATATATTTTAATGTCCGGCCCCCTTAATTCACAGCCCCCTGTGGTGTTCCTTCTATATCCCCTGTATGGGGAAAGAGAAAAAAACAAAAGGAGGGGGAGATACTGAAAATCCTCTGCCAATGTCTTACACAAGCACGGCTGACATAATCAACAAGCAGTCAGTCATAAGCAAAGTTTAACCGTAGAAAAAAACTCACCACTTTGTTGGGGGGTCTGATAGTTAGTTGACATGCGTTAGGAGGTCCGCTTTTCCTGTTGAGAGAATGTTTAAATCAGGGAGGCTCTAGAACAGGGGTGTCAAACTCAATTTCTTTGCGGGCCGCATCAACATTATGGTTGCCCTCAAAGGGCCGGTTATATCTGTAAGATTAGATGTCCAGAGCACCCCACGCCCCCTTACACCCTTACATGAGATTTCAAGAGCCCCCACCATCATAAGTCAAGAGCCACCCACCCTTCCCTACATCACAATGCATGCCCTTACCTTGAGCTACTGCCTGGAAGAAGATGCGGGTGGATCTAGGAAGAAGAAATTGCAAGGTCTGGACGAGGACTAGAGGAGGGCTGGAGTCAGCTTACAGAGTCTGCTGAATGCTGAGACCAGGGGATGCTTAGACAAGGTGGTGTTGTGGCTGCACAGAGAGGTGCAGGATCTGTAGGAAGAGTTCTCCTCCTCTCTGTTGCAGACTGCTGAGAAGGTGGGGATGGGCAAAGACGAGCCTTTCTGCAGCAGCACAGAGATGCACAGGATCTGGCAAAGGAGTTCTGTCCTCTCTGCTGCCGACTACTGAGACAAGGTGGGGGCAGAGACAAGGGGGTGCCGCGGCTGAAGGAGAGGTGCGGGGGCCACATGAAATGGCCTGGGGGGCCACATTCAGCCCGCGGGCCTTGTGTTTGACACCTTTGACACCTGTGCTCTAGACCTGGACTCTGCTTGCACCACTTTTAATTCCCTTTCCCAGTCAAAACTGCTTATATTACTCTGTATATCTGTGTGTGTCTGGTCCTGGCTCTGTTTCCGGTCCCTTGGCTGGTTTTACCGGTTTTCTTCCGCTCCTCAGCTCTTTTCAGGGCTCCCCCATGCACCTCCAAATGCTGTCAGCTGCCTCTGGATCGTCTTGGCTGCTCTCGGCTGCTCTCGGCTGCCTCCACTTCGCTGGCCATGTCACCGGCCTGAGTCTTCCACCGAGACTCAGTAGACATCGGCTTGGCGGGCTACCGGGGCTCTTCAAAGATACTAGCCGTTCTGACCTCTATCACACCAGGTCTCTGCCTCCTCCACCACTTTGGCTGATCACAGTAGGGGACTCCAAGTCCAAGCCCTCTTAAACAGAGGGGAAGAGAGGACAGTGCTGGACTGAATGGAGGGGAGAGGTGGGGGGGAGGATATCAGGTATTATGCTGCATAGGAAGGATGGCTACCTGGAGCTCCTAGCAGGAGCTCCCGACGCGTGTCACTTGTAGGCTCCTTCCCCTGTGCTGGGATTGGCCCTGTGCTGATCACATGCACTGTCCCAAGAAAAAAAAAAAAACTCTCTAGCAATGCACACCAAACTGAGCATGTGCAGCCTGACTCCAAAGGCTTTGTCTTATACGGACATGTTCTGGAGTCAGTGGAAGAAGAGGAGGATCTGTGCATACAGGATCAAACAGTCTTTTTACACAATGCAGAGGATTAACCCCTTAGGTTCCTCAGTGAGTATAACAAGCATGTTTTACTGCAAATACAGACTGATTTACTGTTGTGGGTTTAGTAACACTTTAACTTCCCAGCATCCTCATAACTGTTACATGGAAAGCTAGCTAAATTGTCTTTCTTTTAGCCCTGCGGTTCTCAGAAAAGAGCACTGTAACAATGCTCATTGTAACTGAAAGTGCAGGTTTACTAATGCATTATCATTGTTCATCTTTATTGCAAGAAGTTCTTTTTTTCTGCCACAATGGATGCTTTATGAACTTGGATTAATCATCAGAGAAGAGGAATGCATTTTGGGAGTCGTGGTTCCAGCCAGAAAGAACTTCAATGTTAAACCAACCCAAAAGGACTTCAAAGACCAGCTTGCTGTTTTATGGGAGGGGTTACAGTATATAAATTAGAAAACCCGGGAAGCCAGAGGGGAGTCTGAGAAAGGAGATTGATGATTGAGCAAGCGCAGGCCCTGTCTGGGAGAGAGACAGGTAGAAAGATCAAAGAGAAGACTGTACTTTACAGTAGAGACAGTGCCTGTCAGTTCTGGAGAACTGGTAAAGCTGCTGTCATCTGCCAATACAAGTCTGCATCCATCTCACCATGTGCGGGAGCCAGCGATCATCCCGAGGCCTAGTGCTGAAGACCCAGACCTGCTGATTTCTGCTGTGACGCTCCTGAGTCTATCTAAAGGCTGTTGCTGTATCCCAGAGGTACTGCTGCCTGAATACTGCAGAGGTACACCTGGAATCGTTTCATCTTAAAGGGGGCCCACATTTTTTTTACTGAAGTAGACCTGCTGCTAAAAATACTGTGCTGTTGCTGAGTGAAATATTAATCCTTTGTGTTACACTGACTGACTCTGTAGTGAAATTCATTGTAAGACAAACCGCACTATCCCTCTTAAAGGCACCACCAACTATCCTTTGATGTTCTGCAACAATCCTGCTGTTTAGAATTTTAACCCCGAACATCCGAGATACATCTCATAATATACTCCTGATAATGAACCCCTTGCTGGACACTTTGCTACACAGTGTCCTTGGGAACTAAGTTTTTAACAACCATTTCTTTATTACAGAAAACATTTTCTTTACAGTATTTCTTAAACTTCTTCAAGAGCTCCAAGGTGGCTGGCCGAAGATGTACTTTGAAGATTAAACAGAGTAGCAAGCACTCTAATGCAGTCAAGAGTTTATAGTTATTTTACCATCATTGCATTGTAGCCTAGGCCCTAGCCTCCTCACTGTAAGTGACTCTAGGAGACTTTAGGCATCATTGTTCTATTGATACCAAACTCCCCATCTTCTTATGTAGTTCATTTCCAGTGGGCAAAGCTACAGTTTATGCAGCTTTATTAAAACCTAAAGAGGCACTCCTACTGCACTGATTGATATTTGAAACTGTATATGCTAAAACGTGTACTGCATTGTTATTTTTGACTTCTCATATTCCTAATATAACTTGTTATTATACTCCAAGGTCTTGAGTCTCATTTCAGGGTGACCCTGAGGCATTTACCAAACCTTGCCAATTTGTGTCTGTTGACAGGAATATCCAAGGTGTCAGAGGTACAGAGGTCTTTGTAGAGGTCAAGGTAAGAACAGAGGACCTAATTCAACGAGCGGCTCCTGTGGGGGTAGCACTACAGCACTTAAAAAGGTATGCAGCAATTTTTTTTCAAGCTGGTGGTTAGCACTTCTGCTTTGTAACACTACGGTTATCGTTCGAATCTCAACCATGGCACTACCTGCCTGAAGTCATGCCAGCAGGAGCAGTCAGCTGAAAGATGCAGAGGGAGTTCTGAGGAGGCTGTCAGTCGGCCTTGAGGGTTCCCCCTAGCCTGGGGGAGTGACTTCAGGCATGGGGCTCAGATGCTGGAGAGACCCTCTACAACACCCTCTACATCACATCCTGTGATCCACAGGAGAGCTACAGCCAAACGAGCTTTAATGGTAGCCTGGACAAAAATTTACCTTCAACTTTAGAGTTTAGCTTTAACGGGTTAATTCACCTTTAATGCCCATTTTCCGAAGTAGATATACTGCGGCGGTCAGCCCCGGCCAGGCAGAGTGACGTATATATACGTCACTAGCCTGTGACTGGCTTGTGAGCCAATAGCGGGCGAGCGCGCGCCCGCTGAGGCGCGTGCCCCTCCCCCCTGGCTCGTTCACTAAGGAGTCCGCGCGTGTGACTGGCGGACCCAATGTCCACCGGTCACACTACGATCGTCGGTAGAGAGGGAGAAAGGCGGGCAGATTATGTAAACAAGCCGCCTGTCATTCTCCGCTGTGTAAAAATGGAGATCAGACGGTTCTACTATGTAGAACCGTTGATCTCTGTTTTTACAATAGTAGACATGTCCCATCAAAGTTAGAAACACGCCCCTAGGACACACTTAACCCCTCCCTCTCCAATACAGTTAACCCCTTCCCTGCCAGTGTCATTTTTACAGTAACAGTGCATATGTATAGCACTGATTACTGCAGTAATGTCACTGGTAACCCCAAAAGTGTCAAAAATGTCAGTCAAGGGTCCGATCTGTCTGCCGCTATGTCGCAGTACCGCAAAAAAAATCGCAGATCGCCGCCATTACTCGTTAAAAAAAAAAACACCAAAAACACCAAAAATGACAAAAATCTTTCCCTTTGTTAGTAAACGCGATAACTTTTGCGCAAACAAATCAAAATACACTTTTTGCGATTTTTTTTACCAAACATATGTAGCATAAAACAAATTGGCCGAAAATGTTAAAAAATTTTGATTTTTACATTTTTTTTGGGAATTTCATATAAAAAAATGTGAAAAATATTGTTATTTTTGCAAAATTTACGCATTTTTTTTTATAGCGCATGATCAAAAAATCGCACAGGTGATCAAATACCACCAAAAGAAAGCTTTGTTTGTTTGAAAAAAAGGACGTGAAATTCGTTTAGGTACAGCATCGCACGACCGCGCAATTGTCCGTTAAATTCACGCAGTAAAAAATCGCAAAAAACCCCCAGGTCAGGAAGGGGGTAAAATCTTCCGGGGCTTAAGTGGTTAAGGAGGCAAATCCTTCCGGTCCAGAAGTGGTTAAATGTAACCATATTGCTACACTTAGAGGCACCTCTCTTCTCTTTTATACACTGTAGCTCCTGCTAGATTTTGCTTCTAATCCCCTTGTGGAGGCTGCCATTTGTGGATGGACATTTTATGGTTACACAACCTATGACATTTTATATGGACATAAACTGAAGGACTTTGAATAAATGGTTGTGGAACGAATCATCTGAGTTTCCATTATTTCTTATGGGGAAATTTGCTTCGATATACGAGTGCTTTGGATTACAAGCATGTTTCTGGAGCCAATTATGCTCGCAATCAAAGGTTTTACTGTACAATACATATCACTCATCTGCTTTTCAAATAGTTGCTCCTGTCCTCCTCCATACATGTAGTCCTTGTGTAGCCTTTCCAAAAAACTCCTTAGTAGCTGACCCTCCTTCCTGTCCTAATAGCAAGAAGAGTTGAATATTAGAAGTGTGCCCCTATGCACAGGCTCATTCAAACAGCATGCATGCACAATGTGTTTTTTCAGCCACTCATGCTATAGAGTAAGAGGAACCACAAAAAGAAAGAGAGGGCGCACAGACCTAGTGCGTTATCCCAATACCATTGCTTTAATAATAAAAATGGTAAGTATTATACTCACAGGATACCAAATGTATCAAACTCATCACATAGTACAACGTCATCCAATCCTCACTGCATGATGTCATGTGGTAAGGGAAAGTAAAAATCCAGAAGGCTAACGCGTTTGAACGACCAGCCGGAGAACTGTTGGAATGAGCCAGAGAGGCTGCTGGGGGTTCACTTCAACTTCGCCCACTGGATGGGGAATTTTTTGAGAAATGACAATTAACCCTTTCTCTGCTATAGCTGAAGCAACCCCCTGCTATATACCCGGGCTCCACTGCAACACCTGTGGTCTCAGGACCTGCATGGCGGGTGTCACTGGGCAAAGAGGAGGGAGCTCAGGGAAAATATGTTCACTGATCCTCCCTTCCTTCCCAGTTTAGAGCTCTCATTCCCTTGCTGCTGTGGTTGGGCTGGGGATGAAGCTAATCAAACATTATCTGTGCTAGATCAGCTTCATTGGGGTCCATAGGTGATATTAGTGGTCTAATACACTCTTAATGTCTTCTTAAAGTGGACTTTCCCCTCTTTCCTTAAAATTCATATCTCTGCATGCTGAGATGAAATGTCCTAACACTTTTTAAATAAAATATATATGTTTTGCTTTACTTACCTTTTTTCTCTTCTACCTCCTGGTTTCCTTGAAGGCAGTGGGGATATAGCCCAGCTGCACAGATGTCTTCAGGGAAATCCAGTACCTAAACCGTGAGATCACACAGCATTGTCATACTGTGCATTCGTGAAATAAAGCATATGCGCTGGAGGAAAGTACATTGCCTGTTAGCAGAAAAAAAATCTTCTTCCCAAAATCCTGCGAAATCTCTGGGAAGGGTTTTTATTTGGCAAGAGATGGGGTAGTGTATTACTGCGCATGCGGAAGATGAAGGGAATGCAGAGTATCATTGTCATTTACAAAATGGCGTTGTGGGAATGGGGACCCAGGCAGAAGTCACAAGGATAAAATGACTTGTTCATTACCCAACCAGCACCGTTTGCAAGGGCAAAGTTATGTTTTCATTGGTTTAGTTTTCTGCAAACTTATGTTGCAGGCTTCCCTTCTAACCTGTAATATGCTCAGCTTTTTCTGAGAGTATTCACTTTCTGGCTTCTTTGTACTCTTCTGTTGCCTAATGTCTTTGGCAAAGACATTATAGGACATTGAGATAATAGAACAATACATCATACGTGTTAACATAGTGTAGCATATAACAATAATTTGTTGCGGCTGGGGAGCAATAGATTCCAAAATGTCACCCTACTGCCACCATGTGTCTGTTTATTAGATGGCAAAACTGGAGAATCTTACACAACACAGTGCTCACGGAAGGATAATTTAAGACATGAATCACTCTCTGAATGACAATAGGATCACAAAACACTTGCAAGATCCGTTATTCATGCTTACTCTGGCAAAATGTTTGTGTATGATATATATGTGGTATATGCAGTTAAAGCATTGTATTAGGGTCAGCAGAATTGTTCACATGGTGAAAATTACTATAACAGGTTTTAAAGTTTTTCTTTATGCTATGAACCATTTTTCACACAAATATGGATTTTAGTGGTGCCTATGTCACCTTATATTGAAGATTATAAATCATACAAATTACCCATTAAACAAGGGAATTCATCATTAAGCAATACATCTCCCCATTGCCGCTTAGCTATATATCTGCTTTATTACAAAGATTATTATTGTAGCCATATAAAAACAACATACCTAATCATAACTAGAGAAGTACAAACCAGTGTAAAGATGTGTGAGAAACTCTTCAAAGCTGAATTCCAGAGATATTAATATATTGTGCATACTTACATTGGGCTAGCATATGGCACAATGTAAGTATGCATATGTGATACTTGGGATTATTTTTATTTTTTTTTTTACCAAAGACATGTGGCAGAATACATTTTGGCCTAAATTTTTAAAGAAATAAGATTTTTTTTTTATCGAATATGGTTTATAATAGAACGTAAAAATAGTTTTTCCCCCCCAAAATGTTAGGCCTTTTTTTTTTTTATTTATATCTCAAAAATAAAAAATACAGTGGTGATCAAATACCAAAAGAAAGCTCTATTTGTGTGAAAAAAATGGCAAAAATGTAATTTGCATACAGTGGTGCATGACCGCGCGCGCAATTGACAGTTAAAGTAGCTTAGTGCTGAACAGAAAAAAATGCAATGGTTGTAAGTGGGGTGGGGAGTAAAACCTTCTGAAGGTCAAGTTAGGGTCTTTTTTTTTTTTTACAGTATCAGCAGTGGTAACAGTGTGAAACTTTTGGTAACACTACAAAAGCTCCAGTTTGCTTAGAGTAGCGCACTGCATACTATTGTAGAGCAGTTTTGTTTGTAGGGAATAACCCCCATCATGTCTGAGAGGCCTAAAAGAGGGGAAAAGTTTGTTTCAGTACAGTGTCTGTATACACAGGCCAAATGGTCAGCATGCAGCATAAAGTGATAGGGCACATGTGACTTTTATTTTCTGTAAGTATGTGTGCTATACAGTCAAAGCCCACAAAAGGGGGGGGGATGTACGGGCTAACCAAGCCTTCATTGCCCTCCACATTTCTCTCTCAAGTATTGTGTAAAGGTTTTTTCAATTACAAAAGTGCCCTGGTCTTCCTCCTCATCCACAGCTACTCCTGCTGTTGACCAGCAAACTGACAGGGAGCATGCAGCCATGCTCTGATTCTACTAACCTTACTTGCTATCTCTAGCTTTAGCACTGAGTAGGTAGTGTTCTCTTCCCCCACTGCTTAAACGAAAGAGAAATATGCCCACAGCCACCCCCATGATCAGATGAAATTCTCTTCTGCAAATCCATAAACATTTTTATATATTGTCCTAAAAAATACAGTTTCATATAATTTTTCATGATAAAATATGCCTACTCTCTGCAATAAAAAAATTGTGTTACATTGAAAAGAATGAGATTCTCTGCAGCAAATTGAAATAATTGTTATATTCTGTGTATATATTTCATATTTATTTATGAGTTCAGTCTACTCTCTCCCTCAGAAATAGCTGCCTATTCAGATAAGTTTTAAATCTAGAAATACAATTCTGTGAATGAGTTTGTCTAAAGTTTAAAATAAAAATTAAAAAAACATTTTATGTCCAGATGAAATCTGCCTGCTCAATCCCTCAGAAATTGCAGACTATCCAAAAAAGGCTTAAAAGGTGTGCTTAAAACTGTCAACATTTTTCTATAAAAAAATCAAAATAGAAATACTTTGCAATTTTCAAATGCACTCTGCCTGTTCTCTCCCTCAAAATTATTGGCCTGCCTAAAAGGTTATAAAAGCTGTTCTACAAATCTCTATACTTCTGTGGGGGGAAAAAAATAACCAGATTTTTATTTGTAGAGATCTATCTGCTTGCTCACTGGCTCACATATAGCAGCCTGTGCAAAGCAGCTTAAAGTGATTGTAAAGCTTCAAATTTTTTTTCATTAAAATAATAATTATGTTATACTTACCTGCTCTGTGCAATGGTTTTGCAGTGCACTGGTTTTGCACAGAGTGGCCCAGATCCTCCTCCTCTCAGGGTCCCACACTAGTGCTCCTGGCTCCTCCCTCCTGTCTGGTGCGCACAGCAAGCAGTTTGCTATGGGGACACCCGGGCCGCTTCTCTGTGTGTCCATTCATACATGGAGCTGTGGTTCGGCCCCACCCCTTCATCTCCTGATTAGCTCACTGGCTGTGATTGACAGCAGTGGGAACCAATGGCTCCCACTGCTGCTAATAGCCAATCAGGAGTGCGAGTTTCAGGAGAGACAAGGCTCTCATGAACATCACTGGATCAAGAGGGGGGTCAGGTAAATATTGGGGGGCTACTGCAAACAGAAGGTTTTTTACCTTCATGCATAGAATGCATGAAGATAAAAAACTTTACAACCACTTTAAGGTCTCAGATGGGAATCTGTTTCCACCAGTGGTGGACTAGCTGATCAGGACTTGGTAGCAGATGCCGGAACTAGGTGATGACAAAAGGCCACATGGGGGCCACAGGGGAGTCACAGTCTTATGAAGTCATGGAGAGGCAAAGGACACTGAGGAGGCTGGATGCACTGCACAGAGGGCCACACAGGTTCTGTGATGCAAATTGCTAGTTGAAATACACAAAGGATCGCTGGAGTCAGGCATATGAAAGACCTTGATAATACGCAGGGAACACAGAGAATCCTTGGCAACAATCTCAGGAAGTCATTAGGAAACACAGGGAGCTATGCAGCTAACCTGGCACCCAGGTAGCCACACATAGGAAGTAATACCTGGTACTGGAGCGTGGAACAGCTGTGGTTTCAAATCTATGATTTACCTCTTTATTCAGTCTTTGAAGAAAAGGCAACTATTTTTTTTTTTTTTTTTTCATCTGTGATCTACTTGCTTTTTCCCTCAGCGACCTGTCCAAAAAGGTTTAAAATCTGTGCAGTGAAGCTGTCAAATATGTCAAATGTGAATGTAGCACCCTCCTAGGTAGGTGCTAGTGAGAGAGTATAGTTTTTGGCTCTGTCTGCCTATCAGAGGAGCAGCAGGCAAATCTACTGTATATTGCTTTCTATCTAGCATGAAGCAGGGTCTGTGAGTTAGGTCTGCTCAGTGTGCTTAGTATGTGATTCATTGAGTGTTTCACACTGGTCCAATAGGGAGGCATGTTGGACAGTGGGAAGAAACCTGACCAATGGATACATAGGCTTGATACAGTCCTGGAGATTGGCAGAGACAGGCTGTCTATGTGCATTCTGGGATACTGTGTAAAAGCCAGGGGCACATGTGCTGCGGGGTCTTTGGCTGGTGAGCAGAGTCCCGGAGGGAGGGTGGCGGCTGCCTCCTCCTCTGTAGCGGTGGCACGTGGTATCAAGAGGTCGTCCTGAAAGCCAGAGGATTGGAGCTGAACCCAGAGGTCCAGGAGAGCTGACTAAAGGAGACACTGGAGACCCTAGAAAAACAGTATCGTGAGTACAGGGGATCGTGTCAAGGGGCCTGACCTGAGGGGGGCCACCCTGGAGTAGGATAGTCAGTGGACGGATTTCAGTGGTCAAGAAAGAGGATACTAGGCGAGTGTCCTGAAGATAACATTAGTTCATCAAGTCATCTGGAAAGAGACTTAACTCTGAATCCCCTTAAGTGGCAAGGATCAACAGCCTGGCTGTATCAACAGATAGATGTCCTACAAACCTTGTGCATAGTTAATCTGGAGTATCCCACTTTTCCCTTCTCCCATCCCTAATTTATAAAAATAAAATACAAAACAACTACATACCCCTGGACTAATTATTGACTGAGCCAAGAAGTAAAGTGATAGACTGTGAATGTCGGAGTTATTATTGGTAACCCAGGGGGACCCATAAGTGTAAGATCCAGCCAGTGTTGCCAACCTACCAGATGGAAATTTACTGACACAACACCCAAAATTTACTGGCACAGCCAAGTTTTTACTGACATTTCCAAAAGTTACAAAATTATAGTTTTAAGTGCAAATTTCAGTATTTAGGCTACAAACAAGAAGTACAATATGCAATTAACAATGTAATTTAAATAAAAAAAAAACATTTTTTATTTTATTTTAGATAAATAGCAATTAGCTTAGGGACATGACTCAGGAGGGCAAGAAATTAGAATGGGCAAGCACCGATTGGCTCTCTTGCACCATGACATCACTTGATACCATATTTTTTAAATTTTAAGCTGCAATCTGCTCACTTTCTCCCACATAAATTGTGGCCTTTTCAATCAAGGCTTTAAAATGGAGGTGCAAATCTACACTGTTTTTCTTTTCAATTAAAAACAAAAGAGCCTATTTTTTATTTATTTATTTTTACAGTATGTCTGCTCTACCCCTCAGACTTTCCAAATGGCTGAGTAGCTGTCGTACAAACGTGTCAATGTTTTCAATTTTATGTTTCCGAAACAAGACACAAGACAGATGCAATTTTCCTGCTTAAACTTTCCATCTTCAGCATCTGAATCAAAATACTTTGGGGGGAATTCAATAAAGTTGCCCTGCCACCTTTTTGGCAATAGTCCCTCTTGTTAATGTATTGTGGCAAATTTATGAAGCATTTTGCAAACTTTTGGTTCGGACAGTGACTCATGCACCAAATTCAGTTAGTTCTAAAATGCGTCACTTTTACATTGTGGCTCAAGAAATGTGGCAAATTCAAAATAAAGTACCAACACTTCATATTGTATGAAAGTTGTGCTAAATAATACCAACTCTATTTTGGCGTACAGAGAGAGAAGCTGGCACAGACAGATTTTGTGAAAGTGTTTTGCATGCATTCTAAAAGTGTATCAGCATGAACAAAATTTAAGTACAAGTTCAGATATATGAATTTGGTGCATTCTGCATCAATTTAAAAATGCATGAGTGTTGTGTAGCGGGGTTTCCCCACTTTACATTGTGCATAAGAAGACAGTATGACCTTTTGTAGGAACACGGCTCCATCTAGTGGCCAAAATGCCATATTGCAGCTGCTCTGTGATTTCCTGTCAGGGAATTTATTAAACTACATTATCCACAATTCCCTTGTAGTACCAGGGTGCATTTCCCCACCGCACAGCCTGCTGGGGGAAGCTTGATAAAGGAAGGAAGGAGCCAGGTTTGCTCTCTTGGAATCGATATCCTGGACGAGCAAGATCTCAGCGCTGTGGCCTAAAGCAGTTGACTAGGCCTGAAGCCCGGGCCCGGAGTGACTAAGCGAGAGTGTTCCACCCTTAATAAAAGAACCTTCCGGTAGGCCCAGTCATTGCTTTATAGAGATATGAATCACTCACCATCCGCATCTGGGTGGCGTATGACGCAGATCAGAGACTGAGACAACAGAAAAGAGTTCCCGGGATGTCGCTTGGTTGGTGAGATGGCACCTGCCCAAAAACTGACTTTATTTACCGAAGAAGTAGTTTTAATCAGAGATGGCCTTAGTATAACACAAGGCGTTAAACCCTGGTTGTCCAGTATACCGCTCCAGGAGATTCATAGGCAAACATCCGTAACTGTATAAGAGCCGTCCGAGGCCTACATCTCCCACAGAAGTTTTACCGCCAAACTGCACAGACACCCCGCGGTGACTATTAACTGTTCGCTGCCATTCTCTCTCTTGATCATCCATCCCCAATGCGGAGTACAAAAACCGTGCACCACTGTTGCTAGCGAAGATCTTGAGAAGAAAGAAGAGAACTGTGTATGGGAACTCAGATAGGCCTACCTGTCTGGTACTGTGTCTAGCATTTATTTTATATGGGAGTGGGAGTATTTTTATTTTTCTAAGTTGGTACATGTAATCCCTTAAAGAGTCATATTTAATTTTATCACACCTGTTTCATTCTGATACATAGTAAATTCATCTTTAACCACTTTACCACCGGAGGATTTTGCTGTCTTCCGTCCAGGCCACTTTTTGCGATTCGGCGCTGTGCGACTTTAACTGACAATTGCGCGGTCATGCGACGCTGTACCCAAACAAAATTTATGTCCTTTTTTTCCCACAAACAGAGCTTTTTTTTGGTGGTATTTGATCACCTGTGCAATTTTTACTTTTTGCGCTATAAACAAAAAAAGAGCGTTTATTTTGAAAAAATAACAATATTTTTAACATTTTTTTATATGAAATTCCCCCCCAAAAAAATGTAAAAACCAATTTTTTTAAAAATTTTTGTCCAATTTGTTTTCTGCTACCTATGTTTGGTAAAAAAAATCACAATAAGCGTATTTTGATTGGTTTGCGCAAAAGTTATTGCGTTTACTAACAAAGGGAAAGATTTCTGTCATTTTTGGTGTTTTTTTTTTTTAACGCGTAATGTCGGCGATCTGCGATTTTTTTTGCGGGACTGCGACATTGTGGCGGACAGATCGGACCCTTGACTGACATTTTTGATACTTTTGGGGGTACCAGTGACATTACTGCAGTAATCAGTGCTATATATATGCACTGTTACTGTAAAAATGACACTGGCAGGGAAGGGGTTAATTTTATTGGAGAGGGAGGGGTTAATGTATGCCTGGTGCTTACTGACGTGTGGGGGGGGAGGGGACTGAGTGAGTCATGGACAGATCGGATGTCCAGCTATGCTGAACAGTCCGATCTGTCACTCCCTGTCACTATGGAGATCCGCCCGCTTGTGTTTACACAGGTGGGCGGATCTCCACACTAGATCCCCGACGATCGGGGCAGAGCAGCGGCGATCGCCGCTGCTCCTCCCCTGGCCCAACTCCCGCTGTGACTGAAAACAGCGGGAGCGAGCCTCCGGCGGCGCGCAGGCGCCGCCCAGAAGGGGGAGTGTCTGACGACGTAGTACTACGTCGTCAGACGATAACGAGCCACTCTGCCGCAGTAATATTACTGTGGGCGGTGGTAAAGTGGTTAATCTAACGCAATCCTGTGTGTTGTCCCATTGTGTCACCCAGAAGGACTGCAGCTGGAGAAAGGTAACAAGTCATTATTATTTGTTGAAGTGTTGTACTCTAAATTGTGTTCCCCTGTAGCCATTTCGTATTCCAGTCCTATTCTGGGTCAGTTGTGCCTAGATAGGGTTCGAGTCAATTCTGTGGGTTGTTAGGCAGGACGTAGACCCAATAATCTAATCAGCAGCTCCTGCGGGGGTGGTGCTACAGTTGCTTTTGCAAAACCTGTCTACGCTACTCTTTATTAATTCCAGGGTAATTTTTTTTTTCTGTATTTCCAGATGCAATATATTTGCTCAGTTCCTTGGAAATTGTGGCATTCCCTACAGACTTAATAGTTGTGATACAAATTTGTTAGGTTTTTCCATCTTCAATCACTGAAAAGAGACACTTATTTTTTATTTCTAGATGCCATATGCCCTCAATGTGAGGGGGTACGATCAACCACTTGATGAGGACAAGGGCCTTTTCCCCTCAACACTTGTGCAGTGGTGTGGTGGGTCTGTGGACTCAGAATCTGAAAGCCCCCTTTAATAATAAGGAGGCACAAAGATACCCCCTCCCCCACTATGTGTTTGAGTAAAAAAAAAAAACAAAAAAAAAAAAGTAAACAGTAAAAAAAAAAAAAAAAAAAACACACACACAAATGTTCCATGATGTGTCACATGTACATATTTGGTCATTGATCTCAACAGGGAGACCCTATTTTTTTGTTTATACTTAGATTGATGTGTACTAGGATGTGTCACAGGATGTGTCAAAGGTCCATATTTGGTCAATTACATCACCCAGGAGACTCCACCCTTTTGTTTATGCTCAGCTGTCACCTGCCGAAGCGGTCATTCTTGGATGAGCAATCCTCAGGATCAGATCCTGTCAGTCAGTGGTTTTTCTTCTCAGCAGGTTGGAGGGCGTTGTTCATCACGATTGACATGGATCTGCAGTTGTGGAAGTGAAACTACCTACCATGCTAACTTCATTGCTACATTTAGAATTCACAAAAGTAGTACTCATTCTTGAAATAAAATATACTGTAGAGAAGAGGAAAAAATATCAGATTTTTTTTGTCCAAAACAGGAATGACACTTGGAATCTGGTGTCCATTGACATATGGGAAGAACTAACACTATTTTGTATTACTATAGCATTGTTACTACCTGGTATTTGAAAGGATGCCAACTTCTCAACATCATTTTATGAAAAGGAAGGCATTACAGAGTAGGGTTGTGATTGGAGGAGGAGGGTTACATTCTTCGAGCCTTTAGGTAGTGCTGCACCCCCGAGGACAGTACCTGGACACCCTTTACCATTACAAAGAGGGAAGCTTATGGTCCAGTTGGAGTTTAATATTACACCATAATTTCAAGGCAACTATTGGCTACTATTCTTAATGTTTTTACACATAGTTTAATGACCCTTCAGTGTCTGGACGGCAGTGGCTACTAGGGACCTATGTGGGGATGTTTTTGGCCTGCTAGCAGTAGGGCTCAACCGATCCCTCCATCTAGGCAGAGGCAGATTTTCATGTTTTCTTTTATCTACACACTGCCATACATTATTTTTATCATCTTAAGTTAAACTGTGAACACATGTATCTCCCCTGCAATACCCCTGAAAAAAGGTTTCTGACCTGAAACATGTCGAGTAGAGTGGAAACATCATGATTTCATACTGTATATATATTTTCACAAGATACATGTAATTTGAGCTGTGGGTTTTATCCTGTATGTACGTCTTTTATACACTGGCATTTTTTTAAATGAATTAAAAAATATAAGCATTTTAATTAATGTAATTGGTGTGCTATTTGCCATTAAAGTCCCACCCGCTAGTAGGTTTTCTTTTTGTTTTTGTGAGCTTTTGGTTACGCAGGCACAATATATGGAATGACAGTTGATAAACAATACCAGACTTTAGTAGTATGTTATTACTGCACATGCTGTTGTTTGTGGATTTATCTTTCAAATGTAAACTTCTGGTAAATAAAAAGCTACCCTTACAGTGGGGCTTCTCGCCTACTCAAAGTTTAAATGCTCTTTTTTGACTAGGTATTTCATAAAAAAGCAGTTTACTTACCTTATCTCTTGCAAATGCAAGCTCCTGCAAGTAGAAGATGGCGCTTTAAATGGGGCATGATGCCCAAGGCTGGTAGTCTAGACTCTTGATCTTGCAGCACTGTAATTGGTTGCACAGTGCTGATGTCATTCGGAGCCTGACCTATTGGCCACTAATTATCAGTAGTTGACTGCGAGATGATGACAAAACCATCGCATATATATACGGCAGCTAGACATTAGGGCCCAACCCCCCTGATACTGCATATATGCGTATTGCTGTCATAAAGGTGATAATGAAGTCCTTCTTCAAGGTATGCTGTGCAGAAACACATATGCAATGGAACAATGCCATCTTTTACAAATGGTTGTGAGGTTCCGTGTCTTTTAGACTCTAGCTTGTACAGTGCCTTGCGAAAGTATTCGGCCCCCTTGAACTTTGTGAACCTTTTGCCACATTTCAGGCTTCAAACATAAAGATATAAAACTGTAATTTTTTGTGAAGAATCAAGAACAAGTGGGACACAATCATGAAGTGGAACGAAATTTATTGGATATTTCAAACTTTTTTAACAAATAAAAAACTGAAAAATTGGGCGTGCAAAATTATTCAGCCCCTTAAGTTAATACTTTGTAGCGCCACCTTTTGCTGCGATTACAGTTGTAAGTCGCTTGGGGTACGTCTCTATCAGTTTTGCACATCGAGAGAAATTTTTGCCCATTCCTCCTTGCAAAACAGCTCGAGCTCAGTGAGGTTGGATGGAGAGCGTTTGTGAACAGCAGTTTTCAGTTCTTTCCACAGATTCTCGATTGGATTCAGGTCTGGACTTTGACTTGGCCATTCTAACACCTGGATATGTTTATTTGTGAACCATTCCATTGTAGATTTTGCTTTATGTTTTGGATCATTGTCTTGTTGGAAGACAAATCTCCGTCCCAGTCTCAGGTCTTTTGCAGACTCCATCAGGTTTTCTTCCAAAATGGTCCTGTATTTGGCTCCATCCATCTTCCCATCAATTTTAACCATCTTCCCTGTCCTTGCTGAAGAAAAGCAGGCCCAAACCATGATGCTGCCACCACCATGTTTGACAGTGGGGATGGTGTGTTCAGGGTGATGAGCTGTGTTGCTTTTACGCCAAACATAACGTTTTGCATTGTTGCAAAAAAGTTCGATTTTGGTTTCATCTGACCAGAGCACCTTCTTCCACATGTTTGGTGTGTCTCCCAGGTGGCTTGTGGCAAACTTTAAACGACACTTTTTATGGATATCTTTAAGAAATGGCTTTCTTCTTGCCACTCTTCCAAAAAGGCCAGATTTGTGCAGTATACGACTGATTGTTGTCCTATGGACAGAGTCTCCCACCTCAGCTGTAGATCTCTGCAGTTCATCCAGAGTGATCATGGGCCTCTTGGCTGCATCTCTGATCAGTCTTCTCCTTGTATGAGCTGAAAGTTTAAAGGGACGGCCAGGTCTTCGTAGATTTGCAGTGGTCCGATACTCCTTCCATTTCAATATTATCGCTTGCACAGTGCTCCTTGGGATGTTTAAAGCTTGGGAAATCTTTTTGTATCCAAATTCGGCTTTAAACTTCTCCACAACAGTATCTCGGACCTGCCTGGTGTGTTCCTTGTTCTTCATGATGCTCTCTGCGCTTTAAACGGACCTCTGAGACTATCACAGTGCAGGTGCATTTATACGGAGACTTGATTACACACAGGTGGATTCTATTTATCATCATTAGTCATTTAGGTCATCATTGGATCATTCAGAGATCCTCACTGAACTTCTGGAGAGAGTTTGCTGCACTGAAAGTAAAGGGGCTGAATAATTTTGCACGCCTAATTTTTCAGTTTTTTATTTGTTAACATAGTTTGAAATATCCAATAAATTTTGTTCCACTTCATGATTGCGTCCCACTTGTTGTTGATTCTTCACAAAAATTACAGTTTTATATCTATATGTTTGAAGCCTGAAATGTGGCAAAAGGTCGCAAAGTTCAAGGGGGGGCAAATACTTTTGCAAGGCACTGTATATTTTGTGGGTTCAAATACTGTGGAATATGTTACTGTTTACATGGTGTGTAATTTTAAGCCCCTCCTACTATTGCCACACCCACAATTCATTGCGACATACTGTATGTGCTGCTTAATTATTCTCCTCTAGGTGTCCAAGACTGCAAAGTGTATCTATCTACATATAGTTGGCTTGTAAAGCCATTCTATTTTTCTGGTGGTGTCCTTTAAAAAAATGTTCTCTCTGTTTCATGGCAGATTATTAAAGAATATCTGAATTTTACATGTGCATTGTAAGTTAGTGCCCGTGTTGTTTTGTATGCTGTTAAAAAGGCTGATAAAGCAAAGCTGTGAATATTTTGCCTTCATTTTGCCTCAGGGCTGATCCACAGGTATACATTTGTATGTGTATTGTTCACTTTCAAGTACTACATCAAGTGTTAAAGGGTTTATCCACCATTTTGTTTTTTTTTAGAAACTCTTTAGCAACAAATCCGAATCCAGGTCACCTTTCTTGAAATATATATAGTTTCACAGATTGCTATGCAATTTACAACAGAGCATTGTGTATACTGTATACCTTTTTTTGCAGGGGAAGAAATTAGGGAAACTTTTGCTAATGGGGTAAGACAAAAAAAAAGTTAAAAAAGTGGCTAGAGCTAGGCTTTAATAATAAAACAAGAACAAGTCATTATCAGTGTTAGGCTCCATGCACGCTGGCTTAAAAATAGCTACTACTGCAGGAGTTTTGTGTTCTGCCTGTAGAAGGAGCTCAATGTTTTCTTATGTGCCCATCAGTTGTATCACTAGGGGGGGCCAGAGGGGGCCATGGCTCACCAAACAGTATGCTGTGCCCCCCCAACAGGATCCCGGCCACCTCCTGCTCTGGGATGGTGGGTCGGGAAGCCCAGACTGCGGGACCCCGACCCGCCTCCCCGAGCATCACTGTAAAGAACTGAGCCTGCACTAGAGGAAGCAGAGCCGATGCTTCCTGTATAGTCCCGGTTCCTGTCACAGGTGGAGTGATATCAAATGTACTCCACCTGTGATAAGTCACAGGAGAGATACAGAAAGCAGCAGCTTCCTCCAGTGACAAACTCCGTTGATATGTCTCAAAGGAATCAGCTGTCCCAACCAGCAGTACCAGCCAGCAGTACCCAACAGCATTACCCAGCAGCAGTACCCACCAGCAGTACCCACCAGCAGTACCAGCCAGCAATACCCACCAGCAGTACTCACCATCAGTACCAGCCAGCAGTACCCACCAGCAGTACCAGCCAGCAAAATCCACCAGCAGTACTCACCAGCAGTACCAGCCAGCAGTACCCACCAGCAGTTCTCACCAGCAGTACCAGCCAGCAGTACCCTCTATCAGTACTCACCAGCAGTACCAGCAGTATCCGCCAGCAGTACCAGCCAGCAGTTCCCACCAGCAGTACCAGCCTGCAGTACCCACCAGCAGTACCCACCAGCAGTACCAGCCCTGGAGGACAGCCACCAGCTATACCCATCTGGGGGACAGCAGCAGCCAGCGATACCTACATAGTTACATAGTAGCTAAGGTTGAATAAAGACAACAGTCCATCCAATTCAACCTGTGTAGGTGTGTGTGTCAGTGAGGATATTAATTTCCCATATCCCTGAATATTGTGTTTTTTGAGATGCACATCCAAGAGTCTTTTAAAACTATTGATACTCCCCGCTGATACCGCCAATTGTGGAAGACAGTTCCACATTTATACCGCCCTGACATTGAAAAACCCCCTATGCAGCTTAAGGTTTAACCGCTTCTCTTCTCATCTCATTGTGTGGCCACATGTCCTCTTACACTCTCTTAGACTAAATAGTTTATTTCCTATACTGGGATTGCCATTGAGGTACAGTATTTGTAAATCGCTATCATGTCCCCTCTCAGGCCTCTTTTCTCCAGGGAGAATACGTTAAGTGTGTGGAATCGCTCCTCGAAATTATGGTCTTCCAATCCCCTAAATAGTTTAGTTCCCCTTCTTTTGACTCTCTCCAGTTCCAGCACGTCCCTTCTGAGGATTGGTGACCAGAACTTGACAGAATACTTCAGATGTGGCCAGACCAGAGTTTTATAAAGTGGCAGGCTTATAGTTTTATCTCTGGAATATATCCCCTTCTTTATGCATGCTAATATTCTGCTGGCTTTGGGAGCTGCAGCTTGACATTGCATGCTATTGTTTTATTGCTTTGTCTATCTGCCACTAGGACCCCCAGATCTTTCTCCATCCTTGATTGCCCCAGAGGTCCCCCCCCCCATGAGTAGTTTTAGTTTATGTTTTTAGCCCCCAAGTGCATTACCTTACATTTCTCCACATTAAACCTCATTTGCCATGTTGTTGCCCACTCTGTTATTTTGTTCAGGTTCTTCTGCAAGATATCTATGTCGTGATGTGAAGTTATTGCCCTGCCTATTTTTGTGTCATCTACGAATACTTAGATTGAACTAATAATCCCCTCCTCTATAGTATTTATGAATAAATTGATCAGAATTGGTCCCAGGACAGAGCCTTGGGGTACCCAGAGCCGGTACAAGTGGTGGGCGGGAAGGGGTGGCTGCCCTGTGCGTCTGTGTCATGGGAGGTGGAGGGGGCGCTGCCAGGAGTGTTTCAGTGACTATTGACAGGAGAGAGCGGGATGTGCTCTCTCTCTCTTCTCGCCGGGCTTAACACTCCTATCACTATAGCGGTCGTCAGATCGGGACTTCTCCTTACCTTAAAGAGTCGGAGCAGAGGAGGAGCCTAGGAGAAGACAATTCCTAAACCTTTGCATGGACAGCTGGCGGGAGAGATGCGGCTGCAGAAGCAGAAGGGGAAGAACTTAGATTGCGGCTCAGAAATGACACTGGATGTCAGATCGGGACTATACAGAGTTTGTTATCCCCTGTCCTCCCAGCAAGCAATGTGGAAAGGGGGCGGGTAACAAACTCTATATAGTCCCGATCTGACATCTTCTTCCCCTTCTGCAGCCGCATCTCTCCTGCCAGCTGTCCGTGCAAAGCTTTAGGAATCTACTTCTCTTAGGCTCCTCCTCCGCTCCTCCTCTGCTCTGACATATGAAGATGAGAAGGAAGGAGCCTCAGAAGAAGAGAATCACAGATCGACGTGCCGCGCTGTATCTGAGGTCTGCATGCTGGAGGGGGAACTGCACTGGGGACACAAATCTTATCCTGTCACCTCCCAAATTCCCATCTCAGTACAATCCCCCCTCCCATATTGATCCCACCTAGAAGTAATCATCTTCTCCCCACCCCTCCTAGTACAAATTATCTTATCCCCCCCCCCAAGGACAATCCCCCAAAAAGTATTTGTATAGGAGGGGTGGGGAGAAGATGATTACTTCTAGGTGGGATTGATAAGGGGGGGGGGGGTTGTGCTGGGATGGGGAATTTGAGAGGTGACAATATAAGATTTCTTCTAGCAGGAGAATTGGAGGGGAGGGTGCTAGGAGGAGTGATTCGTGCTGGGGGGGGGGGATTTGTGCCAGGAGGGTGGATTTGGGGATCGTCCTTGAAGAGATTATTGGGATGGGGTGGGGGATGGATTTGTGCCAGAACAGGAAGTCTTGGGGCTGTTAGTATTTGGGGGGGGGGAGTTGTGCCAGTAGGATAATGGGGTTTTTGGACTAGGGGGAAAATTTTGATGGGGGGAGGATTTGATGGGTAAGATTTGTTCTAGGAGGTGAAATTTGGGGGGGGGGGGTACTAGGAGGGTGATTTGGGGGGTTGTGCTTGAGAGGATTTGTGCCGGGAGGGAGGGGATTTGTGTGGTGGGGTTGGGGAAGAGGATTTCTGCCAGGAGGGGGGATATGAGCTGGGAAGATGGGGGAAGAGGATTTGTGCTAGGAGGGGGGATTTCTGCTGCTGGGATGGGGGGGAATTTGTGCCAGGAGGGGGGATTTTTGCTGTGGGGATGGAGGGAGTAGGATTTGTGCCAGGAGGGGGGGTTTTCGCTGGTGAGATGGAGGGGGCATTTGGGCTTGGAGGGCATTTGGGGGGTTGTGTTAGAAGAGGTGATGGGGGATTAGTGACAGGATGGGGAATTTTTTGGCTGTTAGAAATGGGGAGGGGGGAGATTTACGCTAGTAGGGATGATTGGGGGTATTTGTGCTAGAGGGGAAATTTGGGGGTAGGATTTTTGCTAGGAGGGGGAATTTGGTGGGATGTGCTAGGAGGAGGAATTTGGGGGGTTTGTGCTGGTGGGATGGGGGAAGAGGATTTGTGCTAGGGGGGGATTTGTGCAAGAAGGGAAAACATTTTTTTGCGGGGGGGGGGAACATTTGGGAAGAGAGAGGATTTGAGTTTAGAGAGGATGGGGGGAAAGATTTGTGCTGGGAGGGGGATTTAAGCAGGGAGAAATGTGTACTGGGAGGAGGGAGAATTTTTGTTTGTGGAAATATTTGGCTTGGAAAGGGAATGTATGCTTTGGGCTAAGTGTGCCAATTGGTGCTCAATTTTTTTTTTTTTTGATAAAACATTATGCCTCTACATCTTGGGGGGGGCGCAGTTTGGTGTCTTCGCCCTGGGCGCTGGATGGGCTTGTTCCGGCTCTGGGGGTACCCCACTTACCACACCAGACCAGTCTGAGTACACGTTATTTATCACCACCCTTTGGACATGCCCCTGTGACCAGTTTTCTATCCAAGAACAAACCTTGTGGTTGATGCCTGCGGTCTTTAGCTTGTAGATTAAGCGTTTATGGGGAACTGTATCGAATGCCTTCAGAAAATCCAGATACACCACATCAATGGGCCTCCCCCTGTGTAGTTCGCTGCTCACCTCCTCATAGGATGTTAAGATTGGTTTGGCAAAAAGATCCCTTTGTAAACCCATGCTGATTACTACTAATGATACTGTTGTCCTCAGAAAATTCTTGGATATAGTCCCTTATCATCCCCTGCAATAATTTACATATAGAATGTCAGGCTGACTGACCTATAGTTTCCCAGAATATATCTCTGCCCTTTTTTTAATATTGGTATCAAATTGGCTTTCCTCCAGTCAGCTGGTACAGTTCCTGCTAGTATACTGTCTGCAAAGATTAGGAACAACGGTCTAGATATAACCCGACTGATTTCTTTGAGTACTCTCAGGTGTAAGCCATCTGGTCATGGTGATTTATTTGCATTAATCTTATCAAACCTTTCCTTTATTCCAGCCTCTGTTAGCCACAGCGGTACGTCCTGTGATGTGCTGCTAACATAACTGTTGTGGTCTGTATACCCCTCCTTTTCTTGTGTAAAAACTAAGGAGAAGAAAGCATTTAGTACAGTTGCCTTCTGTGTGTCATCTGTAACCATCCTCCCTTCATCGTTATTTATGTGTGCAACGTGCTCTGACCTCGCTTTTTTACTATTAATAAATCGAAAGAATTTCTTAAGGTCCGTCTTACTCTCCTCTGTTTGTGTCTGTCATAGTCTTTTTTAGCCACCCTAATTTTGTTTTTACATTTCTTGTTACAGTCCTTATATTGATTGAAATTTTTTATACTTCTTAAAGGCCTTTTTTTTTCTCTAATAGGAATTTTTACGGTTTTGCCACCCCGGTTTGACCTTGGCTCTTTTGTATTTATTTCCCATTGTAATACACTGTGTGATGCCTTTGTTTAGTATTTTTCCAAAGCTTTCCCATTTCTCCTCCGTGTTCAATGTTTCTAGGGTTAGGTCCCAATTCATGCCCTCTATCATTGAGCACAGCTCAGAAAAGTTTGCTCTTCTGAAGTTTAGGGTTCTTGTGCTCCCCTCGTGCCTTGTTTTCCTATGATTTATGCTAAATGTGATCATCCTGTGATCGCTAGATCCCAAGTTGTCCTGTATTGCCACTTGGATCTTTGGTTATTAGTAGATCTAGTAATTAGGGTTGAGCGAACCCGGATTGTATTGTTTGGGATCGTACTGGACTTTTGGGTATTTGGTACCCGGACACAGACCCGAACATTTCACTGTATGTTCGGGATACAGTCCGTTGTTCGGTAATGTTATTTAATATTTTGGCGCGGTTTTAATGGCGCGGTTTCAACAGCTGCAAGAGAGCCAATCAGCAAGCGTTTAACCAGTGTGCCTTTAGAAGCCATCACAGCCATGCCTACTAATGGCCAGTGCAGCATGTGACCCAGCCTCTATATAAGCTGGAGTCACATAGCGCCGCGCGTCAGTCTGCTCTAACTATACTAGGGACAGGTTCCTGATGCGTCTGAAGGAGAAATAGGAGATTATTGTAGGGGCAGGCTGGAGAAAGAATAGGAAGAATCTTCTTTAATCAGACAGCAATCTACATTGATTTTATTGTGTGGGGTGCAGTGCACAATATTTTTGCCCTGACCTGAGCCCAGTGAGGAGGAGGGAGAAAAAAAACTTTTATCAGTCTGTTAGGTGGGCGGCGTGCAGCGGCCATGTAATGCAAGGTCAGTGCATATGTGTCTGCTTAATCTGGATTTAAAAAAGTAAAAACATTTTTCCTTCATATTTTACTTTGACATACAGTGTTTAGACACTGCTTTTCTAATATGCTCTTCAAAAAGCACCAATTTAAGGGGAAAATAATTTTTTTTCAGTTTTTAGGGAAAAAAATATTTTTCAGTTTTTCATTCAAATGGGTTTATTTATACAATAGCGGAATAGAACAACAACATTATCCAACCTCTTAGGTGTGCGGCGTGTAGCGGCCATGTAATGCAAGCTCAGTGCATATGGGTCTGCTTAATCTGCATTTAAAAAAGAAAAAAAATGTTTTTCCTTCACATTTTACTTTGACATACAGTGTTTAGACACTGCCTTTCTAATCTGCTCTTCAAAAAGCACCAATGTAAGCAGGGGCGTCACAAGAGGGGTGCGGTGGGGGCGTACCGCACCAGGGTGTCCAACGGGTGGAGGGTGACACCACTCTGCCGCTCTCTTCCTCATCTATGCGGGCCGGTGTACTGCCTAAATTTTCAACCTCACCGCTCAGCGCTGCCGATAATTGGCTCGCAGGTGATACACTTCTGGTGGGAGGCGTGGAAGGAGAGATGGGCACCCTATCACAGGATGGATCAGAGAGCGATCATGGAGCCGTCAGCTGTGTGGAGATGATAGCAGGGACAGGAGCTCTGGCCACCCTCCCCCTGGGGAATTCAGCTGAGGGGCGGGGCCACACATCACTGCCTCGGGTCGGGTGAGGGAGATGGAGGCTGTAGAGTGCAGAGCCGAGCAGAGTCACCTCGGAGGTAACCAGCCTGACCTGCCTTGTGTGTAGCAGCAGGTCAGTGTGTAATAATGACAGCAGTTTAATGTGTTGTGTGTCTAATCACCAGCAGGACTGACTGAGTGTTCCTTCCTTCTTTCCCAGTGCCCTTCTAGCAGGTGCCATTCCCCAGTACAGTGAGTGCCACTAAGTGTACAGATATCAGTGTTATATATAGGGAATAGCACTTCATGAGTTATTCCCTATATATATATATATATATATATATATATATATATATATATATATATATCTGATATGTGTACACTAAGTGCTTTTCCCTTACACTGACATCTGTTCACTTCAGCTGGAAGAATGTCTCTTAGTCCCAGTTCACACATATGCGATGCTGGAACCCTGCAAATCCACTGTGGGTTCCCGCATCGCATTCAAATCGCAGGCAGTTCACACTGCCATATGCGAATCGCTGGGGGGTGTCAATACGAAGTTACCGACAACCCCAGATCAGTTTGCATATCGCAGTGTGAACTGTCAGTTCAGACATGAATTGGATCGCATAGCTGTGAACACCCATGCAATCCAATTCTGCTGCGGACCAAAAAAGGGTCCTGTGTGAGTTGTGTCCAAATGCGATGCAAATTTAGCCATACAATCTGTATGGCTTAATTCGCATCACACAGACATGTGATTTTCAGAGCAGTGCGCACCAAATCACATGTAATGTCTGTCATCGCACTAATGGGAACGGGACTAACATTGGAAGTCAAGTAGGGGTGTTGAAAATAATCGTATAGTCGATGCATTGCAATTCAGCATTAAACAATTCTCCATTAATGCAGGCAACAGCTGAATCACAATTGCATCAATGACGTCATTCTGGGGCGCCCTGTCAGAGTACTTCCCTCCTTCCTCCTCTCCTTGTGTATGGCACACAGAGCAGCGATCTCCTACTGTGTTATGGAACTTGGATCTGAATTGTTCTGCAGCACTGCAACAAAGTCCCGTCTCCTAGACCGGCTCCTGTGATAGACAGCACACTGATCCAATACTAGGAAATTGAATCAGTGTGACCTGTAACATAGGAGCCGGTCTAGGAGGTGGGACTTTGTTGACAGCGGCCACCGGGCAATTTATATTCAAGCTCCGTGAGAGATGGCTGCTCTGTGTGATCCAGGCAGTGATGAGGTTGCATTGGATGGGCACTGATAAGCTGCATTGGATGGGCACCGATGAGGCTGCATTTGATGGGCAATGAAAGCCGCATTTGATGGGCACTAATAAAGCTGCATTTGATGGGCACTAATAAGGCTGCATTTGATGGCACTGGTGAGGTTGCATTGATGTGCACTGGTGAGGCTGGATTTGATGGGCACTAATAAGGCTGCATTTGATAGCACTGGTAAGGTTGCATTGATGAGCACTAATAAGCTGCATTTGATGGGCACTGGTAAGGCTGCATTTGATGGGCACTAATAAACTGCATTTGATGGGCACTTATAAGCTGCATTTGATGTGCACTGATAAGCTGCATTTGATGCCACTGATAAGCTGCATTTGATGGGCACTAATAAGGCTGCATTTGTTGTATCTGGTGAGGTTGCATTGATGAGCACTAATAAGCTGCTTTTGATGGGCACTGATAAGCTGCTTTTGATGGGCACTGATAAGCTGCATTTGATGCCACTGATAAGCTGCATTTGATGGGCACTAATAAGGCTGCATTTGTTGTCACTGGTGAGGTTGCATTGATGAGCACTAATAAGCTGCATTTGATGGGCACTGATAAGCTGCTTTTGATGGGCACTGATAAGCTGCATTTTATGCCAAAGATAAGTTGCATTTGATGGGCACTAATAAGGCTGCATTTGTTGGCACTGGTGAGGTTGCATTGATGAGCACTAAACAGCTGCTGTTGATGGGCACTGATAAGCTGCATTTGATGCCACTGATAAGCTGCATTTGATGCCACTGATAAGCTGCATTTGATGGGCACTAATAAGGCTGCATTTGATGGCAGTGGTGAGATTGCATTGATGGGCACTAAGGACATCTGTACTGTACTCAAAACGCAGGGGGTCCTTGCAGGCCCGAATTTGTCTGGAGAGTGGCCCTTGCACACAGAGGAGGAGGAATAGCAAATTCACACTGACACAAAGGCCACTTTCACACTGTCCGTCCATCAGGCGGACTCAGAGGGGGATCGATCCGCCGATCCCCTGCTGAGTAGGAGGATGACAGCTGTCTCTGCTGTGTGCGGAGACACAGCTGTCAGGTCCCCATGCATCTCTATGAGGGAATCGGATGGGAACGGACCGTTGGTCCGTTCTTATCTGATCCCATCCGATCCGCTGGACGGATGGAAAATATGGTTTCCATCCGTCCAGATTTGACAGATCGGATCAGATGTCAGCGGACATGTCTCCGCTGACATCCGATGCCCTATAGGGATGCATGGGGGGACCGTTCAGATTCGCCAAAAAAAAAAAACGGACAGGCGGATGTGAATGGTCCGCCTGTGTGAAAGGGGCCTAAGGGTGAATAAACTGATTGCTGAGAGGGAGACTAGCACTGCATCTGATAAATAAAACATACTGAAGTTACGGACTATTTAACAGCACAAATCAAAAAGAAGCACCTTATATCTGTCTGGGCACCTTAAATTTAATTGCACTATTTTCCACATTGGCACTTTTTTATGAGTAAATGTAATTGCACTTTTTTTGAATAATACAAATATTATGCATGAATATTGCATATATGCTTTGAATAGAGTACTGTATATGAATTTGCACTAAGGAAATGCACTTTGGTCTTTATATGTATGGACCCTTTCACACAGGCGGACCGTTCAGATCCGCCTGTCAGTTTTTTTGGCGGATCTGAACGGTCACCCCATGCATCTCTATGTCCGCTGACATCTAATCCGATCCATTAAATCTGGACGGATGGAAACCCTATTTTCCATCTGTCCAGGGGATCGGATCGGATGGGATCGGATGAGAACAGACAGATGGTCCGTTCCCATCCGATTCCCCCATAGTGTAACGCTCCGGCGTTTGTTTAGTGAACTGGATTTGCAGCTGCAGAATTTCCACTCAGTAGTCGTGTAGAGATGTGTTGAATCACCATATCCATCTCTCCAGACTCATCATTGTGGCCCAGCCTGCCTCAGCATGCAAATATACAGACACTCAGATAAGATGTTCCTGGAGTGATAGGTTGTATACGATAGTATAGAGGTGATGTGCTGAAAGGACAGGCGTGAGTAGTGATAGCAATGATAGGCACTCAATAGTAATGTTCAGGAGTGTTAGCAGATGGTGATAGATAGTATGCAGATAGGTTAGCAATCATGTACAAATAACAGGTGGTAGGGGACAGCAGATGAAGTGTACAGGAATTGCTAACTCAGTGCAAGGATATAGATGGTAGTAGACTCAAGAGCTAGCAATCTATGTAACAGTGCAGATGATAGAAATAGTAATGCATAGATAGCAACAGTCTTTAGTATGCAAGAGTAGATAGTGTAAGTTGATAGGAAGGAATCCCCTGTGGGGTACTTATCACTATTTGGTTTAGAGAGATGAGGGGTCCGGTAATGAGATAAGGGTCAGGTAGCGAGATACAAGATCAGTAGCGAGATACAGGATCAAGTAGCGAGACTCCGGTCTATCCAGATACTGGGGAAATAGCTGGAGGCTTCGGCAGCGTCAGACAAGGCTGTATAACAAGCGGTTTGCACGAACACCTTGTGAGTGAAAGCCGGCGATTGAAATAGCCGCTCAGAGCGGCGCCTAGTGATGACGTCATGCGGCTTAAAGAGATAGGCAGGTATATGCGTTCCACCTAGCTGAAAAGGTGGGACGCAATGCGGAAGAAATGGGCTGGAAGGGTACCGAAGGTACCAGAATCTTACAGTACCCCCCCTTAAGGCCGGCTCCGGAAGGCCTATAGCACTGGTCTCTCCGGGTATTTGGAGTGGAACCTTCGTATAAGCCTGGGAGCGTGAACGTCAGAAGTATCCAACCAGGTGTCGTCTTGGGGTCCATAGTTTTTCCATCTTATGAGATATTGGAGTTTCCCTCTGTGGATACGAGAATACAAAATCTCCTTAATCTCAAATTCTTCTCCGCCCTCAACTTGTACTGGAGGTGGAGGCGAGATGGTAGGTCTTATTCCTTGGTTGGGAACATGTGGTTTCAGTAGCGACACGTGAAAGATGGGGTGTATTTTAAGATCTGCCGGTAAGGTGAGTTGAACTGCAGCTCTCCCAATGAGCTTCTCAATTGGGAAAGGTCCTAGAAACAAAGGCCCAAGCTTTTTACTGGGGATCTTTAACCTTAAGTTTTTCGTAGATAGCCAAACGAGATCCCCAATAGCATATTGAGGAGAAGGTCTTCTACGGAGGTCGTAGTACCTTTTTTGTTGGCTATGAGCATGTGAGATGGTGGTGTTAAGTAAACCCAGAGAGTCTTTTATTTGGGTAAGATAGTCAGAGGCTACTGGGTTACTTGATGGCAGGATGCGTGGTAGAAGAAGTGTGGGATGAAACCCATAGTTTAGGTAGAATGGACTTTGCTTAGTAGTACTGTGGGTTGCGTTATTGTAAGCAAATTCTGCCAGAGGGAGGAGGTCCACCCAATCATCCTGTAGGTATGAGGTGTAGCAACGCAAATATTGTTCAATGCACTGGTTGACTCTTTCAGTTTGTCCATTGGTCTGAGGGTGGTAGGGAGAAGTAAGTTTTCGCTCAATTCGTAGTATATGACATAGAGCTTGCCAAAACTTGGAGATGAACTGTGAACCTCGGTCAGATAAAAGAGTCTTTGGAATTCCATGTAGCTTGAACACATGTTTCACTAGTAATTCCGCTGTTTCCTTAGATGAAGGTAGTCTGCGAATAGAAATGAAATGTGCCATCTTTGTCAGATGGTCCACTGACACTAGAATGGTAGTAAATCCTTTGGAAGGTGGTAGTTCTACTATAAAGTCTAAGGACACAACTTCCCATGGAACTTTGGGTATTGGTAGACTGCAAAGTAGACCAGATGGTTTTGTAGTGTCAATTTTGGACCTTGCACAGATGTCACATGAGGAAACAAATTTTTGTACAGACGTCTTCATATCAGGCCACCAAAATTGCCTGGTGAGCAAATTGAATGTCTTAGTCATACCCATATGTCCTGCCATAGGTACGTCATGTGATAATTCCAAGATCTTGGTACGCATACCAGGAGGTATGTAGAGTTTGTCGTTAAAGTAGAGGAAGCCTTCTGCATCAGCACTTAGTTGTGGTGGTGGTGAATCCAGTCCTATACTGTGCAGAATCTCTTCCTTCAAGGAACGAACAACACCAATAATACGGTCATGGGGAATTATAGGAAGTGAAGGGATTTCGGCGCAGTTATCTTCGGTTAGCCGTGATAGCGCATCCGCTTTTTTGTTTTTGTCTGCAGGCGTGTAGGTCACTAGGAAGTTGAATCTTAGGAAGAATAATGACCAACGTACCTGCCGGTGGGAAAGAGTCTTGTTGGTCTGAAGGTATTGGAGATTCTTATGATCTGTATATATGAGTATTGGCAATCGAGTACCTTCAAGTAAATGTCGCCAATTTTCTAGTGCCAGTTTTATGGCAAGCAACTCTTTTTCACCCACTGGGTAATTCACCTCTGGGCTACTTAGTGATTTAGAGAAAAAAGCAACTGGGTGGAGTGGTGAAGTATTCGTTGGTCGTTGGGAAAGAACTGCTCCTACAGCCATATTTGACGCATCTACCTCCAGGATGTATTGGAGGGATGGATCTGGATGGCGTAGTATGGGAGCAGAAGTGAAGCTTGATTTTAACAAGCGGAAAGCTTTATTTGCTTCTTCAGACCATTTGAATGGTTTCTTTACACTTGTAAGTTGTGTGAGCGGTCTCACAATAGAAGAGAAGTTCTTGATGAACTTCCTATAGAAGTTTGAAAATCCAAGGAATCGTTGTAATGCCTTACGAGTTGTTGGTACAGGCCAATCCAGTATACACAATATCTTGCTCATATCCATCTTGATACCGTTCTTAGATATGATGTATCCTAGGAATAGTACTTCTTCCTTATGAAATAGGCATTTTTTCAATTTTACGTATAAATTGTGTGCAAGTAATCTGGATAGCACAAGTCTTACATGTCTTACATGTTCGGACAAGGACTGAGAATAAATGAGTATATCATCCAGATATACCACAACACAAACATCAAGTAAGTCTCTGAAGATGTCATTTATGAATCGCTGAAATGCTGCGGGAGCATTACACAACCCAAAAGGCATCACTAGATATTCGAATAATCCGTATCTGGTTCTGAATGCCGTCTTCCACTCATCCCCATTACGGATTCGGATGAGGTTGTATGCCCCTTTTAGGTCCAACTTTGAAAAGTAAGTGGCTCCACGCACTTGTTCAATGAGTTCCGGAATGACAGGTAGAGGATAGCGATCCTTTATAGTAATAGTATTTAACTGCCTATAGTCAATGATAGGCCTAAGACTTAGATTCTTATTGCGGACAAAGAAAAGTCCTGCAGCTGTGGAAGAAGTAGAGGGTCTAATAAACCCTTTCGCTAAATTCTCATCCAAGTATTCCTTGAGATGAGAAAGTTCATCCTGAGAAAGAGGATAAACATGACCGAAAGGTAGTTTACTATTAGGGAGTAGATCAATAGAACAATCGTAGTCCCTATGGGGAGGCAATACTTGAGCATTTTTCTCAAGGAAGACTTCTGATAGATCCTGATAACATGGTGGTGGTAAAATTTCATCTGACACCATGGACAGGATTTTTTTATATGATTGGAGGTTACACGTGGTCTCGCAGTAGTGAGAGGGGAAGGTTAGAGTCCGTGTTTTCCAATCAATGGATGGTTGATGTATGTGTAACCAGGGAAGTCCCAAAATAATGGGAAAATGAGGTGAAGGTAATACATCAAAAGTGGTGGTCTCAGCATGAGACTCGTTAGCAGTAGCAAGGAGTGCTTGTGTCTGATTGGTAATTGGACCAGAAGATAACGGAATACCGTTAATAAAACTAACAGAGACAGGTTTAGATTTTGAAATAATAGGTATTTTATTTAAAGCAACAAAACTAGTGTCAATGTAGTTCCCACAAGATCCTGTGTCGATCATAGCCTTGGTGGTGATCCTATTGTGGTCCCACTGTAAGGTCAAATGAATAAAAAGATAGGGATTAGAAAAAGAAGTCGGTAATCCCCCCAGCAAGACATGTGAACACTCACCCTCTTTTTTGCGGACAAGGGGACAGACGCTTATCAAATGATCCGGGGAGGCGCAGTACATGCAGAGATTTTCAGATCTTCTCCTGGCTCGTTCAGTAGACGATAATGGTGGGCGTATGGTTCCTACCTCCATAGGAGTAGGGTCAACGGGCGAAACCCGAGAAGGATTGGATAATGGTACTCCCATTTTCTCAGCCTTTCTTTCTCGCAGTCGCCTGTCAATATTGATGCTGAGTTGTATTAAGGCATCCAAAGTGCCAGGTAAATCCGCTCGGGCGAGCTTCGCTTTAACGGCTTCTGATAACCCGAGTCTGAACTGGGTTCACAAAGATGCATCATTCCACCCTGAATCAAGGGTCCATCTTTTGAACTCTGCTACGAAGTCTTCAACAGGTCTCCTTCCTTGTTTTAAAGCCCTCAATTGGCTGTCAGCAGTACTCTGCCTATTTGGGTCTTCATATAAGCTAGCGAGTTCTGCTAAGAATAAAGGATGGGAGTTAAGAAGAGGGTCATTTTTCTCAAAGAGAGAGTCTGCCCAAGCCCGTGGATCACCCGACAAATATGAGATAGTGGTGCAGACTTTAATTTGGTCTGTAGTTTAAGTACAAGGTTTTAAATTAAAAAGCAATTGACATGCGTTTTTAAATTCACGAAATTTTTTCCGATCACCTGTAAACACTAGAGGAGGGTTTATTTTGGGCTCACGAGGTTGAGTAGCAGTGAGCTGTGAAACACAGGCTATCTGCTGTCTCAAAGTCTGATTTTCATTTTTCACTTCGGCAAGGGAAAGGATTAATGCATCTACCTTTTGTGTTAGTTGTATCACATGAGTGGCTAATTCTGCTGAATCCATTTTTTTTTTCCTGGTTCGTGCAATCTGTAACGCTCCGGCGTTTGTTTAGTGAACTGGATTTGCAGCTGCAGAATTTCCACTCAGTAGTCGTGTAGAGATGTGTTGAATCACCATATCCAACTCTCCTGACTCATCATTGTGGCCCAGCCTGCCTCAGCATGCAAATATACAGACACTCAGATAAGATGTTCCTGGAGTGATAGGTTGTATACGATAGTATAGAGGTGATGTGCTGAAAGGACAGGCGTGAGTAGTGATAGCAATGATAGGCACTCAATAGTAATGTTCAGGAGTGTTAGCAGATGGTGATAGATAGTATGCAGATAGGTTAGCAATCATGTACAAATAACAGGTGGTAGGGGACAGCAGATGAAGTGTACAGGAATTGCTAACTCAGTGCAAGGATATAGATGGTAGTAGACTCAAGAGCTAGCAATCTATGTAACAGTGCAGATGATAGAAATAGTAATGCATAGATAGCAACAGTCTTTAGTATGCAAGAGTAGATAGTGTAAGTTGATAGGAAGGAATCCCCTGTGGGGTACTTATCACTAGTTGGTTTAAAGAGATGAGGGGTCCGGTAATGAGATAAGGATCAGGTAGCGAGATACAGGATCAGTAGCGAGATACAGGATCAATTAGCGAGACTCCGGTCTATCCAGATACTGGGGAAATAGCTGGAGGCTTCGGCAGCGTCAGACAAGGCTGTATAACAAGCGGTTTGCACGAACACCTTGTGAGTGAAAGCCGGCGATTGAAATAGCCGCTCAGAGCGGCGCCTATTGATGACGTCATGCGGCTTAAAGAGATAGGCAGGTATATGCGTTCCACCTAGCTGAAAAGGTGGGACGCAATGCGGAAGAAATGGGCTGGAAGGGTACCGAAGGTATCAGAATCTTACACATAGAGATGCATGGGGACCTGACAGCTGTGTTTTATTATTTTCATATGATATTGTGATTTAAAGGTCATTTAAATTCTCATAGTTATTAATGTTGCTCTTGCCATTACATTTAGTGTTATATGGGAGCTATGATTTACAAGTTACATTAGTAAAAAAAAAAAAACATTATTGAAAGGGGTTGGGGTGACACCGTGAGTTACCGCACCGGGTGACACCAACCCTAGTGACGCCACTGAATGTAAGGGAAAAATTATTATTTTTCAGTTTTTGGGAAAAAAATTATTTTTCAGTTTTTCATTCAAATGGGTTTTTTTTTTTTCAATAGAGGAATAGAACAACAACAGTATCCAACCTGTTAGGCCTGTGGCGTGTAGCGGCCATGTAATGCAAGCTCAGTGCATATGTGTCTGCCTAATCTGGATTTAAAAAAGAAAAATACTTTTTTCCTTCATATTTTACTTTGACATACAGTGTTTAGACACTGCTTTTCTAATTTGCTCTTCAAAAAGCACCAATGTAAGGCAAAAATAATTATTTTTCAGTATTTTGGGAAAAAAAAATATTTTTCAGTTTTTCATTCAAATGTTTTTTTTTTTATTCAATAGCTGAATAGAACAACAACAGTATCCAACCTGTTAGGCGTGCAGCGTGTAGCAGCCATGTAATGCAAGCTCAGTGCATATGTGTCTGCTTAATCTGGATTAAAAAAAAAAATGTTTTCCTTCATATTTTACTTTGACTTACAGCGTTTAGACACTGCAGTTCTAATCTGCTATTCAACACGCACCAATTAAGGGGACAATTATTTTTCAGTTTTTCATTCATACCTTACTGTGACACTGTCATACAGCGTTTAGACACTGCTGTTCAAATCTGCTCTTCAAAAATCACCAATTAAAGGGAAAAATAAAATTTTTTCATTCATACGTTACAGTGAGATACACCCATAGGATACTGCTTTTGTATTCCGCTTTGCAATAAAAACCCATTTAGGGGAAAAAAAATTAATTGCGGGCTAGTCTTCATATATTACAGTGAGATACACCCATTGGATACTGTTGTTGTATTCCACTTTGCAATAAAAACCCATTTAGGGGAAAAAAATTAAATTTCGGGCTAATCTGCATATATTACAGTGAGATACACCCATTAGATACTGTTGTTGTATTCCGCTTATCAATAAAAACCCATTTAGGGGAAAAAAAAAAATTGCGGCCTAGTCTGCATATGTTACAGTGGGATACACCCATTGGATACTGTTGTATTCCGCTTATCAATAAAAAACAATTTAGGGGAAAAAAAATTAATTGCGGGCTAGTCTGCATATGTTACAGTAAGATACACCCATTGGATATTGTTGTTCTATTCTGCTTATCAATAAATAAGTCAATAAGTCAATCAATAAGTCAATCAATAAGTCTGGCCAGCATGTGCAAGGTGGAGTTCCATCTTGTGGGCACGTCACATATGAGGCAGTGAGCGGGAAGGCCGAAGTTACGCTGCAGCGCTGACAGGCGAGCAGCAGCAGGGTGAGAACGCCGAAAGTGCGCACAGACGGCCCGCACTTTCTGCAGCAGCTCTGACATATCAGGGTATTTTTTAAGGAAGCTGATACGCCAGGCAAGGGCGTCAAACTGGCTAGGCCCAGAGCTGCTTCGAAATTTCGCCTATTATCGCACACCACCAGGCCGGGCTTGAGGCTCACTGGCACCAACCACTCTCGGTCTGCTGTTCCATGCTCCTCCACAACTCCTGAGCGGTGTGGGGTTTTTCCCCCAAACAGGCAAGTTTTAAAACTGCCTGCTGTCGTTTACCCCTGGCTGTGCTGAAGTTGGTGGTGAAGGTGTTACGCTGACCGGATGAGGAGGCGGTAGAGGATGAGGAAGTGGAGTAGGAGGAGTTAGCAACAGGAGGCAAACTGAATCGCCCCGCAATCCTTGGTGGTGGAAGGACATGCGCCAAACTGCTATCCGCCTCAGGCCCAGCCGCCACTGCATTTACCCAGTGTGCTGTTAGGGAGATATAACGTCCCTGACCGTGCTTACTGGTCCACGTATCCATAGTTAGGTGGACCTTGCCACAGATGGCATTGCGCAGTGCACACCTGATTTTGTCACCCACTTGCTTGTGCAGGGAAGGGATGACTTGCCTGGAAAAGTAGTGGCGGCTGGGCACGACGTACTGTGGGACAGCCACCGCCATAAGGCTTTTAAAACTCTGCGTCTCCACCAGACGGAATGACAGCATTCAAAGGCCAGGAATTTTGAAATGCTGGCATTCAGGGCCAGGGATCGCAGATGGGTAGGGGGGTACTTCCTCTTCCGCTCCAGTGTTTGGGAGATAGAAAGCTAAACGCTTCCACGGGACATTATGGAGATGGTTGTTGGTGACCCGGGTGGTGGTGTTGCTGGCAGATCCTCTGTTTGCAGGGTGGCAGGTGCCACTGTCACTACAGAGGTGGATGAAGAGGCCGAGACTGTAACAGCAGAAGAGGAAGCAGGAAGAGCCAGAGACTTGTCTTGGTTTTTGAGGTGTCTGCTCCACTGCAGCTCGTGCTTTGCACTTAGATGCCTGGTCATGCGGGTTGTGCTCACGTTGAGAAGGTTTATGCCTCGCTTCAGGCTCTGATTGCACAGCGTGCAAACCACTTGTGTCCTGTCATCATCACATTGTCTGAATAACTGCCACGTTAGGGAACTCCTTTGAGCTGGCTTTGGTGTGCTTGGTCCCTTGCTGCGTTGGGCAGTAGCAGGCATAGTGTCTAGGGCCCGGCCGCTCCGCTTTTGCACCCTGCTCCCTCTTCTGCTGTGCTGGTGGCTCTGTGCGACCACCGCCTCTTCCTCCAAAGTACCCAGGTCACCTGCATGACGTTCATTCCATGTGTGGTCGAGGACCTCATCGTCCTCCACACCATCTTTCACCCAGTCTTCACCTCTGCCCTCCTTGTCAGTCTCCACAATTCGGAAATTCCGCAGCAGTTGGCACCTGTGTTTCGTCAACATCCGAGACATGCTGCGATGGTCCTCCCATGTACTCATCTTGAGACATAAGTGGTTGGGCATCGGTGCACTCAATCTCTTCCACTTCTGGGGCAGGGCTAGGTGGATGGTCCTGGGAAACCATGCTAACAGAGTCATCAAAAAGAAGAAGAGACTGCTGCATGTCTTGGGGCTTAGACTGCTTGGCTGATTTGCAAGGGGGTGAGGTGAAAGATTGATGGACATCGGCTGCAGGTGCCCATTCCGACCTTTCAGCAGAAGACTGGGTGGGAGACAATGTGAAGGAACTGGAGGCACTGTCAGCAACCCGATCGACTTTCGCCTGTACTTGTTCTGGCCTCAAAATTTGTAGAGGCGCATTAGGCCCTGCTAAATACTGTTGCAGGTTCTGTCGCCTACTCGCAGCTGAGAAAGGTGTTTCATTTGTGCGTGTAGCTGGCACAGATCGACCACATCCTCTTCTTGCAACAGGAGCTCCACCAGCAGCACCACGACCCAGCACAAACATGGTGGAGCAGTATGTGTGCACACGCCTAGATGTACTGAATGACGGGTCTGCCCTTTTCAACTTCTGGGTCTCCAAGTTGGGCATATGGCCTGAGCTTGCCCTTTACCAATTGGAGGTGCTGGCCTGCCCTGCAGCCAGTGTATTATCTGGTATTTAGCATGGCTGGGGGCGTTATCACAGACAAGCGCAGCCACCTGTCCAGAGCCAATGTGGACAAGCTCACGTTCATTAATATGAACCAGGCATGGATCCCACAGGACTTGTCCGTACCTTGTGCAGAATAGACATGTATACCAGCCTTACTCAGCCATTGTTGTATTTGATCTTTATTACTCTTTTGGGGTGTACCCTAATTTAAAAAAATAATTAAATTAAATACCAAAACCAGTGTTGGCTACCTCGTCCTCCTTCTCCACCACCGCTTCCACCTACACCGCCATATCCACCGCCACCTCAACCTCCTACTCCATATGGGCCTCGTCCTCCTCCTACATCATTCAAGTTTATTATTTTTTATTTTTATGTATTTTATGTTATTTTAAGTTATTTCCCTATCCACATTTGTTTGCAGAGCACTTGCCATGCTCTTAAGAAGATGTTGCTGCCATTTGCAGCCCTCTAGCCCTTTCCATGTGTTTTTTAGAGCCATTTTAGTGCTCAAAAGTTTGAGTCACCATTGACTTCAATGAGATTCGGGTTTGGGATCGGGGTAAAGTTCGGGTTAAGTTCGGGTCACGAACCCAGACTTTTTTTTCAAGTTCGGCCAGACCCACGAACCCAGACATCAAGGTTTTCGCTCAACTCTACTAGTAATGCATTCTTTCTAGTAAGAGAATACACCAATTGAGACATGAAGTTGTCCTGTAGGACATTCATGAATTGACTGGCCTTTAATGAGTGAGCTGTCCCCACTTCCCAGTCAATATCGGGATAATTGAAGTCCCCTATTATGATTACATTTCCCTTCTTCGCCGCCATTCCTATCTGTGATAGAAGGTCCAACTCCACCTCCTCCCTTAGGTTGGGGGGCCTATAACATACTCCCACTATTACTTTCCCTCTTACATCTTCCCTGTGGAGTTATACCCACATGGATTTCCCCTCCTCACTTGTCCCTTTCACAATGTCACTTGTAGCACCCTCCTAGACATGTGCTAGGTAAAAGCATCTATTGCTCCTGCTGCTTATCGGGGGAGCTGGATCTGTTAGTTTGCCTGTTGCATGTCTCCAGGTGTGATTCACTGGGTCTGAGGGAGTGTCCCCACTGCATCCAATGAGGGAGCTTGTTGGACAGTGGAGGAAACCTAGCCAGTGACACATCGTGTTTTGTGGCAGTCTCAGTGGGAGGGCATTACTGCAGTGCATCCTGGGATTGCCCATAAATAAAGAGGGGACATGTGACAGGGCGTCTTTTGGCGGGAGCAAAGTCCCAGGAAGAGGTGGACAGCTGTCTCTTCTCCTGCAGGTGTGAGGAAGGTGGTTCAGTGAACCAGGTGTGGAGCTGAGCTGCAGAGGATCCAGAGTGCTAACAAGTGGAGCTGCTGGCAGAGTCTTTTGGGAAAAACAGTATTGTGAGTACCAAGAGATTTGCCTAAGGGTCTGCCTAGGAGAGGGGACCACTCCAGAGAAGTCAGGGGATCAAGGAGCTAACTCACACAGGAAGCATAACAGTAAAGTTATCCCTGAAGAATAGGAACAGTAAAGGGGGTGCCAGGAAGGGCCCTGAAGATTGTTCTGCAGTACAGTACAGTTTACCTCAGGAAGTTCACCTAATTCTACTACACTGCTTATGACAAGGTGAAGCAGTGGCCGCGACTAGCGTTACTCAGCGTTATTCAGCATTTTTCAGTCGTCCCAGCCACTTGTGCATAATTATACAAAGTTGGAGTATCCCACTCATTCCATTCTCCTACCCAAGTTCTCAATAAAACACAAAAAACCAAAGATACTGGACTGTTTCCTGACTGAGCTAAAACACTTGGGAAAATGTTGAACTATCATATTGTTGCTAATGGTAACCCAGGGGAACCAATAATCATCAGCTCCCAAGGGAGTAATGCTACACACTCTACCACCCTTACACCATTTTTGATATAGAGTCATATCCCTCCTCCTCTTTTACCCTCCCTATACCTCCTATACAAGGAATACCCTTGAAAATTTGCCATCCAGTCTTGTGAGGTGTCGAACCAAGTTTCTGTCACCCCCACAACGTCCAGGTCCTCCTCATGTATTAACAGTTCCAGTTCTTCCATTTTTGCTTTGTTTGTAATTAGACCACTCATTCACCCTGGTAGTTGACGCTGCTGACTCCCATAATACCCTCTGTCCTTTGCTCACAGCTGACTGTTACTACCTTTGAACTCTTCCCCCCTAACACCTAGTTTAAAAGCCCCTCCAACTTTGTGGCCATCTTTTTTCCCAGTAGAGCTGTACCATACCCATTAAGGCCTTCAAAAAATACAAGACTGAGGGGTCATTGGCAGCATTTAAGCACTACAAAGAGTGTAATAAGAAATGTAAAGACGAAATCAGGGCGGCTAAAATAGAACACGAGAGACATATAGCGGAGGAGAGTAAAAAGAACCCCAAGAAGTTCTTTAAGTATATAAACAGTAGGAAAGCGAGGCCAGAGCACATTGGCCCCATAAAAGATGATAAAGGAAAAATGGCCACAGAGGACAGAGAAAAGGCGGAAGTGTTAAATAATTTCTTTTCTTCAGTCGTCACAAAGGAATCGGGGGGCTACACGAACCTTGCTTGTAAGGCCGAACTAAATAATACACCTCAGGAAGTGCCGCCATGGCTAACAGAGGATAGACTTAGAGCTAAACTAGAGAAACTTAACATAAATAAATACCCGGGACCGGATGGCTTGCACCCGAGGGTTCTTAATGAGCCCAGCCAGGTGATTGCCAGACCATTATTCTTGATCTTTAAGGATAGTTTACAGACGGGTATGGTGCCAGCTGATTGGAAAAAAGCCAACGTGGTACCAATATTTAAAAAGGGGCCGAGATATATCCCGGGTAACTATAGGCCGGTCAGCCTAACATCAGTAGTCTGCAAAATTTTGGAGGGGATGATAAGGGACCACATACAAGACTTTAGTAATGAAAACGGTATTATAAGTAGTAATCAGCATGGATTCATGAAAAATAGTTCGTGCCAAACCAATCTATTAACCTTCTACGATGAAGTGAGCTGCCACCTAGATAGAGGTAAGCCTGTGGATGTGGAGTATCTGGACTTTGCAAAGGCCTTTGACACCGTTCCCCACAAACGCTTACTGTACAAACTAAGGAAGGTAGGTGTGGACCATAAGGTGAGTACCTGGATAGAGAACTGGCTCCAGGGGAGAGTACAGAGGGTGGTGATTAATGGGGAGTACTCGGATTGGGCGGGTGTGGAAAGTGGGGTCCCCCAGGGTTCTGTCCTGGGACCAATCCTGTTTAATTTATTCATAAATGATCTAGAGGAGGGGATATCTAGTACAATCTCAGTATTTGCAGATGATACTAAATTAGGCTTGCCAATATCTTCTATGCAGGATGTGGAAACCTTGCAAGCGGACCTGAACAAAATAACGGGGTGGGCAACTACATGGCAGATGAGATTTAAAGTTGAAAAATGTAAAGTAATGCACTTGGGGGCCAGAAACCAGAAAGCAAGCTACTCACTAGGGGGGGGAACCTCTGGGTGAGTCTAGGATGGAAAAGGACTTGGGGGTACTGGTAGAATACAGGCTTGGCAGTGGCATGCAATGCCAAGCCGCCGCAAGCAAAGCCAACAGAATACTGGGTTGTATAAAAAAGGGGATTCACTCCAGAAATAAAGAGATTATTCTCCCACTCTACAAGACTCTGGTCCAGCCACATCTGGAGTATGCTGTCCAGTTCTGGGCACCGGTCCTCAGGAAGGATGTGCTGGAACTGGAGAAAGTCCAGAGAAGGGCAACAAAAATAATTAGGGGAATGGAGGACATCAGCTATGAGGAAAGACTACGAGCACTGAACCTATTATCTCTGGAGAAGAGACGATTGAGGGGGGATATGATATCAATGTACAAATACTGTACTGGCGACCCGAGCATAAGGAACAAACTATTCAGAGAGAGGAGATACGATAAGACACGTGGCCACTCACTAAAACTTGAGGAAAGGCGGTTTAACCTTAAAGTGCGTAAGGGGTTCTTCACTGTAAGAGCGGTAAGGATGTGGAATTCTCTTCCACAAGCAGTCGTATCAGCAGGGAGCATTGATAGTTTCAAAAAACTATTAGATGGACACCTTAAAGACCACAACATACAGGGGTATACAATGTACGGTTAAAAGCAAACACACACACACACATCATAGGTTGAACTGGATGGACTGATGTCTTTTTTCAACCTCACTAACTATGTAACTATGTAAGGTGCAGCCCGTCCTCCCTAAAGAGCCAGTAACTGACTGACAAGTCAGACCAGTTCTCCATGAACCCGAAACCCTCCTTCCTGCACCAATTCCTCAGCCACTTAATTAATTCCCTAAGCTCTTTCTGCCTCTCTGGTGGGGCTCGAGGCACAGGTAGTACTTCAGAGAAAACCACCTTGGAGGTCTTTTTCGTCAATCCTAATGTATTTACTTTGTCATTGGTGCCTACGTGCACCATGACCTCTGGGACCTCCCCAGCCCCGCCCAATAATCTGTCCACCCGATCCGCGATGTGCAAAACCCGAGTGCCCGGTAAACAACATACTGTTCGGCGACCACTGTCTTTTTGACAGATTGCCCTATCTGTCCTCCTAATAATTGAGTCCCCTACTACCACTACCTATCTAACCTTTCCTGCATCTCTGCCCCCCTCCTTACCGGAGCTGTCACTCCCCTGGCAGCTAGGAGAGGGCGCCTACTCCAGCACTGCCACCCCTGAGCTGATATCTCCAACATCATGCAACTTGGCATATTTATTGGGGTGTACCAACTCAGGACTGGCCCCCTTAGTGCTCTTCCCTCTACCCCTCATCCTGTCACCCAACTGCCTACCTCCAGCTCCTGTGCCTCTATGTCTCCACCCTCCTCTACACTGGCCCCCGCCAGCACCTGCTGGGTAATGCCCAAGATCCTTTCCAGGTTTTTGATGCTGCACAGTATTGCCACCTTGTTTTCTAGATCCAGGATCTGAGCTTCCAGAGAAACAAGTTGCTCATATCTCACACAGCAGTATTCAGCCTCGATTGGTTCATCAAGGAATGCATACATGGAATCCTGAGGAAGAAGTGAAGACTGAGGTAAGTTGAGGTGCAGGTAAACCGCAGTGCATCCATATGAAAGCAGCCTTAGGCCCCTTTCACACCATCGGTCCAATTGGGTCCGCCTGTCTGTTTTTCAGTTGGACCCAATCAGACCCTCCAATCACCTCTATAGAGAGGCAGATGTAAATGGACTTGTGTCAATTTACACCCACCTATCTCCAATCCAATACACTTAAAAAAACAGAAGGGGATCTGTCCCCTTCTGTCTGGGCGGATCAGGTCAGAGGGCACATAGAGTAGAGCAAGCTGCGTCTGTGTCTGCTCTGCATATGCTGAGTGAACACAGTCATATGCCCTCTCTGCTCATTGTGGCCTGCGACCAGTTACCAAAGCGCTAAAGTGGGCCTCGCTCCTCAAAAGGTTGGGCACCCTTGCTGTAGGGGCATGAGTCCCAGATGGAGAGGTGAGCTGTACTGTAGCGCATCAGGAGACCCACGGGGAAATCATAAAGATCTCCCATGAAGTTAATAAAAGTGTTAAGACCTCTGCCACTGTTGCAGCTGGCCTTAACACTTTCATCACTATGGTTGGCAGATTTCACTATTCTTCCCTACCTCCTCCACGCTGAGAGAATGGCATCAATATTAGGCCTTATTACTGCATAAACTGGCTCCAATACTAGGCTTTATTACTGTGTAAACTAGCACCAATACTAGGCTTTATTACTGCGTAAACTGGCTCCAATACTAGGCTTTATTACTGCATAAACTGGCCCCAGTACTAGGGGTTATTTCTGCATAAACTGGCACTAATGCTAGCCTTTATTACTGCGTAAACAAACTGGCGCCAATACTAGGGGTTATTACTGTGTAAACTGGCACCAATACTAGGGGTTATTACTGTGTACACTGGCACCAAAACTAGGGGCTATTACTACATAAACTGGCACCAATACTAGGGGTTATTACTGCATAAACTGGCACCAATACTAGGGGTTATTACTGCGTAAACTGGCACCAATACTAGGGGCTAATACTGCATAAACTGGCACCAATACTAGGGGTTATTACTGCGTAAACTGGCACCAATACTAGGGGCTAATACTGCATAAACTGGCACCAATACTAGGGGCTATTACTGCATCAACTATAAGGGTGATGTCACAGCACAACGGGAATCTAACAGGGGAAGAGGTGAAAGTAATCCTACTTCTACCACGACCACGCCGGCAAGGACAGGACGCTTTACAGACGTGTTGTTGATGGAGGACATGCAGAGCTTTTTAAGTCCTACGCATCGCCACAGCCTTTCGGGGTCCACCCTCAGAGAAGGACTCGACCGACAGGTAGCAGACTACCTCACCTTAACTGCAGATATCGACACTCTGAGGAGCGATGAACCCCTTGACTACTGGGTGTGCAGGTTTGACCTGTGGCCTGAGCTATCCCAATTTGCGATAGAACTTCTGGCATGCCCCGCTTCAAGTGTCCTGTCAGAAAGTACCTTTAGCGCAGCAGGAGGTATTGTCACTGAGAAGAGAAGACGCCTAGGTCAAAAAAGTCTAGATTACCTCACCTTTATTAAGATGAATGAGGCATGGATCCAGAGGGACTAACAGTGGGGGATGCATTTGACTAAAAAAGGCCTGATGAGATGCCTTGGGCTGAAAATGGTCCACACGCTGCTGTATTTAATCTCTGCATGCCGGATGACTTACGTGACTTCTCCGCCACCAACTAGGGTTCAAGCCGCAATGTTTTAGTGCACTTTCTGCCTGGAAAACATCAATTTTTCCGGCCGCTGCTACAGCAGAGGCTGCAACAATACCAAATTTTTCAGGCATGAGTACATGCCTAATTTTTTTGGCCTCTGGTGCTGCACTGTGGCTGCAAAAACAAAACAAAAAAAAAGGCACATACTTGTGTCAATTCCCCTTTGTGATCGTTACCTTGTTGTGGTGAAGGGGCTTGCATATCACAATGAAGCAATCACCTCTATGAGTGTATTGGCAATGTTGGCACACCCCAGATGATAAGGTCGTTGCTTCATTGTGAACAGACCAAAAGCAATCGGCTGGATAATTTTTCATAGGAAAAACATTCATTTTCTTTGTGATCATCTAAGGTGATCATTAAAGCCTACTAGGCCAACAATGGGCCCACACTGCAGAATCATTGTTTTCTGGGTTATTTAACTGTCACTGAACTACCTCAGCACAACCATAGGCTTTGAAAAACCGCCATCGCCTGCAATCTCCCAAACGTGCGCACGAGCACAGTCATCACTACACCAAGATTGACGCATAGAGGAATAAAATTTATGTCATGAGTGTGTCAACTATTGACAACTCTTTGCGGTTGTCTAAAATCTATTCGATACACGTCCCCTGATAGGGGACGTAATAGGGATTAAACTGATAAGAATAGTACTACTTAACTCTCATATAGGGTGGCACAGTACATTGCACGGCGCACGCGCAGTGCCCCAAATTGGAAGTAAGAGGACCGACCAACCATCTTTTTCCATCTCCCGGTTCCTAAAATCTATTCCATACACCGGCCCCTGATAGGGGACAAAACAGAGATTAAACTGGTGAGAACAGATTTTATTTAATTTAAAAAAAGAGGACAGCCTCTGCGGAGCTGGGTATTTTTTGGCCGCGTTACTGAACGCTCATGCACAATGGCTGTAGGCTCATGCGTTGTTTTGCGGAGGTGACAAACCTGGTCAGTCAAACCCAAGGCAACATCATTGACCTCATCCCATATGCCTTTTTTCTGGAGCGTGCCACGCGAAGAGTGCTGGATCAGGCCATAGATGAGCATGAAGAGGAAGAGTTGTGGTCACCATCACCACCAGAAGCAGCCTTGTCGTCGTCGATTGCTGGACCTGTGGCAACGCAGAAAGAGGAGTCTGACGAAGAGGAGTAAGAGGAGGAAGGTGGCTTTGAGGAGGTGGAAGACCAACCACAGCAGGCCTCCCAGGGGGCTTGTTGTCACCTTTTGGGGACCCTTGGTGTTGTACGTGGCTGGGTGGAGGAAGAGACCTTTAATGATGTCAGTGAGGACAAGGAACGGGACATGGCTAGCTTGGTATACAACCTTGTGCAAATGGGGAGTTTGCGGTTGTGCAAATGGACTGTTTGCAGTTGTTTGCGGTGCGTTAAACGGGGAGTTTGGTCTGTCAGAGTTTGGTCTGTCACTGTGAAGCGGGTGTAACCCTTACACTACCTGATTGATACAACATCATACCTGATCGTATACACACACTGGATGTTTTAAAGCATGTTATTTCAAACAATTTAGGAATGTTAGGTGATTTATGCCCTTTATGGAATAAAACCCGACTCCACGTCAACTACGTAATTTTCCATGGGAGTTTTGCCATGGATCCCCCTCCGGCATGCCACAGTCCAGGTGTTAGTCTCCTTGAAACAACTTTTCCATCACTATTGTGGCCAGAAAGAGTCCCTGTGGGTTTTAAAATTCGCCTGCATATTGAAGTCTATGGCGGTTCGCCCGGTTCGCTCGTTTGAAAACATTTGTGGAAATTCGCGTTCGCCGTTCGTGAACGGAAAATTTCATGTTTGCGACATCTCTAATTGTGTATATATAATATATATATATATATATATATATATATTTTTTTTTTTTTTTAAACACACTTTAAATAAGTTAATCATTTTGTTTAAAAACTGTCTGCATTTTATTTGAATGAAGTCTCAGCCAAGAAGAGATATCAAATATTTTCCTCTCTGGTTCATTATGTCTTATCTCTGATAACTTAGTCCAGCTGGGCACGCCCTGGTGTGTCTGTGTTGTCTTCCTGAATCTCTGTTTAGACCCACTAGCTTTGAAAATAACTATAGCTTTCTAGCCAATTACAGACATAATAAGAGAAAAAAATAGGTTTGCTCTTTTACATTTACAGAAAATGATTAATGCAAAGATTGCAGAAAATAACTTCTCTGAGGTTACCAGTGACTGAGAGATAAAAAATTATTCCACACCAAGGGTCTTTTTTCCTTTTCATAAAAATTGAACAACTGTGCTTTACATCTGTTGTTGGCCATTTATCTTGTAGTAAATAAATGATGAGCTTTAATAATCAAGTTATGATTGTAAGATTTATTTAAAATTCATGATCCACAGAGACCAATCATTTGCTTTAAAAGATTTACACTTTGGAATTTATTGGTTTCTTTCTTCATCATTATATCCTCATTTCTTGAATTTGGTTGGAAACCACCTAGCCAAAAATAAACAATAAACAATATCAACACGATTGCCACCATCAGTTTTATAAAAAACAGCATTAATATAATCAACTTTAAAGCATTCCTAAAGGCAACCATTTTTTATTACCATAATAGACATGTTATACTCACTTACTCTGTGCAATAGTATGATACAGAGCGGCCCCCAAACCTCCTTTTCCCTATCTGCAATCTTTGCTCTTTCCCTTTCGATGTCTGCTTTTATAGCAAGCCGCTTGCTGTTGGTGCAGATATGCGGGCTTTCTCCCAAGCGAGGCTGTGGTCTATAGACACACACAGTGTGGCTCGGCCCCACCCATGCTTCCTACTCACAGGATTTGACTGACAGTAGTAGGAGCAAATGGCTCCCACTGCTCTCATTGTAGTGAAAGGAGTGCACGGAGGTGGGAGAGAAGACCAGGAGGTGGGCACAGCGCTGGATGAATGTAGGACTCAGATAAGTGTTGGGGGGAAGGGGCGCAGAAAGAAGCAAAACTTTTATCATAATGTAGGAAATGCGTTAGGGTAAAAAAAATAAATAAAAAAAAAAGTGTTATTCTTTCTAGATTGGTGCCTTCAGCATTCAAGTACAGTGTCTGTGTTCTTTTTCCAGTGCCCCTTCTCTCACATACTGCTGCTTTCCCCTGATTACTCTTCTCCCCCTGCCTTCACCTTTTCTCCCTGTCCTGCATTTCCCTGTTGTACACCTCTCATCTACCTCCAGTACTCCCACTGTACTTTTCCTCCCTATTGCCTCCAGCACTCTCCCATACTTCCCCTCTCCTCTGTCTCCAGAGGCTCTTTTGTACTGTACTGCTATCCCTCCTTGTTAGAAATTCTGTATATAGCCCAACAGAACAAACAGGTCACATTAGCTTTGCTGCTTAACTGCAGGCAGGCAATAGTAACTTTGTTAGTTGAAAAGACATACACACACACATAATGCATACCATAGATTCAGCTAAAAACTTATAAACACTGCCATATACTGGTTGAAGAATATATCTCTACTAAATACCAATGTACAGTAGTTTTTGCACAAAAATACAATTATACAATTCTATATTACAACACCCCCATCCAACAACTACTCCTTTATTAGTCCCATTTCGGATCTCAGGTCTATAAATCTATTTCTTCGTAAACCACTTTGTTAAAGCATTTGCAATCTTTATCACCAGCTTTGATCCACATTTGTTTCTCATGAATTGGAGGCCTTTGCATCTCATCCCATGAATCTGGCTCTGGTTTTAATGCTACGCAAGCATCATAGGACAGGAGCTTGGCTGGGATGCCTTTATTGCTTCTAGTGGATTTCCTTACTAAAGCCTCTTGTGGCCTGGTTTCTTCTTTTCCAGTATTTGGATTGTCTGTGTTAATTTTTATTTCAGGGTCACTTTGTTGCTTATCTTCATGTGACACTGATGTGTGACACGATATCTTCCTGATATCTTCCTTTGGGGGTGTGCTTCCAAGAATCTTTAGATGGTTAAAATTTGGGTTTTTTTCATTCCAGAGTTTATATGGAATTTTCTCAGTTGATTTTCCTGGTAGTCGATTTTGGAGATAGCATGCAGTCATAATTGCCTCCCCCCAGTATGTGGTTGGCATTAAACAGCATGGTTCTTCCACGCTCACATATGGTTCATTCTTTCTGCAACCCTATTTTGTTCTGGGTTGCATGGCACGGTAGTTTGAAATATTATGCCATGCTTTATGAGAATTACCTTTATACTCAGTTCCATTGTCTGTGTGCAATTCACTTACCATTTTGCCAAATTCTTTGCATACTTGAGCCAAATACTGTTCAGGTTTCTCTGATATTTCACTTTTGTTGTATAACAGATATAGTGTAATATACCTGTAATAAATATCTATAAAATGTTATAAAATACCTCTTCTTTCCTGGAGTCAATTTTTCCATTGGACTTCAAAGCTCTAAATGAATTATGTCCCAAAGGTTTCTTAGCTCTGCAGTTACTCTGCTTTTATTCCACTTGCATAGTCATTCTCACCTAATTTCTTTATTATATCAGGACTTCTGTGACCAAGTCATCTGGGCCATGTGTGAATGTAGTTTGAATATTGTTTTCTCCTTGGCAGTTTTATTCATTACTGACAACAGCCGGGACATAGTGGACATTTTTCACAGGTATTTTTCTGATGACACTCTGGGAAATAGGACAGTAAAGAAAAACATCTCCTATTCCTTCTGATTCTAATATTTGCCCATTAGCTGTGGTGATTTATTCTGTTTTACTCTGGTCAAGGTGAATAAAGAAATTTCTGTAATTTGTTATGTGACTCGTAGCCCCTGAATCAACACACCATGCCTACAAAGATGAGGTACAACTTTTGGATTGAAGAACATATTCATTATCTGAAGCAAAATCAGTTTGTTTTTACATTCTATCTTTTCAGATTCTGCAATTTGCTTTTAAATTATCTTGTTTCTTGCACACAAAACATTTACACGTTTCTCGTTGCATGTTACTGTTTTTCTTCCTATTTTGTTTTCTATAAAGCAGAGTTCCAGCCATTTCTGAGTTTATTAAAAGTCAGCAGCTACAAAAAGTGTAGCTGCTGACCTTTAATAAACACACACTTACCTGTCCCACGATCCAGCCTCAGTTCTCTCCCTTGGCTCTCCCTGGTGCCGGCATCACTAGTGTGGGTACTCGGCTGTGACAGCTTGTGGCTTCACACCTGGATGCACACTGCGTGTTCGCGAGTCGCACTGCGCATCCTGAATGGCCGGGCAATCTTCTGGGACCTGTGACTTGTCCCAGAAGATTGCAGGAAGGGAGGGGGAGAGGAAAACTTCCGTTCAAGCCACCTAGGCAGCCAGAACGGAAGTGGGAACGGATACCTGTCACAAATAGGTACCCGCTCCCCCAACCAAAAAAATGACATGCCAAATGTGGCATGTCAGGGAGTCAGGAGTCCTTAAAGCGGAACTTCCACTTTTGGGTTGAACGCCGCTTTAAAGCAAATCTGTAACAGAAGCACCGTCACTGTTAATGCTTTCTGTTTTACGCTTATAATAATCCACAAGCTTCACCCTTAACATATCCCATTGTAAATTCATCATCTGGAAGTGCATCAAGTGCTGTGAGAAGTGTTTCATAATTTTCTGGTAAACCACTTAGTAATAGTGCTCCAACATGAAAATATTTTATTTCTTCTCCTATGCCTCTCAGGCATTCAACCATTTCCAAGGTGTGCTCTATGTAATCCTGCATATCCTGGAGATTTCTAAGTGATCCAGGTAGGATGAATTCTCCAATCCTGGATTAAGCTATTTAGAACAGCCAGCATACTAATTGGTCAGGTGTGTGCTGAGCTTTTAGTAGTAACCTGACCAAGGTTCCAAGCTCCACCCCAGCAGACAGGAGGTCTGGCCCAGGAGTGCTCCACGTGGGAGCAAGTTTGTTAGTGAACATTCTGTAAGAGACAGACAAGTACCTGGAGTGAAAGGCCAGAGCAAAAGTGCTGCAAGTACAAGCCAGAAGGGCTGATGTTGTTTCTGTTGAAGGAGAGGAAATGCTGAAAACCTCTGCGAGGGAAACCCTTGTTTGTGTTTCTGAACTTTCTTTTACTAAAAATGGGCAAGAAAAGTCCTTAAAAAGAAGACAAGGGAGTGGCGGTGTCCTTAAACACTGCTAGTTCTTACACCTGCACAATCTGTGTGTGCAGGTGAGGCAAACCTGCAAGAGGAAAAAGACTAGCCTCTGAGGCTCTGTGGCTGGAGGGGTTGTTAGCGCCAGGAAGAGCCCCATATATATCTAAACAGATTTTGCCAACGCAGGATATGGCTGCTGTTGCCCTTAGCCAATAGCCGTCAATGTACAGAGTCCTAAGATTTCAAGAGGATGCAGTGTGGGAAGCCTGGACAAGACACTGAGCCAAGTGCGCTGTTTGCAGTGCAATGAGTGGGGCATGCTGTCTTGAAGTGCCCTTTGTCCCAGCCTCCAGTGCAAAGTTACCTAGCAAAGCAAAGGTCTGCATCAGTGCTTGAGAAGTCTGCTCTGAATGCCAGGACTGAGCAGCAGGCTTACAAGATGTTTGAGAGGAGTGTGGTTGCCTATAGCAACACCTGTGATGTCAAGGCTGTGGACCACATAAGAAGTGGATTGTCTACAGAAGACTGCAGCAAAGCAAGGATAAAAGAGAGAAGCCAGCCAAGTGCATCTGGGAGGACACAGTTTCCCAAAGCAATGGGAGAAAATGTGCCAACTGGAAGGAGGAGCTACAAAGGAGAGGTGGCCCACCAATCCGCATAGAGATGCCAGTGAGTTTCTGCATGTTGGGAGAGTGCCATCTCCCTTAGCAACAGGAAAAAGCCACCAAGTACCAAGCCTAGAATGTGGTCAACTGGGGCACAGCATTTCTTCTTGTCCCACATTCTGAAATACCGCTGGAGATAATGTTACTGGGCAAAAGACATTGACTGTACATAGATGGCAGAGAGGGACCCATGTCACCCCAATAAAAGTGGCCACACTAATTGCTAAAAAGGTGTTTAGAAAGGTGAGCCCTTTAAAGGTAAAGAGAAAAGGGTTGGAGAAAACTGAACAAGTCCTTGGTAAATTCCCTGACAGTAAAAGGTTTGCTTAATGCAGAGGAAACTGGCTTTTAGGTTTCCTCATTGTTTTCTAAATCTGTTTTGGGACCTGGAGCCTGGAGATTTCTAAGTGATCCGGGTGGGATGAAATCTCCAATCCTGGGTCCAGCTCTTCAGAACAGCCAGCATACTAGGATGTTTAACCTTTTTATTTGTTAAGGTTAAACATCTTTTCTTTCAGTTAGCCTTTAATGTATTGTATAAAGTAAACAGTTTTACACTGTATTTTATCTATAAAACACATATATTTATTCAAAACTTAATAGGAATACACTTTTGCACTATGCAGCAATGTATTCTCAGGAGACATGGCATCCTCAGTTTTCCAGGGGGGCTGCAGAGAGGGTGAATGACATGCCCCAAGGTGTCAGGTTTGCCAGGGAGTAAAAAGCAGCCCACAAATAATTGTGCTGAATTTCAGTGATCTATTTCCATTCCAATATGTGGCAGGGTGTCACTCTACTTGCATGCTCACTGCAACTGGGTCATTGTGTTGCCCTGTACAGTTTTCTAATTTTTGTTGTATGTACTTTCACTTTTGGTCCAAAGAGATGGGACCCAACTTCTACCAGAATAGAGTTTGATGAGTGAGAACACTCATGTGTTTTTCAACATCTGAAGGAAAGGAAGGGGGAGGGGGGAGGGGGGCAGAACAATACAGTTGGCCTGGGGAGCAAAAAGACAGGAATCCAGCCCTGGGTTTAGGGCAAATATCTTCTATTTATTTATTTTTTTAAAATGAATATTTCATTTTTATTAGACCAATGGATTTTGCATTGGCCGGGCTGGGGGAGCTCATGCATAGGTCTTAAATAATGTGGACTGCAGGGTCTACCTTTTTCTTTTTACTTGCCCCGGGCACTAAGCCCTTTGAAGTTCCAAACATTTTTGGGACTGGTGTTTAAAGCATTAGTACAGCCTCATCTTGAATATGTACATCACATTTAAACAAGGGTGGGATGTGTCTATTTTTCATTTAATGGAAACACTAACAAGAATTCTGACATTTCTCTCCTATATGTAAAAAATCATAATTTTTTTGCTAGAAAATTAGAACCCCCAAACATTAAATATATTTTTTTAGCAGAGACCCTAGGGAATAAAATAGCGGTCATTGCAATTTTTTATGTCACACGGTATTTGTTAAGCAATTTTTTAAATGAGATTTATTTTTTGGAAATAGTAAACTTTAATGCATTTTATTGCAAGAAAACACATTAGATAACCCAATTTGTTTGGTAAAATATAAAAGATGATGTTAAGCTGGGTAAATAATATTTTTTTTATTTTGTATTATTTATTTTATTTTTACACTTTCCCTTTAATTTTTATTTTTTTTTATCACTTTTATTCCTATTACAAGGAATGTAAAAATCCCTTGTAATAGGAATTGGGCATGATAGGTGCTCTTTACAGAGAGATCTGGGGTCTATAAGTCCCTCCTCTCCTCTATGCTGGCAAACCTGAGATAAAAAAAAAACGATCTCAGGCTTTCCAGCAAAAAAAAAAAGGCATTATTTACATCTGTAAGAGCAGGAAGTGACGTCATGCGTCACTTCCAGCCTCCAAAGGTCATAGAGATGGCTGGGAACCATCTGGTCCATGGCCAGTTCTATGGTAAACCGCTGGATCAATTTTATGGCTTCCCTATCGCCCGTCTATAAAAGCAGCCCCTCCCACTGCCTTTAACCACTTGCTGATATACTGCGGCAGGAAGGCTCGGTTGGGTGAATCGGCGTACCAGTACGGCGATCTCCGGGTCGCTCATGGGGGCGAGCACGCGCTACGGCGGTATGCTCCTGCCCCCACTAGGCAGAGGGGATGCCGATCCACGGGCTGGGGGGCACTGATTGCTGCTGGGCACCCGCAATCGCTCCCTGCAGAGAGAGAAGGACAGTCTGCTGTTGTAAACACAGCAGACCGTTTATACATAGAGAAGAGAAAATGGGATTTTAGAGGTGAAAAATGTATCCAACATTGTATCAAAGATTTTTTTTTAAAACGAGACAGGGAGTAACAGGTACAGCCCCGTGTAAAAAATGCAACTTTTGTAATCTTTTGATGAATGCCAGTGAGATTCTATTACCTAATGGACAAAAATACAAACCCGATTTTTATGCCAATTGTCAATCCGTAGGCGAGTTTATTATATAGAATTTGAATGTAAAGCCTATTATGTGGGAAAAACCAAAAATATCATGTATCTCTGGTTATGAAAAAGAAAATGGAGACTCCCATAAGTCGGCATATGAGTTTGTACCATGGCTTCCAAACCTCTAAAATTAAAATTTTTTGCTTTAGAATATACAGTATACCTAAAAACAAGAGAGGTGGCGATATAGATAGGCAGCTCCTGCAACGTGAAACCAAATGGATTCATATGTTAGCAGCAACCAAATACCCAGGCTTGAACGAATCAATCAGCTATAAGCCCTTTTTGTGATTTGGCCTCTATTATAGAAATTGAGACATATATAGTTACAGATTTTTCCTAAAACGATCTATTCAAATTCAACATATGCAGTTTTGTTATGATGATTACATTGTTATACTTTTTGGGTTCCTTTTGCCCCCCTTTTTTCCTCTTTTTCCTTTTTTTCTATCTTCTTACATTACATTCATCGTTTTCTAAATTTCATCGCTAGTTTGTATGCCGGACTCAATTAAGTCTCCTGATGAAGCCAATGGTTGCCGAAACATGTAGAGCTGAATTCGCCGCATATATACATCAATCGTATGAATATTGTGCAATGGTTTTAATCTATGTATATTTTTTTAAAAACAAATTTTGTGATGTTTCCAATAAATAATAAATTGCTTTTTTTTTAAAAAAAATCTTTGATACAATGTTGGATACTTTTTGCACCTCTAAAATCCCATTTTCTCTTCTCTCTATATACATTTCCAATCAAGGGATGTGGTGCATTTAGTTACTAGACACACCTGGTTGACATATTCTCTAGTGACAGCAGACTGTTGTTCTCTCTGAAATGATCACAGAGTGCCTGTGATCCTCCTATATAGAATCACAGGTCTCTGTGGTCATTTCACAAGTCCATCCCCCATACAGTTAGAAAACACTCCCCTAGGCTCACACTTAACCCTTTGATCACCCCTAGGTTAATCCCTTCCCTGCCAGTGTCATTATTACAGTAACAGTGTATATTTTTAGCACTGGTCACTGGTCCCCCCAAAAGTGTCAAAAATGTCAGGGGTCCGATCTGTCCGCCGCAATGTCGCAGTCCCGCTAAAAATTGCAGATCACCGCTATTACTAGTAAAAAATAAAAAATATAAATTACATAAATCTTTCCCCTAGTTTGTAGACGCGATAGCGCAAACCAATCAAGATACGCTTATTGCGTATTTTTTTTATTTTTCACCAAAAATATGTAGCAGAATACAAATTGGTATAAAAGGATGAAAAAAAATTGATTTTCATTTTTTTTTTTTGGGGAATGTTATATAGCAGAAAGTGGAAGATATTGTTTTTTTTTTTTTTTTTGCAGAATTGTCACTCTTTTTTTGTTTGAAGCGCAAAAAATTAAAAATCGCAAAGGTGATCAAATACCACCAAAAGAAAACTCTATTTGTGGGAAAAAAAGGACATCAATTTTATTTAGGTACAGTGCCGACTGTGGAATAGTCTGTTAAAGTAACGCAGTGGCGAATCGCTAAAAAATGGCCTGTTCCTTAAGGGGGGCAAATCCTTCCGGTCCAGAAGTGGTTAAAAGTAATCAAGCGGCTAAACAGCCATCAAGATGGCTTTTACACTATAGGAAATCGCTGGCTGAAAAAAAAAAGATAACTGGGTGATGCCTGTAGTCGCAGGCATCATTCAGATATCTTTACTCAAAGTCCATGACACCATATGACATCCACCCAGGGAAGTGGTTAATTCTTTTTTTTTTTTAGTTTACATAAATCATCCTCCGATCTAAAAAGTTTTCCCAGGTCAGTGTCTCAGAAAGCATTGAAGCTACTGAATCCACATGCTAGCTGAGCATCTATATTTCACAATTTAGAGATCATTTCTGTCATGACAGGTTCCCTTTAAATCTGTAATGCATTCAAATCCTATAGTCTAAAATAGAAAATGAATATCATATTATAATAACATTGATTTGAAGTATAATTATTGAGGCAATCATTTATTTATGGTGTAATAGACATTTTCTGTTGCGGAACAGTGGGCCAAAAGGTCAAAGTACATTGATTAATTAAAGCTGACATAAACTGATAGGTCAGTGTTTCACACTGTTTCAAATCCAGATTTTGCTGTACTAGTGTCTCTCTGTACAACACAATAGAGTGGGATGATACTGTGCTATGAAAGAGGAAAATACCAGGAGATTATGCAAAATGAGTCTGTATCATTTGCCTTTCATAGGAGGCGACTTTTTTTTTTGTGTTTCTGCTTTCTAACTCCTCTTCCTCCTATTCTGCCATTTAACCTATCAATCAAAAGTTTTTTTCTATAATCTGACTTTTAGTACTTTTTAACTATTCTGGCTGACAGGGGTTTTAATGAGTCTCCACTATACGTAAAAAAAGCTTACATAGACTTTAAAATACAACTAAAGGCAAAACTTTTTCTTTAGTTTTGGACAGAGTGGCGATGGATTAGAACACTTGTCCGTTTTTTTTTTTTTTTTTTGCTGTCCCTGCCTCCGTAGAGATTCACCCTCTGTCCTGTTCACTGTTTTCATTGAAAGTGAGAATAAAAGAAAATCCCACATTTTGGGTTGTGCCCAAAAAAGTAATAGAGGGGAAATCATCCAATGGGGTGCACTAGTTCTGGTGATCTAGAGGCCTCCAAAGCTTTAATTTTCAGGGATTTCCTCTCACTTTCTGTTTTGGCTATGGGACAGGAAGTGACGGGATATTTTCCGAATGGGACACAAATGGCACAAAAAAAAAAAAGACTGACAAGGGTTAGAACCCATTCAGACAGGGGCGACACGACTTGCTGGGGCGACCTGTGAAGTCGCGGTGCACAGCATGCACCGCGACCTTGGCGCGACTTGCACAGACTTCATATAATTGAAGTCAATGCAAGTCGCCTCCAGGTCACCCCAAAGTAGTACAGGACCCTTTTTCTAAGTCGGAGCGACTTGTGTCGCTCCTATTAGAACGGGTCCTGTCCTAATAAATGGCAGGCGACCGACCGCGACTTGTCAGGCGACCAAGTCGCCTGACAAGTCACGCTAGTGTGAACGGACCCTTATGGTCTTCCCTTACTCTATCTAAAATGGAAAGAAAAAAAAAAGTTTTGCCTATAGTTATACTTTTTTTAAATTTTATTCTTCAACAAATAAACATCAACACAAAACAACAAAGAAAAACAAACAAGAAAAAAAAAAAAAAGAATTAAAAACAACCAATATCTAGACCAGGGGTCTCCAAAATGTGGCCAGATGCGGCCCTTTTCTTGCCTTTGCTTGCTGGCCATTATTCCTCCCTCTGACATCTACTGTGGGGCATTATTTCTTCCACTGATACCAATGATGGTGTACTATTTCACCCAATAATACCAATGATGCGGTGCTACTCCTCCTCTCGCTGACCACCAACCCTGCGACCATGTTTATTCTCACTGATGCTGGATATTTTCTACCTCCACTGGTCATAATCTGCCCCCCCCCCCAAAAAAAAGTCTGGAGGACAGTAAACTGGCCCTTTGTTTGAAAAGTTTGGAGACCCCCGATCTAGACCAAGATCAAATCATCTTAGTTCCACTTTAACTTTGGCTTGGTATACCATAATATTTTTTTGTACTCAGGCTAAAGCTATTAAGGCTTATTTACACCTTAGCAATGTGTTGCGTTTTACCGCACATTATGGCAATGTAAGCATGAATGGGCCTTAGATAACAAATGAGCATTAGAAAGAGACAGAATTGATGGGCATTTCTAACAGACAAAAAAAAAATAAAAAATTATTGGTTACCTATTGAAGAAGACAAGGTTCCTGAGCACAGGTGTTTCCGATCATCTTGTTTATCTAAAAACAATATAAAAGAACAAAAAGTGTATTCTAATTTAAGCAATTCCTTTGAATCATGTTTAAACTAAATTAAACTTTGATTTATGTGCTGTACTTTTTTCACATCTCTCTTCCAAACCAAATTATTGAAAGTTCCACCAGTTACAAGTACGGTATACTCCAGAATGACAGAAGCCCAGATGTGCTTTGATTGTACAATTTGCTTTTTATTGAACTTCTATATTTCTGTTTAGTTATGACAGGTACCTTATGTTGACCATATCAAGTAAGTTTGGGACACATCCCATGCTTGAAGTCAGATATAACTACCTTTCACAGATAGTTTGTGTATCACATTCTAGTCAATGCTGTCACAGTAAGTCCCAAAAAACCTGTCTGTTCCCTATAACTATCTTTCTTTCTCTGCACTGATTTGAACAAGATTGTAATTAGCACCCCATGTACGTTACAGAAAGAGTCATTGACGTCGCTACTCACTAGCATCAGGTACTCTGGACTCTTGCCTTGTTCCCTGGATGCCAATACCATCTAGTGCTGTGGCTGGTTGACAAAACAACTGGGCAGCCACTATTCTGTACACACATGAAGGGGGTGGCCTTAAACAGGGCAAAGCCAATCATATAACTCCTAGCAGTAGTAGGGACAAGGAACTGAAGAGGCTGAAGGGATAGAGCCATGCCAAGAAAGAGAGAGATTAATGACAGCTAGTGTGTACATGTATGTGAGTGTATGCATGTAGGTGTAAGTGTGCATATGTAATTAAACGTATGGGTGTATGTACAGTATGGGGGGTTCTGTTGTGCTATGATTAAAGGGGTGGGATGAATCATATGGGATCTGGGGTATATATAATTCTGAACCCTGCACTATGTATGTTACATACTTAATTTGCTGGTCTGTATTTTACTTTTAATTCTAACCCTTGTCCTCTGCACATAATACACTTCTGATCCCTGCACTTTGTAAACTACTTTCACCCCTGACCTCTGCACTCTGTATGTTACACACTCCCAACCCCCTATACTCTGTATGTTACACAGTTCTGACCCCTGCATTCTGTATGTTACAGAATCTGGACCCTGCACTCTGTATGTTACACAATGCTAACCCCTACATTCATTAGGTTACATATGCCTGACACCTGCACTTTGAACATTACACACTTTTGGTCTTCACCCTGTGCATTACATAAGTAATCTTGACCCCCTGTATTGTGGGTATTACATGGTCCTGACCCCTAAACTCTGTACATTTTCTATTCTTGACCCAGGAGCACTACATTTGACAAGCCATATATTAAAATAGAAATTAAAGTGTTTGGATTGATGGGCATTTATCTTTGCTGAATTTAAAAATTGCACATTTCTGACTAATTTTTCCATTTTTTTTATAGATTTATACTCCTACCCTCCTTTGCCAAACTTTATATTAGACAATACACTAAAACCATTGCTGCATGACTGCTCAGAGAATATTATTTCAAAGATAAGCCATTTCAAAGGTTTATTGAGTTCCAGACTAATATGAGTGTAGCGTACCCCCGAAGGAGACGCATGTAACTAGGATCCCCCATCCTATACAGCCAGGCACACCGAATATTCACAGGCACACTTGAGTCAGAGAACAGTCCGTGACTTTTTTTTTTTTTTTTTTATTGAGGGATATAATTTGGATAGGGATGGGAGGTTATGGGATGCCCATTTGACTTCAACAACAACTTCAGGGACAACTCTTCCTATATACAGTCTCTATATACAGCTCCATGTACAACTTAATTTCTTTCTCCAGCACTCACTTGCTTGCAGAACCCACCTTGAACACGGTGAATATCTGACAGTCACTCAGTCAGACCAAAGCAATGACCCATTACACGCAGAAAACCAAGGCCCCTTGGTTGTGTAGCAGAGTTTCAATGTCCAGCTTTCATCTCTCCTGTGGGTTCTGATCCCAACACCTGGCACTGCCAACCCACCTGGCAGCAGCTGCCCTCTTCACTAGCCCTCCAGGCTAACTTCTCTCCACAGTCCTCCAGACTGACACTCACCAGCCAACCTGGCTGACTCTCAGGAGATCTCCCAGACATGCTAACCTGCTCCTGCTGTCCTCTCCTTTCTCTTGTGCCTCCAGGAAGGACCTCCTTTCTGTGTTTCGGCAGGATCCTGCCAGCACTTGAGCCCCAGGCCAAAGGTCGCCCCCCAGACTAGGGAGCACCCTCAAGGGCCACTGACAGCCTCCTCAGAACTCCATCTCCATCTTTCACCCGCCTGCCCCTACTGGCATGACTCATGCCTATTTATGAGGTAGCCTGCCCCCTGCCAGCCCTTTTACTGGGAATTGACTGCGGTCCTCCTAACCTCACCCCACTATGTCTAGAGCATTCTGCAATGTCCCAGAGAACAGGGGGAGGCACCAAAGAAGCTGCTAAGATGAGTCACCCAGCCCTGAACCAAAGTAACTCTGACCCAGATTACACAACTCAGGCCTAGCCCTGAGCTAACTGTGTTTTACCTACACTGACAGCAAACCTATACTAACTCTAGCACACTTCTAGAGGGTGCTAAATGAGCTTGAAAGGTTTTAATATATTTGTAATATTTACAAGAATTTGATCACGTTTTAAATTATTTGTACATACGTTTTGGGGATAATGGTTTACTTTTAGGTAGCTTTTGATATACTTTTCTGATTCATTTTTTTATTTAAGTATTTCACAATAACAAAGTGAATACAAAGATATAGCAAATAATGTGTATCTTCCACAAATGTAAAATACACATAAAAGGGCTAAAGACTCACGAAAAAGGAGCTTTCTTCTTATGTTTAAGAAAATAAAAGTCTTCTCAATCTGTAGAAATAGTACTAACTTTGTAGGCTATCTCCATAAATTGTGTAAACTCTTGATGTACCACGAATAAGGCAAATCTGTAAAGAAAAGCGCACGCAACCTCGGGCAATAACGCTTTAATAAAGGACAATAAAACAGTACATTGGAATTGCACTCACACTTTTCCTTTAAGACAATCGCTTTACAGCATTCCAACAGGAGCTACTCGCTCCTCCCGTCCCTCCAGATGGTGACTCTGCGGTCTCCTCATCCGCGGCTGCCACCGCTGTATCCCCGCTCTCCTTCACTTCCTGTGTTGCCTGGTCACCGGATGCCGGTTCTAGTGCGCCTGCACACTATACCAACGTGATCTACAGCGCCTCAGGAGAGCCTCAGCCAAAGCCGGAGCCACAAGTTGTACGGAGCTGCGAGGTGGGGGATTCTGAATCCCCCACCTCGCAGCTCCGTACAACTTGTGGCTCCGGCTTTGGCTGAGGCTCTCCTGAGGCGCTGTAGATCACGTTGGTATAGTGTGCAGGCGCACTAGAACCGGCATCCGGTGACCAGGCAACACAGGAAGTGAAGGAGAGCGGGGATACAGCGGTGGCAGCCGCGGATGAGGAGACCGCAGAGTCACCATCTGGAGGGACGGGAGGAGCGAGTAGCTCCTGTTGGAATGCTGTAAAGCGATTGTCTTAAAGGAAAAGTGTGAGTGCAATTCCAATGTACTGTTTTATTGTCCTTTATTAAAGCGTTATTGCCCGAGGTTGCGTGCGCTTTTCTTTACAGATTTGAATTGTTTTGATCCGCCCCCCCCCCCCCCCCCCCCAGTGGAGTGAGAGAGGAGCAGCAGCAACCAGGACATTTCAGCCAAAAAAACATACAAACAAAGGAGGTGAACACATGGACAGCGCCATGGGCTGGTGAAGTACTCCTCTTTGTACTTGTTGCATATCAGCATGTGCAGGATCTGTCCTTTTTGACCACGAATAAGGCACATCTCAAACTCATTATACAATAAAAAAACTAAACAATTGTGAGTTGTGTTTCCTACCTCATGGATGGCACACAACCCCCTACGGGCTGGGGGTGCGTCTGACCACAATCTCTTAAATTTGTGGGAGGGCCCACCCCTTCAGGAGGAGGGAGCCACATCCCTCTTCACTTGATAATCAGTGTTCAATTTTTAAGGGGTATTCCCTTATTTAGGTTTATACGGGATAGTCAGGAAGATCAGAGAAAGGAAATATCAAAGATTAGGAAAAGAGGAGGAGAGGGTAAAGATTAAGAGGGGAAGTAGGATAAGACCCTGCGCTCCAAATCCCATTATCCTGGAGCTGTTTCAGTCAGATACGGATCAAGGATCTCCAGTCAGGTATCAGACCCATGGGTCCCACACTTTCTCAAACATCTTCATTTTATTGTTTAAGATCGCTGACATGCGTTCATTGATCATAATTCAGGAGAGCTTGTGCTTGAGCTGGTAGAATGGCAAGATTTCCAAGATTTTGCAATTATAATTTTTGCTGAGGTAAATATAAAGTTTATGAGTCGTCTCTGGGGTCTCGAGGCTGTCTCCACCTTGCAACCCAGCAGAGCCTGTTTTGGGGATTTGGCCAGGTTTACTTGGGTGAGAGTGTAGATAAAATGATACACCCTAATCCAGTAACGCCTCACCCCAGGGCATTGCAACCATATGTGGTACATCGTCCCCTTCTTGTTCACAGCCACGGAAACATAACGGGGACGCTCCCGTTATATAAGTTGCCAGTCTAGCTGGTACCATATACCATCTCAGAAGCACTTTAAAATTCACTACAATGATTTACAAGAGACGTTAATGCCTCCTGAGCTATGGAGTGCCACTCATCCAGCTCGAGAGTTTCCTCCTATCTCTCCATATAGCTCTTTTTAACAGAGGAATCAGTCAAACTATTCATTTCAGAAATATGGCCTTTTATCTTATCAAATTTCTGACACAAATATTTAATGGGGGACATAGTCACTATATCTGAATTCCGTTATACCGTTATATGGTAGGAGGAAGTGTGTTTTTTTTGAGTGTAATGAAAGTGTAATGAAAGAATTCTGAAGCTGGCATGTGATATTTCTCTATTAAGACCTGTCTTGACAATATTCCTCTGGGATCACATAATCTGCTATGCAAAGTAAACCTTTGCTGGTCTACCAATCTAAAACTCTGGGAGTGAGGCTCGGGGTGAATTCCCCATTGTTAAGAATAGGAGCTAGAGGAGTATGCTGAGATTTAAATTTCTGAGACTTAGATAGTCTATCCCAAATTTCTAAGGAAAGAGATAATGCCAGGCATAAATTAGGGGGCCGTTCCTTAGGCGGTAACCATAGGATGTGGGTAATTAATCGGTGCAGACATGCATGTGCCTCCACCTGCATCCAAATAGTGTGGGAATGACTGGAATAAAATTTGGCTAGCTGGGCTAATTGTGCCGCCGCATACAAATATTTTAATATATCTGGTGTTCCCAGTCCACCTCTTCTCCTGGGAGTGAATAATATGCACTTTGGAATGTTAGCTCATCTGACCTGACCTTTGGAGGATGTTCATCTTTACCGAGTGTAGTCTGCCAAACCACGATGGAGGGTGGAGCACCCATCTGTCCATGTCAGCTGTTAGGCATTTGAAAAGTGCAGAATCATTCTTGGAGTATAATGTGCACAAAGATGGTGTCAGGTTAATGCCTAGATATGGAAGTGTCTCAGAGTGCCACATAAAATTGTACGACTGTTTGAGGGCCTTCCTCTAGAGCAGGGTTTCTCAATTAGCATGCCATGGCACACTGGTGTGCCGTAGCAAAATGACCCCAACCTATGCATTAATAATTAATATGCTCTTTAATGATTGCTGGTCTTCTGGCTGGTAGTTGTTACAGCGGTGCCGGTCCGTTGCTGGTCCGCTGTCTAATACTTGCTTCCCGCTGCCACAGCCGCCTATAGCATAAATAAATAAATGAATGTACTGCTTGGGATTTTTGACCTACCCTTGAACAGTGTTCCTCCCAGCTGTTTCCATTCTCCTTTGTTATGTAGCACTGCCCCCTTGAGGACTGCAGGATTGTTCACCTTGGGATCCCCCTGGGTTACCAACTGCAGCATCCACAATTTAACTCTTTACTTTTTGGCTCAGTCAGTGAAAAGTCTAGGGGATGTAGTTGTTTTTGTGGTTTTATTTAAATTAGGGATGGGAGAAGGGAAGAGTGGGATACTCCAACTTGAACTATTAACAATAGATGAGGACTCCTGTCTGAAGATGCAGCCAGGCTACTGATTCACCTTGCCACTTAGATGAACTTAGGATTAAGCCTCTATGTAGATGACTTGTTAGGATGAAATATCTTTGGGATACACACCTAGTACCCCTTTTCACTCCACCTGCTGACACCCGTCCTCTGACTAACCTACAATGGGGTGGCCCCCCTCAGGTCAGGTCCCTAGACATGATCCCCTGTACTCACGATACTGTTTTTCGAGGGTCTCCAGTGTCTCTACCCCTTCAGTCAGCTCTCTTGGACCTCTGGGTTCAGCTCCTTCCTTCTGGTCCCCAGACCGACTGCCTGTGACTGCGTGCCACTGCTACAGAGAAGTAGGCAGCCGCCACCCTCCCCCCGGGACTCTGCTCACCAGCCAAAGACCCCACAGCACATGTGCTCCTGGCTTTTATACCACACCCCACAATGCACTGAGACTTTCAGTCTGTGCCAATCACTGGGGCTGTATCCAAGCCTGTGGACCCATTGGTCAGATTTCCTCCACTGTCCAATATGCCTCCCTATTGGACCAGTGTGAAACATTCCCTAGACCAGATGTATCACACACTGAGCACCATGAGCAGACCTAACTCACAGATCCTGCTTTCTGGTAGATTTGCCTGCTTCTCCTCTGATAGGCAGACAGAGCCAAAAACTACACTCTCTCACTAGCACCTACCTAGGAGGGTGCTACTTTAGTACACAGGATCACCTTGATGATTGCTTTGTAAATGTAATATATATATATGTGGGTATATAAAAAAAGATAAAGATGTTTGTTATAATTACTGTATTACTATGTTTGTTATAATTACTGTATTACTATATTATACTGATAATGATAACAGTACTTCTTTTTTTTTATATATTGTATTCTGCTTACAGATTTTTTTTATTTTTTTCCTTTCTATTCCACTTGCACGTCTGCTGCAGTTTTGTCTGTCTCTTGCATATATACATATGTCTGTATGTGTGTGTTTGTATGTGTTCATATGTGTGCGTTTATGTATGTTACTTTTAGTCCTGACCCCCCCATTACTGTACCAGCAAGGACTGCTGCTCCTCTGAAAAGCAATCCATGCTCAGGTCGCTTTTCAGAGGCATTTGACAGGTGATAAATAGGCATTATGTTGCCTCCTCACCACCTGTTTTAAGCCTGTAAGTGCACTGCACACAGTAGTTGCCGTGCAGCCTCATTCACCCTGGGTATACCTCCAGCTGCAGCCACAGCATGTGTACACCTCCAGCTGCTGCCTCTGCAGCTAAAGGGGGAGAAGTTGGGGATGGTAAAAACAGCTCAACCATGTGGTTTTACCACCACTCCAACCTGACATGTGAACAAGCCTTTGGTTCATATCTGCATGGCTGCGTGCTGCATGTAGGGCAGTCCAATTATTTCAATGGGCCTCCCTAAGCACAGAAATGCAGACAAAGAAGTCCCTGACCCTTTTTTTTTTTTTAAATTACACTGCACCAAAAGCACCCTATGTTTGCCAATGTGTGGGGTACCATTAAGAATTTTTGGCACCCTTAAAGAGCAGAGCATTTGTGTGTGTGTCAGGAACGAACGCGATTTTGTGAGCGTTCCGTGACATACAGTAACCAGAACTGAACCTTGGACAGGGGTGCCTCTGGACTGAAGATAATTTTTAAGGGTGCCCGAACTGGAAAAAGGTTGAGAAACACTGCTCTAGAGAGATATTCATTAGGGATGGGATGGGATAAGTGGCAGCAGGGATGGGTGGCAGCAGGGATGGAATGAGTGGCAGCAGGGATCGGATGGGTGGCAGCAGGGATAGGATGAGTAGCAGCAGGGGTTGGATGGGTGGCAGCAGTGATGGGATGGGATGTGTGGCAGCAGGGATGGGTGGCAGCAGGGATGGAATGAGTGGCAGCAGGGATCGGATGGGTGGCAGCAGGGATAGGATGAGTAGCAGCAGGGGTTGAATGGGTGGCAGCAGTGATGGGATGGGATGTGTGGCAGCAGGGATGGGAGTAGTGGCAGCAGGGATGGGATGGGATGAGTGGGAGCAGGGATGGGATTGGATGGGTGGCAGCAGGGATGGTATGAGTGGCAGCAGGGATGGGATTGGATGGGTGGCAGCAGGGATGGGATGGGATGAGTGGCAGCAGGGACTGGATGGGTGGCAGCAGGGATGGGATGGGGTGCGTGGCATCAGGGATTGGATGGGCGGCAGCAGGGATGGGATGGTATGAGTGGCAGCAGGGATTGGATGAGTAGCAACAGGGCTGGGATGGGATGAGTGGCAGCAGGGATGGCATGAGTGGCAGCAGGGATGGGATAGGATGGGTGGCAGCAGGGATTGGATGGGTGGCAACAGGGAAGGGGAAATGAGATCAGTGGTGATGGGATAGGATGAGTGGCAGAGGTGATGGAGGGGGAATAGGGATGAGATCAGTGGCAGCGCACCCCGCTCACCACAGGTCTCATCCCTTTTCCCTCCCATCACCTCTATGGCAGGGGGGATAGGGGTGAGACCTGTGGTGGTGGAGAATAGTAATCACTCACTTTGTCACTTGATGGATTTCTCCTCAGTCTTTTTCTGTGCCTCCAGTGCTGGCTCTGATGACCTGGGGACTCCTCTCAGAGCTCCTCTCCCTTAGCTCTATTGGTTTTCAGCTAGTCCTTCAGTTTCCTCCTCCATACAGGCTACATGGCTTCTCTCTGGAGAGAATAGGCAGTGATAGTGCTCAGCCTCCTCAGCGGGAGCGAGCAGGCGGAGGCCGCACCCCCATCCCTCAGTGGTGGCATGGACAGAAGGTGGCAGCCCCACAGTGGCAGAATGGGAGAGTGACTGCCCGCCCCCTTACTTTCAGCCCTGGCAGCGCCCCCGACTGGTGTGCGCTCTAGGCCGTCGCCCACCTTGCCTATAGGTGGTGCTGGCCCTGCCTCCAAGCATTTTATTTAAAGGAGTTAATTTTTTGTGTTTCACTTCAAGCCTTAATACAAGAGCTGCTCCCTCCCAAATGGCCTTTTTTTCTGTGCAATTATTTTTTTAAATTGGGTTTATTGGAAAAGTAAACAAGTCCCAAATTTGCCCATGCAGGGGGGGGGGGGCAAAATGAATTGCACAGGATGTCAAACAGATAGTATAGCAAGGGAAAGCATAAACTCAATCAATTTTAGTTAACAACTCAGGAATCTGGATTAGTAGGTGGATATTAATTCATAGTCCTATAAAGTTTCACTGAACTAGAGTTCCTGGTGCAACTAAGGAGAGCAGGAAAAAAGTTACAAAGAAAGAGATTCCAGAAAAGAAAGAGATGGAAAGGGAAGAGAAGGTAAGTGGGCAGGGGGGGGGGGGGGCTGGAGAGGAGGACTCGAATCGAACTCAAGCAGATTTGCTCATTAGAAACAATAAACATAATTGAGAATTTTTTGCTAAAAAAGAAATCTTGCAAATACAATCTTTCAGCCTTAAGCTCCTCAGAGGTAAAAGAAAACTATTAACTGTCATTAGTTCAAATATAATGATCCATAGCTCTCTAGAACCATGTAAAGTTAGAATGAGTTTCCCCTCAGAGATTATTTTCAGTATGACAGATGCAAAGCTAATGATGTTAAATGTTCATCTTATTTTGCTTGTATCTTGTTATTATTCACTAGGATATTGTGTCTCCAGATGTTTTTTGTTGGCAATTGTTCATAAATAATAAAAGATACAAGAGGAAAGTTAATTTATGATGAAGTCTATTATCATTAACGCAGCAATTTTTGTTTTTCTCCTCTATAACATAGTTATATTACAAGTTAATCATGTCAGAAGATGTATAGGTCAGATTTTATTTATGTGGCTTGAACTTTCCAAAAGTGTTAGCTGAAGTAGGGTTTTAATGTTCTTGTTTCTTACATAAAAGACCAAGCCTTTTCTGGCACTTTGTTTACAAGTTTAAATCAGTATTTTTTGCTAGAAAAATTCCCAAACATTATATTGTTTTTAGCAGGGACCCTAGGAAATAAAATGGCATTTGTTGCAATTTTTTTATGTCACACAATATTTGCACAGCGGTTTTTGAAACACAATTGTTTTGGAAAAAAACACTTTAATTAAAAAAAAAAAAAACACAATAATTTTGTAAAATATAAAAGATGATGTTATGCAGAGTAAAAAATACCTAACATGTCACGCTTTTAAATTGTGCACGCTTGTGGAATGGCGACAAACTACGGTACTTGAAAATCTCCATAGGCGATGTTTTATAATTTTTTACTGGTTACCTGTTTAGAGTTACAGAGGAACTCTAGCACTAGAATTATTGCTCTTGCTCTAACGTTTGCGAAAATACCTCACATGCCTGGTGCAAACACCGTTTACATATGTGTGCGTGACGTACGTATGCGCTTGCTTCTGCGCGCGAGCACGAAGGCATGGGGTCGCTTTTAATTATTTTTTCCTATTTATGTTATTTTTTATTTTTACAGTGTCCCTTACATATTTAAGGATGACAGGTCATCTTTATGGAGAGATTTGGGGTCAAAAAGACCCCAAATCTCTTCTTTACCTTTAACCACTTCCGGACCACCCACCGCATATATACTGCTACCGAAGGCCACCCACGATCGTGCTGGAGCATGACAGAACTCCCATCTGCCTATGTAAACAAGGCAGACGACAGTTCTTTCACAGAGGAAGAGTAAGATCTTGTTTTTCAGCAAAGCTCCTCTAGCACATCCATCCCCCACCCAGTTAGAAAGCATTCCCTAGGAGCACACTAAACCCCTTGATCAGCCCTAGTGTTAACCCCTTCCCTGCCAGTGTCATTTATACAGTAACAATGCATTTTTTTATTTTATTTTTTTAAGATACATATTGGTGTAAATTGCTGAAAAAATTTGATTTTTACATTTTTTTTATTGGGAATGTTTTATAGCAGAAAGTAAAAAATATTGTTTTCTTTTTTAAATTGTCTGTCTTTTTTTGTTTATAGCGCAAAAAATAAAAACCATATAGGTGATCAAATACCACCAAAAGAAAGCTCTATTTGTGGGAAAAAAGACATCAATTGTATTTGGGTACAGCTTCGCTCGGCCGCGCAATTGTCAGTTGCAGTGCCGTATAGCAAAAAAAAAAAAAATGGTCTGGTTATTAAGGTGGTAAAACCTTCCGGAGCTGAAGTGGTTAAAAGCAAAAGATCAAAAAAAAAATGTTGATCTTTTGCTTTAAAAATGGACCGGAAGTGATGTCATGATGTCTCTCTGGTCCTTCAAGGTCATAGAGGTGATCAAAAATGATTTAGTCTTTGTTCACCTCTGTGGCCAGCTGGCCACAGTGTCGGATCCCTTCTCGGATGCTCTGGTGAAAATTGTAAGCCCAAGAAACACCTATGAACCCCCCCCCCCCCCGCTTCTGAAAGTGATTCAGTGACTAATGAGCTACTCAGACCACTTTAATGAGAAAGCCATACAGAAAAAAAAAAATACCAGGGTTATGGCTGATAGGTTCAGCCACAACTCTGGTAAACCACTTGCAAACCACGACATATATATACATATTTCCATTGGCAAGTGGTAAAAGCTACATGTCCAGGCAAGATTACCCTGCTGACATGGTTATAACATTGCTGTGCAATTTCATTGAGGGAAAGTGTTACCCGACAGAAAGTGAAAAAAAACTATTCTACTGGTAGAATCAACAGGTAATAAGATTATGTTACAGGAAGAATAAAAAAAAAAAAAAAAAAGACAAAAAAAAACCCCACCAAAATCTTTTGTGTTATAGCTAGGGACAGACTGCATCATATCTGTGATTTTTTTTTTTAATGTTTTTGTCTGTAATAATACTTTACGGTTTGGTTCGAGGATAGAAGGGTTTAAAGCCTGGTCAGTGTATTCTTTGTTCTCTGTGTCCCATTAGGGAGATTTCCCTTTTTGCCACTTACAGTAAACTAGGTGGCTCCTTTATTTTATTATTTACTGTTTTATGCAGATAACATAATACAATATGGCATTATGTACTGTATATACTTGAGTACAATTTGAAAATTCCAAAATAGCTAACCAGGGAAAAATGTAATGTCTGTATTTTATTTTGCACTCTCTACACCGGGGGTTGGCAAGCTGTCAAGCGCGCTCGACTGATTCACCACGGGGAGTTGACAGGTGGATCGTGAGCATTGCTCTGCCTCCCCCCCCTCCACTACAGTGAAGAGGTGATGTGAAGGGGGAAGAGGGCACTGCATTGGGGGGGGGGGGGGTACAGAACACTACTGTGGGGGAGGGGGCAGAGGAAACTGCCATGGGGGGCAAAGGGCACTACAGTGGGGGGGTGATGTGAAGGGGACAGAGGACACTACTGTGATGCCCCCTCCCCCCCCCCCAAGGATCTTTTCTTTTGTTGCCTTATAGGGAGTTTATGTGTAATCTCCATTAACAACTGTAAATAATATTGTATTATGCATATATTTAATTTAGAGTTGTATCAACGTGGGTGTGTAAAATAGCTTCCCAGGAGGCCTTGCTGTGCAGGATAGGTGAAGTTGCCAGGAGAAATATTCCAATTTACCAGTCCTGTATGTGAAAAGGCCTTTGACAGACACTCCGGTGCCTAAGCTTGTTTATCTAAACAAAGGGACGCATACCCCTTTGTTCTTCAATTATTCACTTCAAAGGATCCCTCATTTAGATATGCAATGAAGGAGGCCATCTGTTCCGGAATGGACAATTTGCCCAGGATATGACCTGGCATAATTAACTTTCCCTCCAAGAGAGGAGGTACTAGTGAGGGGCTGAGTTATGCTAAATCTAGGGGATGGGGAAATTGTCCAGTCCTGGATGAGATACGCCCGGGTGTAGGAGAGAGGTAAGATAGTTCCCCCAATCGGTATGGCCTAATGCTAGTCTATGAGAGATAGGTTTATATTATTTTAGGTCACAGAAGAGAGAACTCTCTGGAACACCAAACTAGAATGGGACCCTCATGTGCAGTAGCATGGTAATTATGGAATATACCTCTTGCACATATATCTAAATGTTTGTCATGTCTTTTTTCTTTCCTTGTTTGTTTTTAGTAATATGTTGAAGCTAGCTGAAATAATGTTTATTGTATGTAACTAGATAGATTGGTTTTTGTTAGACTTGTATACTATTTACCAATAAATTTATGTTTTTGTGTTTAAGTTTTAACTTATGGTCAAAGAACTCATTTAATCCGGAAAATATGAAATATCATAATATATAGATTTGGGCAACAGCTTTCTTCCATGTTGTCCAGGTTTCTCTCAACCTCTGAAAGGTTGCTGACTCCTGCTCTAGACTTTCAGGCAATGTCTGACAATTTAAAGGAAACCTTAGGAACCTTAGATTGCTGTGACCCCCAAGCCAAAATTGTGGAAGCCGCTCCGGCTGTAGGAATCTCAATCAATAAAGCCGATCACTGTGAGTGTAGGCTAGGATGGAGCTTGTCCCGGCTCCAGACAGCAATGTACAGGGAAGAAAATGTCCATAGGAGCCGTACATCTCTGCAAACCCCAAGTTTGCTGTCACAATTTCTTACTTCGGATTTGCAGAGATGTGAGGCTCATAAAGACATTTTCTTCCCTGAACCTTACATTGCTGATCAAATTTTAAAAATGCCAATTGCTCGGTTGTCTGTGGCTTTAATGCTTTATAGACCAGAACAAGTATGTAGCAAGTTGAACTGGAATGATGGAGCTCCTAGCTTATACAGTTTATGTATTAAAGCTGTTTAGTCAGCATGACATTGAGGCAACTAAAATACTTTGAAGAAGAAGTCAATAATAACAGCCTATAGGTATCTTTAAAACAGAACTCCAGTCAATTTTTTTTTTTAAATAGTAGTCTATTAAAATAAAAAATAAAAAATACAATTTTTGCTGTAATAATTACCTTCAATCTCAAAACTGACCCTCGTAGTCTTCCAGGTTGAATGATGGTCAGCAGTATCCCACTCATTTCCTCCCTGCCCAGGCTCTTATGTACCTACCCCCAGCCTTTGAAATCTTGTGGATGTTTTTATAAAGAATGCAGTCAATTTTTCTCCCTTGCAACCATGTCAGTGATGTACACGACTTCCTAGATATCCACCCTCCCCTTGTTCTTAGCAATGGCTAACTGCACAAAGCTTGGGATAAAATTGTACTGAACATCTTATCTACATTTATATTTTCATGTTCAGATTCTTTCAGTTAACACACACATTCACTATGTTGTCAAAAGTATTGGGACACCTGCCTTTTCACACAAATGAACTTTAATGGCATCCAGTCTTGGTCCATAGGGTTCAATATTGAGTTGGTCCACCCTTTACAGCTATAACAGCTTCAACTCTTCTGGGAAGGCTGTCCAAGAGGTTTAGGAGTTGGTCTATGGGAATGTTTGACCATTCTTCCAGAAGCACATTTGTGAGATCAGGCAATGATGTTGGAGAAGACCTGGCTCGGAGTCTCTGCTCTAATTCATCCCAAAGGTGTTCTATCAGGTTGAGGTCAGAACTGTGCAGGCCAGTCAAGTTCCTCCACCCCAAACTCGCTCATTCATGTCTTTATGGACCTTGCTTTGAGGTTATGACTCTGTGCAGGCCAGTCAAGTTCCTCCACCCCAAACTCGCTCATCTATGTCTTTATGGACCTTGCTTTGTGCACAATTGTGCAGTCATATTGGAACAGGAAAGGGCCAACCCCAAACTGTTCCCACAAGGTTGGGAGCATGAAATTGTCCAAAATGTCTTAGTATGCTGATGCCTTAGGAGTTTTCTTACTGGAGGGACTGGAACTAAGGGGCGAAGCACAACCCCTGAGAAACAACCCCCCACCATATTCCCCCCTCCACCAAATAATTTGGACCAGTGCACAAAGCAAGGTCCATAAAGACATGGGTGAGTGAGTTTAGGGTGGAGGAACTTTACTGGCCTGCACAGTCATGACCTCAACCTGATAGAACACCTTTGGGATGAATTAGAGCGGAGACTGTGAGCCAAGCCTTCTCGCGCAACATCAGTGCCTGACCTCACAAATGCGTTTCCGGAAGAAAGGTCAAACATTCCCATAGACACACTCCTAAACCTTGTGGGCAGCCTTACCAGAAGAGTTGAAGCTGTTATAGCTGCAAAGGGTGGACCAACTCAATATTGAACCCTAAGACTGGGACTAAGACTGGGATGCCATTAAAGTTCATGTCCGTGTAAATTGTATGTTGGGACTGCAGTTTTTCCCATTATAACACTGTGACTGTTCATGTAAAAGCTAATCCTCTTACTTAGCAATTAGTTTAAGAAGATGCCAAGGTATATATTAATATCTGAAGAACAGAAGCAGGTAAGGAACTGCAATATATTTGCTAACATCCTCACAAATAATATAGCTGACCTAGATGTGCTATTTTCTCAATAGAACTGAAGCTAAACTCAAACAGAAAATAATGATGCTTTTTAGTTTGAACAGAAACATCTGCATTATGGATTATTTTAGGATAAAATTTTTCTGTACTTGGGAAAACAGTTTAATAGTAATGTGTATGAATTCCCACAAAGCAGAAAATATTAATGGAGGTAATTTTAAAATGCTTATTCTGTGTTTATGCCGTGCACTGGCAAGGAATACATAACACTGTTTTCCTAGTTCAAATGCATTCAAAATACCAGCGCTGCATAATATTAGAATCATTAACAGTAAAATTTAATATTTAAAAAATTTATGTTATAGCAAGTACAGCATAAGCAGTTCAGGGAAAATAATTTTTCCGTAAAGCACCTGTTTTTAGGGATGCAGTACTTGTTTTGAGCGGAAGCTCTTTCAAAGTTCTAGACAATACTACAATAAAAAGCAGTGACTCGCATTGAAAAGTATATGCAGCCAGAACTGATTTATGGGTATGCCGATCACAAGGCTTTGTTAATCAGCAAAGCCACATGATCACCATATGTTTACTGATCTGGTGATCGCATGGCTTTTGTTGATAAACCCATATCAAATCACACAGAAATATATAAATGAAATTAAATAAAAATTGCGCAAAAAACAAAATAATACATGAAAACATGTAAAAAGATAAAAAAGTTGTGTACATTTTTAAAATTACTTTTAATATGCCATTTTGTTTTTTATTGTTAAAAAAAAAAAAAAAATAGCAGTAAATACAGCAAAAAAAAAAAAAAAAAAAGCTATCTGAATCCCATCATAAACCATCCATAACATCCTAATTCCCACAATGACTTCCATGCATTGCACTTAGATTCTGATAAGTGATCTAATACAAATAGATGTTTTCATTTGCTACAGGTTTTGTAAAAGGAAATGTGGTTCCCTTCTTTTAACGATGACAGCCCATTACACCAGGTGTATGGGTCAGTAACCTTAAAAGTAGATGTCTATTAGCATGCTGGTTCCCTACAATGCAAATAGAAGCTTATATTCTCTTTGGTTAAAGGGAGGGTGCTTTAAGCCCTAATTATCACTATGGGCACCATAGTGATAATTGGGGCTTGAAGTACCCTTCCTGTGCCAAAGAGAATATGGGCTTGTATCCACACTCTTTGATACTACTGGCAGGACCTGCCAACTTGGTGACGAAATGAAAGAATCAGCTGAATCCTTCACCAAATCACCACAATAAATATAAATAAATAAAAATACAATTAAGGACACTAGCTATAAATAAGAGATCAACATGTAGCACAGCTCTGAGGAAGAGGGTGCGCCCCTGAAACACGTCAGTTTGCTAGCACAAGGGAGATTATTGGAGCAATAGTAGCTTGCATCTTCCAGCTTACATGTTGTTTACCACTGCACTTTTATGAGTTTGCATTTCATTGGTTTATCACCTTTTAATAAATGCACTATATGTTTGCGCCTTCCCCATTTGTTGTCTTGGTAGTATCATATTGGATCCCCCTACCTGAGGTGGGCTGCATCCGCTTAGCATTGAGCTGTTATGGAGGTATAGCCTGTGTAGCCATTTCTCCCTGTGGAGGACCCCTGAGCACTGGGAGTGATTGCTTTTATTATCTTAGGAGATCAAAATTAGCACAACCTCCTCTTTACAATAACTGGTGTATATAAAAAAGAAAAGTAAAGCCTAATTCCACCAAAAAAATTGCTGTTTTTTTGTTTTGGAGAAAGCATGGGAGGTGTATTCGGATTTTTTTGCTGTTTCTGCTCTTACTTGGAAGAGTTGATGTCAATTTCTCTTTGAAAAAAAATGTTTTTGCTATACGTACACTTTAAAAAACACTAAATAAACTATAGTTTATGTCTGCCTACTGTGTGTTAGAGCAGCCTTTTTCAACCAGGGTGCCTTGAGGCTTCTTCAGGGGTGCCTTGGCAAAACGCCTAAAATTTACCAAAAACTGTATACAAGCCAACAGGTAGATGAAACCTGCCTTTTAGTTACACAAAGTCACAGGTTTTCATTATGCACCATTAAGACTTTCAAGACACTGGCATCCTAAAAACCAATGATGTCATCAGTTGATAAGAAGGATGTCTATTGGTTCCCTCAGCACTGGGGTCACATTAGCATTTCAGTGTTTCTCTTCTCTCTCAATTTCAGTCAGCTAGTCAGTACCAGTGTGCAAAAGTGTATTTGCTGTGGAAGAGAAATCACTTCTAACGTCGTGTATCCTACTTGTGTGGATAATGCTGCATTATGTAAACTATTAGAATAGTTTTTTACATTTTAGAAGACTTGAGACTGACCATAATTTTAAAGGGTGCCTTGAGATTGCCTATAATTAAAAAGGGTGCCTTAACTGAAAAAAGTTTGAGAAACACTGTTAGAGTATATTTTCCTCTTTTTATCCTATTTTCTCATTAATTTTACTGAACTATTTATTTTTTTCCCACACACTGGGGGAGGCTTTAGTTTAATATTTGACATCTGCTGGTAATGGTTTTTACTTGAATGAAAATCTACAAATTGGATCTATTATCTGTTGTTCTGTAGAGTTTCAATTAAAGCCAATTGTTTCTAGGAAAACACTGTATACTACTTACCTTCTCTTTGCAGTATACTGGGGGAGCATTTATTATACAGCATGTTGATGCCAGGTTGGCACGCTCTCCTGCTAATTCTTCTGCTTTCCTTGTTGTTGGTTGAGGCACCCTCCTGCTGAGAGCTTTAATTAACCTATGACAACAAACAAATCCACATTCATTACTACTAAGTTTGTACATTAGGCCTTGCTTCAAGCTTAAACTTTGTGGCTGCCTAATTATGACAAGGAACCTCCAAACTATATGTAATTGGCAGCCCAACAAATGAAAATAAGTGTGAACAATATTAATCTTATTAATATAGTAGTGTGATAACAGTTTTCTAATACACACCAAAGTATACATGCATTTAAATTATCATTACAATATTGTAATAACTCATAATAATAGTTCTGATATCCAGAAATATCCCTTATTGCACGTTTTTTAATTGGTACTACCCATTATCACAGTTTTACATTTTCTCATTATCCTGAATGTTATTCATTCTTTGGCGACATATTTTGCTTTAAAGAATTTGAATCATGTCTCTGGTTTGTCTAACCTTAATCTGCTTGCAATTTCATGTTCTTTCATCTTATGTTGTGGTGGTATTTCCATTCCCTGTAATGGTTAGTGCTATAATAATTGCTGCAATGCAAACTATTTGTAGCATTTTATCTATCTCCTATAAACAAAAACTCCACTCAAAACAATATTAGTGGTGCAGTAAGTAGACTTATTGCACAATGACCTGTCCAGTGGTTGACATGGACAGAACATGGTTCCTATGTTAAAGTATTGTTTGGAAACCCCTTGCAGTATAGATCTTCGAGGCCCTATATAACTGTACATGCTCTCTTTTGCTAAGCAGTTGACTTTTTGTCAGTGGGCCACATGGTCTTTGTTTGTATTTCCATCGAGACCACTTTAGACCTAAATTTTCTTTGGAAGTTATTGTCAAGCGCAGTTTGACCAGTTGCTTAGAACATATATAAGCCCAAATACCCATATAGTTGTTTGAACAACTCCCCTTTGTATTCCAAACAAAACGATAGTGACTGCACTCCGATATATATCAAAGCATATGAAGTATTTATTCATCACCACGAACATCAAAGCAAGACTGATACATCACAGGACTGATATTTGGTTGACGCGTTTCACGACACTACTGATCGCTTACTCATAACCATACAATGAATGTCGGTGGATTAACCGCAGATAAAGGGGCTGTAGCAGCTGAAACAAATGAATAGTAATTACTATACCTAATGTTGAATGATGAAAATGCCTCCATCACCTGTGGCTATAATACCACCGGCATGTTAAAAACAATCTGTCACATTTTCTTGTATAACCGAGAAAGGATAAACATTAAACATATCAAGGACATCAAAGACATCAAAAACATAAAGGAAAATAGGAAGAAATGTAAAAAAAACATCAAGAAAAACATTTATCATATAAAATGAAAGCATAAAAACAATGCGTGTACACATGTAATAATCAATTTAAATATTTATCCCATATGGTGAACCAAAGCTTAATTAAATATAGGATGTGATTGATAATCAACAAAAGAAAAACTAAGTGACCTCTCACAATATATGGGAAATCTGATGTAGAAATATACCAGTTTCCATATCACCCACACGTTGAAAGACAAAAAAGAAATGTAAATATAACCTTGTGTATAAAGGAAAATATTAATATGCATTTCTAGCTCATAGTGTAAGCAATGACTTATGTATGAATAAATCAGTGAAAATAAAATAAAAGGGAGAACAAGTGTGAAGACGAGAGATGGTCTGAGTATGTGTGTTGTTTAATATATTCATGAATAATAAAGTAATTGTTTATATGTAATATTAATCTATATATTTATCTGTAAATTACTTAAATTGTGAATGCTATCCTCAAAAAAAGAGAGAGGAAAAAACTATACTCAGACCAAAAACGATCGTTATATGGGATCCCTTGTCCTGTAGTGAATTAATATATGTCCGAAAAGATATACATGTATTGCATATATGATTGTAAAAAAATGTATGTTAAAAGATTCTCATGACTCCAACCAAAGCAGTAAAGACATATAAGAAAATGTAAACTCAGGAGAATGGATCCCTCCTCATACTGAACTATAATCTGAAAGTCAGAACATGAAAGGTCAAGACACAGATGAAAAAAAAAACAATAAAGGATTGAAGACAAAAAGGGGGGGGGGGACAGAAAAAGAGCCAGAAAAAGGAGAAGAATCAAGGAAGACAAACAACAGCTTTAAAGCGGAGTTTCGGGCACAAAATCGATATTTTTTTTTGTGCCCATCCGCTTCTACACCTTCACCTGAAAAGGAATTGGATAGTTAGGTTTTTTTTTTTATTTACTCACCTTGTAATTGAAGATCGAAGATACTCACCTAGTCTTCACTTCCTCCCTCTGTGCCGCGGCTCCGTCGTCACTTCCGGGCTTGCACTGATTCCTGGGAGCTGAACATCGCTCCCAGGAATCAATGCGACAGCACCGGCCCCGCTCGTCACTTCCGGGCAACGCACCGGAAGTGACGAGAGGGGCCGGTGCAGGCGCATTCTGGGAGAAGAAGACGCGGAAGAAGACGCCGAAGAGGACCGCGCCAGCTTCAGCTGCCCACAAGAGAGATGGAAACGCTGTGGAAGAAATTTTATAAGTGAGTATTTCTTCTAAAAGGTAAGTGCGAACCGGGACAGATCAGAGGCTAGCCATTGTGGAATGTACTAGCCCTGACTGTCCCGGGGGTATGTTTGTTGAAAAATGATTTATGTGCCCGGAACTCCGCTTTAAAGATGTTGAAGAATGTCTAGGGATCATGTGTGCAGGCAAAAAAGCACAGATGTCAATAGAATATAAAAAATAATAAATTAAAAATAATTTTATGTATATAGATTGGCATGAAAAAACTTTATAGCAGTTTAAGATCCCAATTAGACATGTATATGTACATGTCAGAATCCAAAATATGCATCTAATATAGATCTTTTTATGTTAAACTCATTTTACAATAATTAAATGAGTATGACATTGTGTAGTCTCCGCAAACATGCACATCCACACACAGATCAATCAAGGCATTCATGACTGTGTGTGAAAAAACGACACAGTTATTTCTCTTTATACCCGACCCAAGGAACCTACCCGATCATGGAATATGCAAAAAAGATTGTAGAAGATAACTGGACATACCAAAAAATATATATACACAAAACCATATACTGTATAAGAATTCCTTTTCTCAAACACATCCTATATAACTATATACACATGCATATCCATACAGAGTTCGGTCAGGACTCTTCTATATAATACACCAATCAATAAAAAATTTCCCAATCAAAAGGTAGAAAGAGAAGGAGAAGACAAATCTCTGTATGAATAAACCTTGAAATACAAATATAAATCCCACTCAGACCCCTATTTCAAAACGATAAAAAAATGGACGAGCATTATTCATAAAAATGTGTTACGTCCCATTCGAAGTTTAACCCCTGCAGCAAACGAGTTTGGAGTTTAAAGATCCAAAATACTTCTCTTATACAGAGAATTAGAAAAATATCACCTCCTCTTGTTGGTGTATTAATCTTTTCTTTAACCTGTACCATTACTAGGGACATGTCACCCCCATGTTGATTGTTAAAGTGGTGGGTGACATTGGTGGATTTTGACCCTTTTATGTCACTCAAGTTTTCCCTAAACCTGTCTTTTAATTTCCGTGTTGTCCTACCTACATACTGAATGGAGCATGCTTTGCAACATAATTAGATAGACTTTTTAATTGTAACACACAATATTTAATCTATCTATGTTATAGATTTTATTACATATAGAAGATGTAAAAACATCGCCTAGTAGAATATGAGGACATGTAAGGCAGTCTCGCGTACCACATCTGTAATTACCCTTACAATGGAGCCATGTATGGGACTTATTTTGTTTTAGATGAAAAAAGACTAGGAGACAAGGAACTACCTAAGGTTACCGCCCTGTTGGTCACAATTTTAACACCCTGATCCAAGATCTTGGCACAGGTGTCATCCGTATATAGAATTGGTAAATGTTTTTTAATGATATACTTAATTTGTAAATGTAACTGTGCAAGGATTTTTTGGTATTATGGTGTTAATAAAAAGTTTCCTAAATATCTGTTGATTCTGCCAGTTTCTGTTCTATCCCTTTAAAAAGCTTTTCTAATAGGTTGACCACCAGCTCTCAGTTCTGCAGGACAGTGATGTTCCTGTGTCTTCATTCAATCCACTGAAGTTGGTGCCTCCTGCTGGTTGATTGACTGCTGCTCTGACCATTTAGCAGCTGAAATAAGGACTTTCTGTAAATGTAACTGCCCCATTTGGACAGTTGGCCTGTTACCGTTACTAGAAAAATAATGGATCTACTGATAGATCAACGGGTAATAAAACTATAAAACTATACTAGAAGGGGACCCTGATGTGTTAATGCTAGTTAATATGCAAAACATATGTAATTTTTTAAATTTTGCTTATAGTTACACTTTTGGCTAGATAGTCCATTTGTATCAGCAATGCATGTGTCAGCATGCATTGCTTAAATTCATAATAACTTTATGGCTCGTTTGCATACCTGAGTCATTTTTATACATTTTTAAGACATATACGTTTTTTAGTTAGTATAGGGTTTTACTAAAAATCTTGCTCTTTTTTATTACAGATTGAAAAATGATTTCTCCTTTTAAAATTGATTTAATATTATTTTTTTTAATGTTGTAATTATATCTGACAAATAAGCAATAACCTCCCTGGCGGTATGATTATGTCTGGAATTTTGTACCAAAAGCAGTACAGTTTTTTGCATCGAAATTTGGTGTTATGTACTGTAGGCCTACAATTCTTAGTAATTACTGACTTAAACCTGACCAAACAAGACTCTAGTAGACATCCCAGATGTGATAAAGTTTGAAACACAAAATCATGAATTATAATCTAATAAATAATATAATTTTATTCAACAATGTAATAAATAATGAAATTGGTCAAACAAAGAAAATTCAATAAACATCCTGAGTGTGATACATTTTGAAACATGGGACTGCACAAAGTCCGATGTCAAAATAAGGACAATGGAACCTGGTTTCCTTTCGGACTTTCTTTCCATTGCCATCTCTCTTTGAGCAGAAAATTATGCACAACCTGGTAGGTGCTGCCTTTTTTGCGGTTGGCGGGATATAATCCACAAAGGGACGACCAGTCAGGCGTTCTGGATTGACAAAGTCAACACCACGACGTCCAGGTCGGTTCACAACTACTGGTGGCGTCTGATGGTTGACAACAATCCGCTCAGCCACCTTCCAGATAAACTCAGAATGAACAAGAGGCTTGTCACTCTTTGCTCTGTGCAAGATATATGCATTCCAAAGGCATTGTTCCAGAAGATGTCTGAATATCTTCTTATAATATTTTTTTATGTTGTTTGCGCATAGCTGGATAAAATGTCATTGCCTGATCGGCTCTGTCGACACCTCCCATGGTTTTACTATAGTCTATCATGACTTGCGGCTTCAGCACATCTTTCCCACCTTTTGTGTGGACCATGGCAGTGGAGGTATTGTGCACAGTACTCATGAGACACATGTCCTTCTTGTCTCGCCATCGTATTGCCATCATCTTACCCTTCTGCCAGGCAACCATTTCTCCGGTTTTTAGTTTTTTTGGCAAACATAGATGGCATGTCACGTCGGTTAGGCCTAACGGTACCGTATGCGTCAGTCTTGTTTTGTAGCAAAACCTCATACAGTTCTGGAGACGTGTATAAATTGTCCGTGGTCACACAATATCCCTGGTTCAGCAATGGCTCCAGCAGTGTAAGGACAGATGATGTGGCCATCCCATAGCCGCTGTACCTGGGGTGGAACTTCGTGCCTTTACCCGTGTAAATGACTGAATTCCAGATGTACCCAGTGGATGACTCACCGAGCATGTAGGATTTGATGCCAAACTGCGCTCTTTTGGATGCAATGTACTGTATCCAGCTTAGGCGTCCCTTGTAGGCCATCAAACTTTCATCCACGCTGACGTCCCTTTCTGGCACGTAGGTCCGCTGGAAATTGGTAACAATAATTTGCCATACCTCCCAGATTTTTTTTAGTTTGGGCGCAGGATGCGTGGCCTCATCAAACTCATCATGATTTGTGAAGATGAAATACTTCATAATCAGTGAAAAGTGGTATTCAGACATCACGGTGCCAAAAAACGGAATGGCCAGTACCTTGTTGGTGGTCCAGTACCATTTCTGGAACGGTTTCCCCACCAACCCCTGAAGAATGATGAGTCCCAGAAACTGCCAGATGTCCTCTTTTGTCACCGGTTCCCACTTTCTGCTTCTGGAAAACCTGGCATGCAGCGTAGCAGATTGCTGCTCTTGGTAGCGATTTGTCTCCGTGACAATTTTTTCAATTACCTCCTCAGTGAGGAACAATTGCAGGTATGCCAGAGGGTTGTCACTCTCAACATCTACCTTCATCCCAGGTGATCCACTAAACAGGAATCTTGGGGGGCGCTACGTGGTCCGTATCGCAGTCAATAGCGCACCAAGTGCGCACATCGCTGAGGTCAGGTGCAGGATCATTGCCGTTGTCACTTGCTAGATCAGTGTCAGACGACAAATCACCCCACGACTCACTATCGCTCAGTTCTGCGAGCACCACCATGTCGCTGTCGCTGTCACTCAACTGGTCCAAAAGCAGTTTAGTAAAGTGGCACTTTTTTGATGCCATGTTATATTTTTTTTATGGGCACAAATGCCAGTATAATGTCAGGCAAGGGACACTGTAATGTATCTAATGTCAGATCTGAGGTAATCTGAGGTAATACAGTGTAATCATCTCAGATTACACTGTATCACCTCTTTTATTTATTGTTTTTTTTACTTTCAAATTTCCCGCCCAGTTCCGCTCCCGTGCGCCGCAGCTGCTTGCAGGGAACGGAACCAGGAAGTCAGATGCCGGTCAGCCGACAATCAGAGCGAAGTACATCGATGGATCGCCGGGAGAAGGTAAGGGGACTTCACTGGCAGGTAAGGGGGCTCCGCTGGCACTCTGCAATACTACCCCAAGCGTGACTCGGGGCTACCGCTCCTGACAGTAAAATTTAACCCCGAGTCATGCTCGGGATCACCGCTAAGGAGGTTAAACAGATTTCACTGCAGATGCTATTATGGCCTGAAGATGGCATCAGCCAAAACAAACCTGGAATTGGGTAACTACAATTTTAATTTACATTTTTATTTTTTTTTACAAAAACACAGATGGCAAGTAAAATCTTAACAAGGGGTTGTATATATCTTTAACCACTTCCCACCCGCCCTATAGGCAATTAACGGCGGGAAAGTGGTTGCATTATCCTGACCGGATGTCATATGACGGCGGCAGGATAATGCACTCTGCGAGCCCCCGGGGGCCACGCAGAGTGGCGATCGGTGATGTGGCGTGTCACACTGACACACCGCATCTCCGATCTCGGTAAAGAGCCTACTGATGTAGGCTCTTTACCATGTGACCAGCTGTGTCCAATCACAGCTGGTTACATAGTACACAGGAAGAGCCGTTGATCGGCTTTCCTCAGTACGTGCCTGACAGGCACGAGTAAAGGTGAGCAGATCTGTGGCTCTCCTGAGAGGGGAGGGGTCTGCACTGGTAATCAGATCATTGATTACCAGTGCAGACCCTGGGGGGTACCACTAGAACCACCAGGGATGCCCCCCATGACCCCAGGGATGCCCACCATGGCCACCAGGGATGGCAATCAGGGCTCAGGGAGCCCGCCAACACCCTCCCCATCAGTGCTGCCCACCAGTGCCCTCCCCATCAGTGCTGCCCACCAGTGCCCATCATTGCCATCTATCAGTGCCACCCACCAGTGCCCAGTATTGCCCACCAGTGCCACATATCAGTGCCCATTAGTGCCCATCAGTGCCACCTGTCAGTGCTGATCAGTGCCGCCTATCAGTGCCCATCAGTGCCTGTCAGTGCAGCCTCATCAGTGCTCATCAGTGCAGGAAAAAACGTATCTATTTACAAAATTGTATAACATAAACAAAAATTTTTATTTTTTTTTCAAACTTTTCATTCTGTTTTTTATTTGTTTAGCAAAAAAGAAAAAACCTTGTGGTGATCAAATACCACCAAAAGAAAGCTCTATTTGTGGGGGGGGGAAATGACATAAATTTGGTGTAGGTACAGTGTTGCATGACCGCGCAATTGTCATTCAAAATGCAACAGTGCTAAAAGATGAAAATTGGCCTTGGCAGGAAGGGGGTGAAAGTGCCCAGTATTGAAGTGGGTAATCAAAGTAAATAGTATTATATACAGTATAATTATAAGTGAGGCCAAAAGAACTAAAAGAGCTCAAGAGTTACTCAGAACTAACAAATGGAAATAGTGTGGAACCAAAGTAATGAAATACTTTAAAAAATACAGATGTGCAAAACAATATTCAAACAAACCATATGCCACGCCAGCTTAGATGCCCCTATCTTCTGCAGCAGGTCAGTGCTGGTTAAACCTTTTCACAGGTAATACTATACTTTTCTTTCAGAAAAAACTATTCTTAATGAAAATGTATTTTTAACTACAAATTTCAGACATGCTTTGTGCAACAGCATCATTTATATGCAGGCCTATATTATATAGAGTTGCAACACAGCAATTACAATCATTACTAAGAATAATACAAATATTATCGCTTGGAGAGTTAAGCCTTTTGCATGTTATCAGTATGAGATCCCATAACAGGGCATCAACAAGCAGATCTCATTTTCACAAAAATTATGTCTCACAAGCCTAGTCTCAAAAAAACCAACCTGTTTGCTCTCTTCGTTCCTCTCAAAACCTCCTGCTCTCTAGCTCCCTCGTCACCTCCTCCCATGCTCGCCTCCAGGAGCTTTCCAGAGCCTCTCCAATCCAATGGAACTCCTTACCACAATCTGTCCAATTATCTCCTACTCTATTAGCTTTTAGAAAATCCCTGAAAACTCTCCTCTTCAGAGAAGCCTATCCTACCCACACCTAACAACTGTACTTCCATTTTCTCCATCAGCTCATCCCCTACAGTTATTGCCTCTTGTTTCATTTGACCCCCCCTTCTAGATTGTAAGCTACAAGGTGCAGGACCCTCTAATTCCTCCTGTATTGAATTGCATTGTAACTGTATTGTCTTCCCTCTGGGTCTTTATTCAATTATTGCCTACGTACAGATGCTTATTTGCTCAAAGCATCCTCATACAGCTGCACAGTCTGCACAAATGGTATGTTCAGGCATGTCTCCATAGTCTGTTTTCACACTCTGCTCTATATATTTTACTTAACACTTTCTGATTCCAAACTTTCCCAAGAATGTTCTCACCGTGTGTTAAACAATAAATGCACTTACCAAATAGGTGTCTGGTTGCATTGCCCATCTAAGCCTAGTTTTACTCTCCCTGCAGTGCAAACCTGTGCAGATATTTATAGAGATGAATGAGGCTGTCTCCTGATCATCTCCAGTCTCAGGAGATTGTCCCTTTTATCTCTGTGGGACATAAGTGTACAAGTTTCGGCAAGAGGAATAAAGTATTACCAAAAAATGTGCAAACAAAGCCATGGTCTTGAAAAAGCTGCAACCATTTAGTTATGCCTGTTTCTGAGATTTGCTAGGAATAATATAAATAGGAGCAGATTCTTGGCAGATGGTTGTTCCTTGTAAGGGGCACTTGTTAGCAGACTGATCCTTGTTGGAGCACTTTTTACTGTCATCCGCTATTTTGAGAGCCAACCTCCCCTTGTTTTTTCCCTGTCTTGGCCCCGGTGTGTGCAGCTCCTTGTCCTTTCCACAGCTATTTGGTCAATTAATGTTCTCCTGATGAAGTGAACTAAGATTCCCCAAACCAGTGACGCATTGGGAATATTTTTTTTTACATAATCCAGCCATCTGCAGTCATCTTATTTTAGTTCATATGAGGAGTACATGTATTTCTTGTCTGCAAACTTATATACAATGGAATTACTCCAATTGTTTTGATACTGATGTACATTCTATGTACATTTTAGTGTGTCTTTTTCAAGATATTTTGTATTTATGTAAAAACAATTGTAATTTTTAATTTTGGAAATTTATTGGTGTATCTCAAGAAAGTCCCATGGGCTTAGTGTTCATTTTTGCAGTTGGTAACATTGAGAAGATTTATTTTGAAGGTTTAGCTACGGGGTAGAGGCTGAGTATTTGAGGACGTGAAGATGGAAGCTAGCTTCAGGCTTGATGTGGTCATTTTGTATATATCCCTACCTTATCTACACCTGTTCCTCAATTAAATTTTATTGTGACAAATAAACATTAATATTTAGACCAATTTATATGGTGCATGCTGTTATTCTTTTATGATATACATGCAGAGTCTCCCAGGAACACCATTGTAGCTCCACTGGGCATTAGAGAGCTGCCACAGTAGAACATTTAATTGGTTCAGTTGACCAAGCACAGACAACTAGCTAGTCAAGCAACTAGCATTTCTTCAGAAGGCCACGAATGGCAGCCTCCATATTTACCTTGTTACAGTGACAAAACATTCCCTTGTCTAGACCATTCACTTTAGTTTGTTCTGGACTTTGTCTTTGCATATTTACTTACTGTATTTGCTTTATTAGCCTTATTAACTTAGTAATAAATACAAATTAAATAGAGTTTCAAAATTCTCTTCATTTCTATATGAAACGTTCAGTAGGACAATACTGTATAATCCCCAATATATTGGTTTATCTTCCTTCTTCTGGACAGGACAAACTATTCAACTCTTCTGACTTATCCCCCCCCCCCCCTTCCTTATCTGTATTTCTTGATATGGAACACAAAAGTCTGTCCCTCTGTGTTTCATCAATTATGAATGTACCCCATTTCTCCTGTACTTTATTGTTTTCAGCCTAATGGCTAACAATTCTGTTATTGGGACTTCCTAATTGACGTTTTGTGAGTCTATGTTGTCCATTTCTTTGTTTGTATAACAGTTCATCAATGTATTCAGCTGAAAATGCTAACATTTTCTATTTGTTCTAATACGTTTCTACATCTATCCCCACACATCTTCAGAGTTGGAAATCTTTATTTTCTACATTAGTAATTTTGAACACATATTTCTTTCCATGAAAAACGGTGGTATACTCGCGCCTAGGTATTTATTTATGGTATTTTGGGAAGCAGCAAGTATTCAAGAACACTACCAAAGTAGTGATCTCATAGGTGAATGGTGGATGTGTAAATGACCGCGCTACCCTAATAATTTTCTGTGGCAGTATAAATATAAATGAAAAGTGCCTGTGCAATTTTATAACCAATGCTCATATAGTAACTTGGTGGGATAAATAAATAATAAATAATATATTACTGTGAAATACCGTGATTCCTCTTAAAGTGCAACGTGCTGAATAATAAATATATTGTAAAATATAACACTCAAAAAATAAATATAATAAATATATAAATGTCCAATGCAATCAAGTCCATAAAGTGAATACAAAAAATTGTGCAAAAAACGTGCTCAAAACACTGCCGGTGTGGGGATGAAAGTGCTGCGTGCCGGTGATCCTTGGGTTCTCACTCTGTGCCCAGGGGTAAGGTAGCACACTTACCGGAAGGTGTGGATTCCAATGGCATACGCCAAAAGGAATCGAAATCGCTTTGTCTGCTGCTCCTGTATATCGATAGGTGGGTGGACGGTCTCCTTATGGATATAGGTAAGCGTTCCGCATGGAAGAAAGAAGGTAGAAGCTCCTCATAGTGTAAAAAGGTTTTTCCTTTTATTAGACTTCAACTTCATAAAACAAATCAACATAAATCTTCCCATACAGCTTTCAAGAATAAATCCATAAAAACCCCCGATCGGTGATGCAGACTTTAAAAACACTCCAAATGTGGTAAAAAACACTCCAGATAAAAACGTAAGGTGACACAGCAAATAAAACAAACTCGACCCAAAAATGAACTAGGGGTCAATATAATAGTGAAAAACGCTCTTAGAGCTCCTATGGTGCCTCGCGGCTGGGATACCTCATAGGATGCTGGCTGTAACCGCTGACTCGCGCCGAACCCGGAAGTCTGAGCCTCGGCGTGCGGTCCAGCTACTGACTCAGAGCGAGGCAACGTGCGTGCCAACTTGACGCGTTTCGTCAGAGTGTGACGTCTTCGGAAGTGGCACGTACGTTGCGTTCCAGCTTGGTTATATAGAGGATTGACCGCTCAACTTCCGCTCTTTTGTTCTCTGCATCTCGTATTCCCCTTTCATGACACATGAACCGGGATCAGTTCACTGGATTCATGGTCTGTCTAATGCGCTACCTTATATCTTATTGCCCTATTTTTATTTATATTCATATTTATTATTTTATGTGGCCATGTATTTTACCCCTATTGGCAACGTGTAAAGAAATATATTAATGAGTTAATAAATTATGAATGAATATGCGCATGAGCCTCCGACGACTGATGCCTATATATGCTAAAAGTATTAAGATGAAATGTCAGCGACTTTGTGTATGAATCCTTATTTAAAGTGCAATGTGATAATATTAGTCTATAAACAAATGTTTCCATTTGTATGTATATTGTATATACTTATAACCCAGGTAATGTCATAACTACATGTATAAGTATATATATATATATATATCTTCGTATTTTTGAAAAAAAGAAGAAACAAAAAGGAACAAAAAACCCCTCTTTCCCAAGTGAATAACTAATAGTGCCTATTCATACATATAACGTACTTAATGTAATAAAAATTGCAATACATTACAAATATATACTAGAATGGTTTCCCATACATAGGCATACTTAATATAATAAATATAACAATACTATAATCCAGTGCTAAAAATTCAATAATAGGATAAAAATTCAATAATTAGATAAAAAGCAATTTATGTCCAAGTCTTTGTTCATTCCTTTCGGCTGTAGAGTATCAAGTTCACATATCCAAAAGGTTTCATTCTTTGATATGGCTATTCTCCTGTCTCCCCCTCTCCAATGTGGTTCCACTGTGTCGATACCACAAAATGTAGCTAGTGTGGGATCCCTATTATGGTGGATTCTAAAGTGCATAGATAAGCTATGTTTTTTGAATCCCTTTCTTATATTGTTTAAATGTTCCCCTATTCTGATACTCAAATATGTAGGCCGCACAACTAGAAAATTGAGTATCAGAATAGGGGAACATTTAAACAATATAAGAAAGGGATTCAAAAAACATAGCTTATCTATGCACTTTAGAATCCACCATAATAGGGATCCCACACTAGCTACATTTTGTGGTATCGACACAGTGGAACCACATTGGAGAGGGGGAGACAGGAGAATAGCCATATCAAAGAATGAAACCTTTTGGATATGTGAACTTGATACTCTACAGCCGAAAGGAATGAACAAAGACTTGGACATAAATTGCTTTTTATCTAATTATTGAATTTTTATCCTATTATTGAATTTTTAGCACTGGATTATAGTATTGTTATATTTATTATATTAAGTATGCCTATGTATGGGAAACCATTCTAGTATATATTTGTAATGTATTGCAATTTTTATTACATTAAGTACATTATATGTATGAATAGGCACTATTAGTTATTCACTTGGGAAAGAGGGGTTTTTTGTTCCTTTTTGTTTCTTCTTTTTTTCTTCTTTTTTTTAAAAATACGAAGATATATATATATACTTATACATGTAGTTATGACATTACCTGGGTTATAAGTATATACAATATACATACAAATGGAAACATTTGTTTATAGACTAATATTATCACATTGCATTTTAAATAAGGATTCATACACAAAGTCGCTGACATTTCATCTTAATACTTTTAGCATATATAGGCATCAGTCGTCGGAGGCTCATGCGCATATTCATTCATAATTTATTAACTCATTAATATATTTCTTTACACGTTGCCAATAGGGGTAAAATACATGGCCACATAAAATAATAAATATGAATATAAATAAAAATAGGGCAATAAGATATAAGGTAGCGCATTAGACAGACCATGAATCCAGTGAACTGATCCCGGTTCATGTGTCATGAAAGGGGAATATGAGATGCAGAGAACAAAAGAGCGGAAGTTGAGCGGTCAATCCTCTATATAACCAAGCTGGAACGCAACGTACGTGCCACTTCCGAAAACGTCACACTCTGACGAAATGCGTCAAGTTGGCACGCACGTTGCCTCGCTCTGAGTCAGTAGCTGGACCGCACGCCGAGGCTCCGACTTCCGGGTTCGGCGCGAGTCAGCGGTTACAGCCAGCATCCTATGAGGTATCCCAGCCGCGAGGCACCATAGGAGCTCTAAGAGCGTTTTTCACTATTATATTGACCCCTAGTTCATTTTTGGGTCGAGTTTGTTTTATTTGCTGTGTCACCTTACGTTTTTATCTGGAGTGTTTTTTACCACATTTGGAGTGTTTTTAAAGTCTGCATCACCGATCGGGGGTTTTTATGGATTTATTCTTGGAAGCTGTATGGGAAGATTGATGTTGATTTGTTTTATGAAGTTGAAGTCTAATAAAAGGAAAAACCTTTTTACACTATGAGGAGCTTCTACCTTCTTTCTTCCATGCGGAACGCTTACCTATATCCATAAGGAGACCGTCCACCCACCTATCGATATACAGGAGCAGCAGACAAAGCGATTTCGATTCCTTTTGGCGTATGCCATTGGAATCCACACCTTCCGGTAAGTGTGCTACCTTACCCCTGGGCACAGAGTGAGAACCCAAGGATCACCGGCACGCAGCACTTTCATCCCCACACCGGCAGTGTTTTGAGCATGTTTTTTGCACAATTTTTTGTATTCACTTTATGGACTTGATTGCATTGGACATTTATATATTTATTATATTTATTTTTTGAGTGTTATATTTTACAATATATTTATTATTCAGCACGTTGCACTTTAAGAGGAATCACGGTATTTCACAGTAATATATTATTTATTATTTATTTATCCCACCAAGTTACTATATGAGCATTGGTTATAAAATTGCACAGGCACTTTTCATTTATATTTATACTGCCACAGAAAATTATTAGGGTAGCGCGGTCATTTACATATTTCTTTCCAGACAGCTTTTCTATTCTTTACACCATTTCCTTTTCTTATTTTCCCTTATGCGTTATTGCTTGTTCATCCATTACCTTTTTAAACACCTCACCAACCATTTATTCTTTTGTACAGTTCTATAACCAAAAATATTCTCTTCAGAATCTTTTAACATATATTTTTTATTCCTCCATCTATTTCTCATCATTGACATTTTCTGTTGCATATTGTATACTGTATGTAACAGTGTCTTCTTGATATGTCTGCTTTATACTTTCATCTGTGTTTAGCTTGTTAAGATATATTTTCCTTACTTAGTCTAATTTCCTTGTCATCCCACATTATTTTTTTTACATTATGTAATAGGTACCATAAAGTCAGCTTAGCACAGTCTACTCCACTCATGCTTTGGACAATATTCATATCTGCTCTATGCTGTCATTAGCCAGTGAATTATTTGGTTTTAAATGTTAACATTAGGCAGCATCTATATTGTTATATGTATAATTTTATGTTCATACTATGCACTGCTCTTTGCCATACATTTACTTTGTGAAAAATAATTGAATCTTGTTCCAACTATGTTCCAACTATTTGTGAAAAATAAGGTTGATCCATATTCATCCTCTTTTCCATAGTCATGCCTTCATATTACTTAAACACATTTTAACATTAGTACACATAACTCAGTGTACATTATATACATCTGCTCATAAATAACATCTTTTCATGTCCTTGTAAACTCCTTCTGTAGGGTTTAAGCACGTTAAACAAATTACAGCATCTTTAGTTGTCATCTCCACAACAGATAGGTTCCAAGTTAATTATATGTCCTTTAAAGTAAATGTTGTCACCAGAATCTTATTTCTTGAATAGTTATCATTTGTGGTTTTCCATCCCCAGAACCCTTGGGAGTAGTATGTGGCTGGGAGGAGACAGTTCCAGATACTGTAATCGTCAGTGACCCCGAGAAATCTGTTTTTCATGCCTCCGCAAACTTGCGGTGCATGGGCTCCCTCATACTTCAAAGCCTGCAAAAGGACCCAAGAATACATGGCACCAAGGAGAAGGACCACTATTGATTGGCAACCCTCCTTGACCACGGTTACAAGGGGAAGTCTCAGAACTCAGAGGGTGCAGAAGATGAAATCTCTTAAAGACACCTTAAAGAGGAGTTTATTTAATGCTTTTCCCGACTCTGGTAGGTTACAGTGTCATGGAAAACTTTGTTTTGAGGCTTCTGCTGGTCAAGAGAGTAGTGGTGGTGAGGGGGGCCGCCTAAGTGATGCATTTCACAATTTTTTTATTCCTCGCCACCCAGGGCTCTTAGCTTCCACATCCCATTGGCAGCGTCTGCATCATTTTGTGGACGATTATCTAGGGGTGAAAACAGAGATGGAGATCTTTCCAGTTGATGATCCACTGGGTTACTGGGTCATGAGAATAGACCACTGGCCAGAACATGCCCAGTATGCAATTGAGCTGCTGGGCTGTCCTTCATCCAGCGTGCTTTCCCAATGGGCATTCAGTGCTGCTGGAGGTTTTGTTACTGATAATAGAACCCATCTGTCCACATACTCCGTGGACCATCTGACATTTATCAAAATGAATCAATCCTGGATTACCAGCAGCTATGAATCCCCTTATGCCAATGTCGCTGATTAAGTGTTTTTGGGATATGGAATCTCTGCAAGACCTCTAGGCTGCCTAGCATTGTGGGTGTTGATGTAATATGGAAGAATTTTTTTTTGGTGTATGTTTAATTGGCACAATTAACACCCAAAGAACAATTTTTCTGCACCTGTTTGACAGGTGCAAATTTCAATTTTTGACAGCAGGGCCAATTCTTCCTTTCATCAAGAGTAACTCTATAAGGTTATGGTGTGAAGGCACCTCTGACACCCAAAGACCAATTTTTTGGCACCTGGTACTTCTATCCAAAGTCTGCGGAAGAGACACCAGAAATTATCCAAAAAATCTCTAATCTTGTTCTCAGTGAACTACATTGTGTCCTCATCATACAGACTGACTCCCCAATCCATTGTTTACAAAATAAAGAAAGCTTGCAGAGAAAATGTCATTTTTATGGCTTTAAAAATGCAATTATTGCTGCAGCAGATTCTACACACAGTACAGATGTGCCACCTTACAGGTAGACTATATTGAAAGGAACTTTTCATTTTTATTGTTATTTCTCATTTTTATGCTTTCAGCATCACTTTAAGCATCAGTAAATCACTGCTCATTTAAAAATTACATTTATTTTTTTATAGAAAAAAAAAAAGACTTTTTTTTCAAAGTTTGTTTCATTGATACATGTCCCCCCAGGGCAGTACCCAGACCACCATAACTATTGTATGCCCAATTACTTGCATAAAAGCCTTCACTTTTGATTTTTACAGTTTGGGTCCAATAGACTTCAATGGGATTCGTTATTCAGGTTCCGAACTTTCGCGATGTTCAAAAGTTCTGGTGCGAACCAAACAGGGGGTCGTTCCACCCATCCCTGATCATGTTAAAGGTTATAGGGATTTAGCTTGAGCATCTATTTTAATGTGTCCTTTAATTTACCTTGAACACCAGATATCTGTTGACTTAGTACATCCTAGGTTGCTATGCTTATATCTTTAAGCTTAGCCTTGCTCCTTAGCCAAGACACATTGTCTATTCCTATACTTTCCCATACTTTCTTCAGATTTTGCAACAATTACTTTTTTACCGAAAGTATTTATTTATTGTGGCTCAACAGCGCTGTGGTAGTTCATTAAGAACTACAAGCCAACAGCTGCAAACACTGACGGTAGTTGTAAGCCATTCAATTACAGATCACTGTGAATGAATGACTTGAATGGAGCTCTGCGTGGCCGAGTCTTTAGATTGTGGCAGTGAGCAGGGGGGGCAAAACAGGAGAACTGGGGGGGGAGCGGGGTGCAAGGGGCAATACATTTTTAACAAGTTATCCCCTGAATACGTGTGTAAGATGTAACATGTTACAGAAGGTGAATGTATCCTTTACAGCTAAATCCCAGACATACAGCTAAGTATGCAATTCTTATATGGGAAATGTTTTATCTGTCAAAAGGCTTTTTATTTATGTCCATCTGGTTATAAAATTCAAAGAGCTCTGTCACACAACACAACCCTGTCTGGCAAGGGACAAAATGTAACTTTTATCTGCTGCGGCTTTTTTTGTTCTTATCCAAAATATATGAGGGTTTTATAATAGAAAAGGTAGAAAATAAAGAAAGATATGGCAAAAAGCCCACAAACTTACATACGGTATCTCACAAAAGTGAGTAAAAACAGAGAGGGTCAGCTTTGCTTTTGCATCAGGTTTCTCAAACCTTTGAATGCCTGCACTTTATGTGATAATGACTAAGCCCCTCCCCTTGAAGACATTGTTGAAAAGTGGTGGAGCATGACCTTAAAATGATGCCCCCCTGGAAAATGTTCTGCGGATGCCTATGGATGAGACCAAGATAAACTTATTTGGTTCAGGTGGTTTCAAGCGTGTGGCGGCAACCAGGTGAGGAGTACAAAGACAAGTGTGTCTTGCCTATAGTTAAGCATGGTGGTGGGAGTGTCATGGTCTGGGGCTGCATGAGTGCTGCCTGCACTGGGGAGCTACAGTTCATTGAGGGAACCATGAATGCCAACATGTACTGTGACATACTGAAGCAGAGCATGATCCCCTTCCTTCAGAGACTGGGCCACAGGACAGTCTTCCAACATGATAATGACCCCAAACACACCTCCAAGACAACCGCTGCCTTGCTAAAGTAGGTGAGGGTAAAGGTGATGAACTGGCCAAGCATGTCTCCAGACCTAAATCCTATTGAGCATCTGTGGGACATCCTCAAACGGAAGGTGGAGGAGCGCAAGGTCCCTAAGATCCACCAGCTCCGTAATGTCGTCATGGTGGAGTGGAAGAGGACTCCAGTGGCAACCTGTGAAGCTCTGGCGAACTCCATGCCCAAGAGGGTTAAGGCAGTGCTGGAAAATAAAGGTGGCCACACAAAATATTGATACTTTGGGCCCAATTTGGACATTTTCACTTAGGGATGTACTCACATTTGTTGCCAGTGGTTTAGACAATAATGGCTGTGTTTTGAGTTATTTTTAGGGACAGCAAATGTACACTGTTATACAAGCTGTACACTCACAACTTTACATTGTAACAAAGTGTCATTGCTTCAGTGTTGTCACATGAACAGATATAATAAAATATTTACAAAAAAGTGAGAGGTGTACTCACTTTTGTGAGATACTGTAAGTGCACATTGACAGTATATCAAATATATATTTGGGAGGGGCACATAAGCCTGTTAATCAGGACCATCCTTATTATTGATTGGAACCTGGGCAAACATTTTCTTGCCCCCCCCTCCCCCATGCAATTTTGTCTCCACCCTAACAAAGTATTAGAGTAGGGGAGGTATAGAAATATTATGAAGTGAAGTGTTTTAAAGAGTGGGGCCACCATACCTGGAACAGATGAGGAATTAGTATTGTGGTATAGGGTGGGGTATACTGCAGCGTGGTCAGGGCCAGACTGGCCTACCGGGATATTGGGAAATTTCCCGGTAGGCCGGCAAGTCCGCCTGTCCTGGGACCGCTTTGAGGGCAGCGGTGCCGTAAAGAACATGTCTCCCGGCCCTGCTGATATGGCAACTGCGTATGCGCCGTTCCGAAGATTGCCGGGCTCGGGAAAGCCGGTACATGCTTCGGCATTTTCAGCCATACAGCGCATGCACAGATCCGGTGACGTAATGGTGCCGCGCGGTGCCATTTTTAAATGTATTTCCACCCGTCTCCATGGTGGTGTGCGCCAGCCTGCCGGCCTGGCAATAGGACTGGCCACCTCCGGCCTTTGCAGCCTCTGGTCAGTGATCACCTGTTCTCTACCATCAATTGCACAGCCTCTAACCACCTGTCATATTTTGCTCTCCTGTCCCATCCAATGCATAGCCTCTGACCACCTGTCCTGTATTTCTATCCTGTACCATGTCCGCACAGCCCCTGACATCTCCTGTACCATGTCCACACAGCCCCTGACATCTCCTGTACCATGTCCGCACAGCCCCTGACATCTCCTGTACCATGTCCACACAGCCCCTGATATCTCCTGTACCATGTCCGCACAGCCCATGACATCTCCTGTACCATATCCGCACAGCCCATGACATCTCCTGTACCATGTCCGCACAGCCCATGACATCTCCTGTACCATGTCTGCACAGCCCATGACATCTCCTGTACCATGTCCGCACAGCCTCTGACATCTCCTGTACCATGTCCGCACAGCCTTTGACATCTCCTGTACCATGTCCGCACAGCCTATGACATCTCCTGTACCATGTCTGCACAGCCTATGACATCTTCTGTACCATGTCCGCACAGGCTCTGACATCTCCTGTACCATGTCCGCACAGCCTATGACTAGTGTTGAGCGAACACGGACTGTATTATTTGGGTCCGTACCAGATAATTGGATTTTTGCTACCCGGACACGGACCCGAAAACTTTACTGTATGTTCGGGTTTAAAATCCGTGTTCGGTAATTTTATTTCCGGTTTTGTATGTGATGGCGCGCTTTTAATGGCGGGCTTTCAACAGCCAATCAACAAGCGTTTAACTGGTGTGCCTTAAGCCCAGCCATGCCTACAAATGTATTAGTAGCTGTGATTGGCCATCTGAAGCATGTGACCCATATCTTTATAAGTTCGAGAGACACAGCGCGGTGCGTCATTCTGCTGTAGTGTAGGGAGAGAGCAGACATCATACGTGCTGGCTGCTGCTGATTAGGGACAGACAGTGAGAAATTGTGCCCGAAAAGAATGCAGGGACAGGTCGGAGTGTAGGCAGGGAAAGATATTTGAGCATTTTAGGGACAGGCTGGAGAGATTAGGCAGGGACAGAACAATCGTCCGTTAGCAATCTACATCAATTTTGCTGTGTGGGGGGTGGTGCAGTGAACAATCTTTTTGCCCTCACTTGAGCCCACTGAGGAGGGAGAAAAAAAATATATTTTTATCAGTCTGTTGTGTGCAGCGTTCAGCTATATTTTACTACAGATTGCTGTTCTAATATGCTATTTAAAAATTACAAAGTTAAAGGGGAATTTTTTTTTTCCCTTCATAGCCTGCTGCTGAGCTGACCGTGACATAAAACATAAGACACTGCTGTGTTCACATGTGCTATTGAGTGATTTTCAATTTTATATACTTTTTTCTATTCCACTATTCAATATACACCCTTTTGGGTTAAAAAAAATAAATTGTGGCATAGTCTGTACTAATCTGCTATTTAAAAATTACAAAGTTAAAGGGGAATTTTTTTTTTCCCTTCATAGCCTGCTGCTGAGCTGACCGTGACATAAAACATAAGACACTGCTGTGTTCACATGTGCTATTTAAAAATCACCAATTTTATATACTTTTTTCTATTCCACTATTCAATATACACCCTTTTGGGTTAAAAAAAATTAAATTGTGGCATAGTCTGTACTAATCTGCTATTTAAAAATTACAAAGTTAAAGGGGAATTTTTTTTTCCCTTCATAGCCTGCTGCTGAGCTGACCGTGACATAAAACATAAGACACTGCTGTGTTCACATGTGCTATTGAAAAATCACCAATTTTATATACTTTTTTCTTTTCCGCTATTCAATCTACAGCCTTTTGGGGTAAAAAAAATTAAATTGCGGCATAGTCTGTATCGGTACGTGTGAGATACACCTTTCAGGGTACAAAAAATTGTAACCGGGGCCTAGTCTGGGTTTGTACATGTGAGATACACTTTTTTATATCATATTTTCTATTCCGCTATTCAATCTACACCCTTTTGGGGTAACAGAAACTTAAATTGTGGCATAGTCTGTATCGGTACGTGTGAGATACACCTTCCAAATTTTTGGGACGCATCTTCCACCACCGAGGATTGCAGGGTGCTTCAGTTTGCCTCCTGTTCTGAACTCCTCCTACTCCTCATCCTGCCTTTAGGGTACAAAAAATTGTAATCGGGGCCTAGTCTGGGTTTGTACGTGTGAGATACACCTTTTTATATCATATTTTCTATTCCGCTATTCAATCTACACCCTTTGGGGTAAAAAGAATTAAATTGCGGCATAGTCTGTATCGGTACGTGTGAGATACACCTTCCAAATTTTTGGGGCGCATCTTCCACCGCCAAGGATTGCAGGGTGCTTCAGTTTGCCTCCTGTTCCGAACTCCTCCTACTCCTCATCCTGCCTTTAGGGTACAAAAAATTGTAATCGGGGCCTAGTCTGGGTTTGTACATGTGAGATACACCTTTTTATATCATATTTTCTATTCCGCTATTCAATCTACACCCTTTTGGGGTAAAAAGAATTAAATTGCGGCATAGTCTGTATCGGTACGTATAGATACACCTTTCCAATTTTTTGGGCGCATCTTACACCGCCGAGGATTGCAGGGTGCTTCAGTTTGCCTCCTGTTCTGAACTCCTCCTACTCCTCTTCCTCATCCTCATCCTCCCTTTAGGGTACAAAAAATTGTAATCGGGGCCTAGTCTGTGTTTGTACGTGTGAGATACACTGTTTTATAATTTTTTTTCTATTTCGCTATTCAATATACACCCTTTTGGGGTAAAAAAAATTAAATTGCAGCATAGTCTGTGTTTGTACGTCTGAGATACACCTTTTTATATCATATTTTCTATTCCGCTATTCAATCTACACCCTTTTGGGGTAAAAAAAATTAAATTGCGGCATAGTCTGTATCGGTACGTGTGAGATACACCTTTTAAATTTGTTTGGCGCATCTCCTTCCACCACCGAGGATTGCAGGGCGCTTCAGTTTACATCCTGTTTCTAACTCCTTCTACTCCGCTTCCTCATCCTCTACCGCCTCCTCATCCGGTCAGCGTAACACCTTCACCACCAAATTCAGCAAAGCCAGGGGTAAACGACAGCAGGCAGTTTTAAAACTTGCATGTTTGGGGGAAAAATCCCACACTGCGCATGAGTTGTGGAGGAGCATGGAACAGCAGACCGATGAGTTGTTGGTGCCAGTGAGCCTCAAGCCCGACATGGTGGTGTGCGATAACGGCCAAAATCTCATAGCAGCTCTGGGCCTAGCCGGTTTGATGCACATCCCTTGCCTGGCGCATGTGCTGAATTTGGTGGTGCAGAGGTTCCTTCAAAATTACCCCGATATGTCAGAGCTGCTGCAGAAAGTGCAGGCCATCTGTGCGCACTTTCGGCATTCTCACCCTGCTGCTGCTCGCCTGTCAGCACTGCAGCGTAACTTCGGCCTTCCCGCTCACCGCCTCATATGTGATGTGCCCACAAGGTGGAACTCCACCTTGCACATGCTGGAAAGACTGCAGGCCATAGTGGAGTTTCAGCTGCAGCACGCACGCGTGAGTCGTTCTGCGGAACAGCACCACTTCACCACCAATAACTGGGCCTCCATGCGAGACCTGTGTGCTTTGTTGGGCTGTTTTGAGTACTCCACCAACATGGCCAGTGCCGATGACGCCGTTGTCAGCTTAACTATCCCACTTCTATGCCTCCTTGAAAAAACGCATCGGGCGATGATGGAAGAGGATGTGGCATAGGAGGAGGAGGAGGAGGAAGAGGGATCATTTCCATGGCTTTTAGGGCAGTCATTCACAAGTGGTTCCGGGGGTGGGTTCCTGCACCCACAAACGCCAGGTACACAATTGTCCAGCAGGGGCACAGTTCTGGAGGATGAGGAGGAGAAGGAGGAGGAGATGGAGGAGGAGATGGAACCATGTTCACAGCAGTGTGGCACCCAGGCCAGCTCATGGCCATCACTGGTGCGTGGCTGGGGGGGATACAGAAGACACAGACGATACACCTCCCACAGAGGACAGCCTTTCGTTGCCTCTGGGCAGCCTGGCACACATGAGCGATTACATGCTGCAGTGTCTCCACAACGACCGCCGAGTTGCCACATTCTAACTTGTGCTGATTACTGGGTGGCCACGCTGCTGGATTCCCGTTACAAGGACAACGTACCGTCCTTAATTCACTCACTGGAGCGTGATCGCAAGATGCGCGAGTACAAGCGCAGACTGGTAGACGCAATGCTGCTGGCATTCCCACCTGACAGCGGGCCACAGTGGAAGCACAAGGCCAAGGCAGAGGAGGAGGAGGAGGAAGAGGTCACCAACGCAGCCAGGGCACCGCCAGCACTTCAGAAGAACCCTTCAACTTCTAGGTCTCCAAATTGGGCACATGTCCTGAGCTTGCCCTTTACGCCTTGGAGGTGCTGGCGTGCCCTGCAGCCAGTGTATTATCTGAACGTGTATTTAGCACGGCTGGGGGCGTTATCACAGACAAGCGCAGCCGCCTGTCCAGAGACAAGCTCAAGTTCATTAAAATGAACCAGGCATGGATCCCACAGGACTTTTCCGTACCTTGTGCAGAATAGAGATGGATACCGACCTTACCCAGCCATTGTTATATTTTTGATCTTTCTCACTCTTTTGGGGTGTACCCTAATTTAAAATGACTGAAAAAAAAGCAGTGTTGGCTACCTCGTCCCCCTCCACCGCCGCTTCCACATACACCGCCACATCCACCGCCACCTCAACCTCCCTCCGACTCCATATGGGCCTCGTCCTTCACAGATGAAGAAAATTGTTTTATTTTTCTGTTTTTCTTTGTTGTTTTAAGTTATTTCCCTATCCACATTTGTTTGCAGAGCACTTGCCATGCTCTTAACTACATTTTGCTGCCATTTGCAGCACTCTAGCCCTTTCCATTGGTGTTTTAGAGCCATTTTAGTGCCTGAAAGTTTGGGTCCCCATTGACTTCAATGGGGTTCGGTGTCCGAGTAAAGTTCGGAAAAAGTCCGGGACACGGACCCGGACTTTTTTTTCAAGTTCGGCTGAACTCGCCAAACACGGACATCCAGGTGTCCGCTCAACCCTACCTATGACATCTCTTGTACCACACAGCCTAAGACGTATCCTGTTCCATCCAATATGCAGCCACTGACCATCTGTCCTGTGTTGCTATCCTGTAGCATATATTGCCAGAACATATCTGTCTTATCTATATATAATACACTTTTCAAATGTGCTTTAAAATGCATGGTTTTCCCTTTTATGAACAAGAAAATAATGACGTTATGCTGTTTGGCCGGTATAATAATACTATGGGGCTGGTATGAAATTATTTCCAGGGCTGGTTTTTATTCCCAGTCCGGCCCTGAGCAAACTTTCCAGTACCAAGAGAAGGTAGTATGAGGTGGAGGCAGGGTAAGTAGAAAGGGGTGCAGTGTTCTAGAGAGTGGGGCTTCTTAGTACTAATAGTAAGCAGAATGATATGGGGCAGAGTAAGTAAGGGGGTACAGTTGGGTAGGGCTCCTCAATACTAATGGGGGCAGTGTATGAAGAAAGAGGTGCAGCGTTCTACAAAGCGGGGTTACCCTTTTATTAGTAGAGGTAGTGTAGCGATGTGGCTGGGTACACCGTAAGGGGGTGCAGGGTATAGAGAATCAGGCTCCTTTGTACTATGATGGGGCAGTGTTTACAGTAAAGGGTGCAGCATTTTACAGAGTGATGTCTCCCAGTAAAAGAAGGGAGCAGGGTACATACTAAAGAAGTGCAGTGTTATACAGATTGGGCCTTGCCAATAATGGAAAGTAACTGCATAGGGTGGGGGGAAGGATGCATAGTAATAGATGCAGCGTTATATATGGGAATGTGATAGGTGCTACTTTGTACAGTCAGGGTCCATTTTAAAAAGATTGGATCAGTATGGGTTTGGAGAAGTTTAAGGGTGTTTGTTATATCATGTGGAGCAGTATGGGGTGGGGCAGGGTAAGTAATCAGGGGTGAAGTGTTATACAGTCTGGGGACGTATGGAGAGGGGGCAGGGTAAATATTGAGGGGTGAAGTGATGTAAAAAGTGGAGCAGTATTGAGTGTGTGTGTGTGTGTGGGGGGGGGGGGGTGGTCAGGGTGGGGGCAAGGTGAATAGTGAGGGGCACAGTGTTTAATAGAGTGGGTCAGGGTAAATAGTGAGTGGTGCAGTGTTTTATAGAGTGGGTCAGGTTAATAGTTAGGGGTGCAGTGTTTTATAGAGTGGGTCAGGGTAAGGGAAGAGTGATGGTAAGGGGTGGTTCAGAATGGATTCCTGCGCTTACTAAGGAAGAAGAAAAAAGGCTGCAGGCACTCCAATACAACAATATTGTTACTAACTTATATAATCCTTATATGTGCCGCGCTCAAAATTTATAAAGTCAGATTCCTCCCACTTATATAACAAGTAAAGTGTACCACTTAAAAAAGTGCTGAGTGCATATAGTGTAAACATCAAACGAATGTGATATGTATCATCGCATAATAGGAAACATAGATCTCCCAATGCATAAAAACTTATACTATTCCTGAATCAGAAGTCACTCTTTTACATTTAAAGATGATAGATTAGTAAACAGAATAGAAAAGTGCTTAGTGCATACTGTGCAAAAAAATATTAATGTGCAAAGTCATCAAGGAGTATCAATGTCCTATCCAATGTGGGGGCCACTGTACCTCTCAATGAGTATTGACCACCTCCACAATTTGGAGACAGCTCACACAAAAACAGTATAAATGTGATATTCCACCAAAACAAATTAAAAACTTATATTAGGGTGCAATTGTAAAGTCCACTTAGTGAAGAAAAAGTGTCCAAAGAGTGGGAATGTTGATATCCTAGTGTATGTCCACCAAGTTCATCAAATACACCAAGTGTAATTCCAAGTGAAAGAGCAGGTACATCTCCACCAGTGTAGCTGCCACCACAATAGACTCAGGAGCACTTACCAGAACATGTGGACTCTTTATGCCTTTGTCACAGAGTCATGCAAGCAATAGGTTAAAGGTTTCGTAGAAAAGCGACCATCACCGATAACCTTTTCCTCATATAGACCAATTCACTCAGATAGAAAGAAAGAAAGCCTCCACATGGTGGGGGCAGGGTTGTACAGGGTAATCTGTATGGGGTAAGGGGTCCAGGGTTCTGCAGAGTGGATCAGTATGGGGTGATGGGTGCAGAGTAGATGGGTGAAGCAGGAAGAGGAGAGGGCTCCTTCTCAGGGTCAGGGGAGGAGTAGAGTGCAGGCAGGGGATAGTGTTGTAGGGACCCCAGATCAGAACCGGGCAGGGAGGGGGGGGCAGCTGGTACTCACGATTTCGGCAGCAGCAGAGCATGGTCTCTTCCTGAACCATATCTGCTTGGTTGGGGGATGACATGACAGTGGGAGGGAAAAACCTTGGGACTGGGAAACACACAGGAGAGAGCCCAGGGATACCGACACAGCCCGCCATTCACTTCCCATCTGCTACTGCAGCTTCATGTCAGTCTCCGAGGACCGGGCATAGCACTGATCACTGAGATCTCCCATACATCGCACTGACTGGGAGCCGGCACTGCCATCCCCAGTCTACACCTCCATCCACTGCAACACCCACTGTCAGCCCCGCTCCTCCATTCACTGGACAATCGATTACCTTCTACTACCCTACCCTTACTCCCCACTAGGATAAGGTAAGCAGGGGTGACCAGCGCTATGGAATTTTCAGTAAATGTGTGTATTCTTTATCACAGAGGTGTAAGCTGCCAACAACCAACCCCTAAGGGTTAAGAAAGTGAGATATGTCCTAAGGATTGAAACGGCGCTACCTTACAAGTGATAAAGTGCCAAGTGTACAAGTAAATAAATAAATCGTGATACAAATAGATTTTTTATATAAAATTATAAAATGAATGAGTATAAATATAAAGTGCACTAGTGGTTGTGGTCGATACTGTGACCAAATGCTAGCCCCAAGAAGGCGTGCAAAAACAGGTGAAAAGTGCTAGTGCAAATAAATCAAGTTGGAAAAATAAACTTATATAAATAGTGAATTTTATTATAACGGAAATAATGAATACTTTAAAGTGTGACAGCACCAGTGAAAATTAAATCAATAGATGAGATAGAGTTCCTCTTGGCGAGAAATAATCATAAAGTTCCACCAGAAAAAAAATTATAAATATGTGAAATAAATGGGTGAAAAAACAGATGTAAGGATTTCTTTTGGTTGCGATCACCAATGTGCCCACTAGGTGTCGCACCTCTCATACAACCTGCTTGTGGTGTGTTCTGTGGGACAAATATAGCGTTTCAGGGTCTCTCCGGTGTGTTCCTCTCTCAATTTCCTCCGAGACAAGAAGGGAGAGAAGGAGGACCACTTGGTGTAATAGAAATGCCAAACGGGGAAAAAAGCGACGGTAGTAACTCACGGTTATAGCTGTCCACGATCAGTAAAAGAGGAAGCCGGGAAGCTTCCGCGTTCCACGGCCCTGGCTCCGAAACCCGGAAGTGACGTAATGACGTATGACTCCACCCTGAACACGGAACACACCACAAGCAGGTTGTATGAGAGGTGCAACACCTAGTGGGCACACTGGTGATCGCAACCAAAAGAAATCCTTACATCTGTTTTTTCACCCATTTATTTCACATTTATAATTTTTTTTCTGGTGGAACTTTATGATTATTTCTCGCCAAGAGGAACTCTATCTCATCTATTGATTTAATTTTCACTGGTGCTATCACACTGTAAAGTATTCATTATTTCCGTTATAATAAAATTCACTATTTATATAAGTTTATTTTTCCAACTTGATTTATTTGCACTAGCACTTTTCACCTGTTTTTGCACGCCTTCTTGGGGCTAGCATTTGGTCACAGTATCGACCACAACCACTAGTGCACTTTATATTTATACTCATTAATTTTATAATTTTATATAAAAAATCTATTTGTATCACGATTTATTTATTTACTTGTACACTTGGCACTCTATCACTTGTAAGGTAGCGCCGTTTTAATCCTTTGCACATATCTCACTTCCTCCCCACTACTGCTATCCACTGAATTACAAATTAAAATACAGTAATATCGGGAAATAGTTGGGATAAAATTCTGAAAGAAACAAAGTGACTTTGTGCTGGGTGAATCCAATTATTCAATTGACAATGATAAATGAATTGAAATAAATAAGTAAATATAATAAAAAGTGATCTAAAATGCAAACTCTCAAAAATGTGCCAATGTAAATCAATAAGTGAAAATTGTGATTATGAATTTTATAAGAAATATAAGAATATAAAAAATTAATAACAAATTGCGATAAAAGTCCGTAAAGTGATAAATTAGTAAATAAGGCTTCAAGACAAATTTAATGGGTGAATTCCGAGGTGATCCAGGTATTAGGTGCCGGGTGAAGAAACCAGTGCTCCCCTTTCAGTATCCCCCGCACTCACCAGAGCTCAGCACCCCTGCAGGGGTAACCAGCATGAAGTAAAATAAGGTATTCCCTCAGCCAGGTAAATCCTGTGTGCCAATCTCCTCAGAGGTTATTTCTGGATCAGGTCTCCCATAAGTATAGTGAAATTCAGTATAAAACGATAT